>NC_086324.1:119790508-120110508 GCF_036172605.1 Pelobates fuscus | reverse complement strand
TCATATCTGGTGTCGCAATAGATTGCATTTAAAAACCCCAAAACTTTTTTCACTGTTATAGATTGAACAGCAGTTAGTTGTCTTCAAGCGGGTGTGTCAGGCCTACAGCGTCTACTCTGCCAACCTCTGCCAGTGCACAGTGCCACTCATATCTGGTGTCACAATAGCGTGCATTTAAAAACCCAAAAACTTTTTTCACTGTTATAGATTGAATAGCAGTTAATTGTCTTCAAGCGGGTGTGTCAGGCCTACAGCGTGTACTCTGCCAACCTCTGCCAGTGCACATTGCGACTCATATCTGGTGTCACAATAGCGTGCATTTAAAAACAAAAAAGTTTTTGACTGTAATATAATAGCAGTCAGTGTCCTTCATAAGTGTGTGTCAGGCCTACAGCGTCTACTCTGCAAACCTCTGCCAGTGTACAGTGCCACTCATATCTGGTGTCACAATAGCGTGCATTTATAAACAAAAGAAGTTTTTGACTGTAATCGAATAGCAGTCAGTGTCCTTCATAAGTGTGTGTCAGGCCCACAGCGTGTACTCTGCCAACCTCTGCCAGTGCACAGTGCCACTCATATCTGTTGTCACAATAGCGTGCATTTAAAAACAAAAAAAGTTTTTGACTGTAATATAATAGCAGTCAGTGTCCTTCATAAGTGTGTGTCAGGCCTACAGCGTCTACTCTGCAAACCTCTGCCAGTGTACAGTGCCACTCATATCTGGTGTCACAATAGCGTGCATTTATAAACAAAAGAAGTTTTTGACTGTAATCGAATAGCAGTCAGTGTCCTTCAAGCGGGTATCAGGCCTACAGCATGTTCTCTGCCAACTTCTGCCAGTGCACAGTGCCACTCATATCTGGTGTCAAAATAGCTTGCATTTAAAAACAAAAAAAGTTTTTGACTGTAATATAATAGCAGTCAGTGTCCTTCATAAGTGTGTGTCAGGCCTACAGCGTCTACTCTGCAAACCTCTGCCAGTGTACAGTGCCACTCATATCGGGTGTCACAATAGCGTGCATTTATAAACAAAATAAGTTTTTGACTGTAATCGAATAGCAGTCAGTGTCCTTCAAGCGGGTATCAGGCCTACAGCGTGTACTCTGCCAACTTCTGCCAGTGCACAGTGCCACTCATATCTGGTGTCACAATAGCTTGCATGTAAAAACAAATAAAGTTTTTGACTGTAATATAATAGCAGTCAGTGTCCTTCATAAGTGTGTGTCAGGCCTACAGCGTGTACTCTGCCAAACTCTGCCAGTGCACAGTGCCACTCATATCTGGTGTCACAATAGCTTGCATTTAAAAAAAAAACTTTTTTCACTGTTATAGATTGAATAGCAGTTAGTTGTCTTCAAGCGGATGTCAGGCCTACAGCGTGTACTCTGCCAACCTCTGCCAGTGCACAGTGCCACTCATATCTGGTGTCACAATAGCGTGCATTTAAAAACCCAAAAACTTTTTGACTGTTATAGATTGAATAGCAGTTAGTTGTCTTCAAGCGGGTGTGTCAGGCCTACAGCGTCTACTCTGCCAACCTCTGCCAGTGCACATTACCACTCTTATCTGGTGTCACAATAGCATGCATTTAAAAACCCAAAAACTTTTTTCACTGTTATAGATTGAATAGCAGTTAGTTGTCTTCAAGCGGGTGTGTCAGGCCTACAGCGTGTACTCTGCCAGCCTCTGCCAGTGCACAGTGCCACTCTTATCTGGTGTCGCAATAGATTGTATTTAAAAACCCAAAAACTTTTTTCACTGTTATAGATTGAATAGCAGTTAGTTGTCTTCAAGCGGGTGTGTCAGGCCTACAGTGTCTACTCTGCCAACCTCTGCCAGTGCACAGTGCCACTCTTATCTGGTGTCACAATAGCATGCATTTAAAAACCAAAAAAATTTTTTCACTGTTATAGATTGAATAGCAGTTAGTTGTCTTCAAGCGGGTGTGTCAGGCCTACAGCGTGTACTCTGCCAGCCTCTGCCAGTGCACAGTGCCACTCTTATCTGGTGACGCAATAGATTGTATTTAAAAACCCCAAAACTTTTTTCACTGTTATAGATTGAATAGCAGTTAGTTGTCTTCAAGCGGGTGTGTCAGGCCTACAGTGTCTACTCTGCCAACCTCTGCAAGTGCACAGTGCCACTCATATCTGGTGTCGCAATAGATTGCATTTAAAAAAAAAACTTTTTTCACTGTTATAGATTGAATAGCAGTTAGTTGTCTTCAAGCGGGTGTGTCAGGCCTACAGCGTGTACTCTGCCAGCCTCTGCCAGTGCACAGTGCCACTCTTATCTGGTGTCGCAATAGATTGTATTTAAAAACCCAAAAACTTTTTTCACTGTTATAGATTGAATAGCAGTTAGTTGTCTTCAAGCGGGTGTGTCAGGAATACAGTGTCTACTCTGCCAACCTCTGCCAGTGCACAGTGCCACTCATATCTGGTGTCGCAATAGATTGCATTTAAAAAAAAAAACTTTTTTCACTGTTATAGATTGAATAGCAGTTAGTTGTCTTCAAGCGGGTGTGTCAGGCCTACAGCGTCTACTCTGCCAACCTCTGCCAGTGCACAGTGCCACCACTCATATCTGGTGTCACAATAGTGTGCATTTAAAAACCCCAAAACTTTTTTCACTGTTATAGATTGAATAGCAGTTAGATGTCTTCAAGCGGGTGTGTCAGGCCTACAGCGTCTACTCTGCCAACCTCTGCCAGTGCACAGTGCCACTCATATCTGGTGTCACAATAGCGTGCATTTAAAAACCCAAAAACTTTTTTCACTGTTATAGATTGAATAGGAGTTAATTGTCTTCAAGCGGGTGTGTCAGGCCTACAGCGTGTACTCTGCCAACCTCTGCCAGTGCACATTGCGACTCATATCTGGTGTCACAATAGCGTGCATTTAAAAACAAAAAAGTTTTTAACTGTAATATAATAGCAGTCAGTGTCCTTCATAAGTGTGTGTCAGGCCCACAGCGTGTACTCTGCCAACCTCTGCCAGTGCACAGTGCTACTCATATCTGGTGTCACAATAGCGTGCATTTAAAAACAAAAAAGTTTTTGACTGTAATATAATAGCAGTCAGTGTCCTTCATAAGTGTGTGTCAGGCCTACAGCGTCTACTCTGCAAACCTCTGCCAGTGTACAGTGCCACTCATATCTGGTGTCACAATAGCGTGCATTTATAAACAAAATAAGTTTTTGACTGTAATCGAATAGCAGTCAGTGTCCTTCAAGCGGGTATCAGGCCTACAGCGTGTTCTCTGCCAACTTCTGCCAGTGCACAGTGCCACTCATATCTGGTGTCACAATAGCTTGCATTTAAAAACAAAAAAGTTTTTGACTGTAATATAATAGCAGTCAGTGTCCTTCATAAGTGTGTGTCAGGCCTACAGCGTGTACTCTGCCAACCTCTGCCAGTGCACAGTGCCACTCATATCTGGTGTCACAATATCGTGCATTTAAAAACAAAAAAAGTTTTTGACTGTAATATAATAGCAGTCAGTGTCCTTCATAAGTGTGTGTCAGGCCTACAGCGTGTACTCTGCCAACCTCTGCCAGTGCACAGTGCCACTCATATCTGGTGTCACAATATCGTGCATTTAAAAACCCAAAAACTTTTTTCACTGTTACAGATTGAATAGCAGTTAATTGTCTGCAAGCGTCTGTGTGTCAGGCCTACAGCGTGTACTCTGCCAACCTCTGCCAGTGCACAGTGCCACTCATATCTGGTGTCATAATAGCGTGCATAAAAAAAAAAAACTTTTTTCACTGTTATAGATTGAATAGCAGTTAGTTGTCTGCAAGCGTCTGTGTGTCAGGCCTACAGCGTGTACTCTGCCAACCTCTGGCAGTGCACAGTGCCACTCATATCTGGTGTCACAATAGCGTGCATTTAAAAACAAAAAATGTTTTTGACTGTAATTTAATAGCAGTCAGTGTCCTTCAAGCGGGTGTCAGGCCTACAGCGTGTACTCTGCCAACCTCTGTCAGTGCACAGTGCCACTCATATCTGGTGTCACAATAGCGTGCATTTAAAAACAAAAAAAGTTTTTGACTGTAATATAATAGCAGTCAGTGTCCTATATAAGTGTGTGTCAGGCCTACAGCGTGTACTCTGCCAACCTCTGCCAGTGCACAGTGCCACTCATATCTGGTGTCACAATAGCGTGCATTTAAAAACAAAAACGTTTTTGACTGTAATATAATAGCAGTCAGTGTCCTATATAAGTGTGTGTCAGGCCTACAGCGTCTACTCTGCAAACCTCTGCCAGTGTACAGTGCCACTCATATCTGGTGTCACAATAGCTTGCATTTAAAAACAAAAAAGTTTTTGACTGTAATATAATAGCAGTCAGTGTCCTTCATAAGTGTGTGTCAGGCCTACAGCGTGTACTCTGCCAACCTCTGCCAGTGCACAGTGCCACTCATATCTGGTGTCACAATATCGTGCATTTAAAAACAAAAAAAGTTTTTGACTGTAATATAATAGCAGTCAGTGTCCTTCATAAGTGTGTGTCAGGCCTACAGCGTGTACTCTGCCAACCTCTGCCAGTGCACAGTGCCACTCATATCTGGTGTCACAATATCGTGCATTTAAAAACCCAAAAACTTTTTTCACTGTTACAGATTGAATAGCAGTTAATTGTCTGCAAGCGTCTGTGTGTCAGGCCTACAGCGTGTACTCTGCCAACCTCTGCCAGTGCACAGTGCCACTCATATCTGGTGTCATAATAGCGTGCATAAAAAAAAAAAACTTTTTTCACTGTTATAGATTGAATAGCAGTTAGTTGTCTGCAAGCGTCTGTGTGTCAGGCCTACAGCGTGTACTCTGCCAACCTCTGGCAGTGCACAGTGCCACTCATATCTGGTGTCACAATAGCGTGCATTTAAAAACAAAAAATGTTTTTGACTGTAATTTAATAGCAGTCAGTGTCCTTCAAGCGGGTGTCAGGCCTACAGCGTGTACTCTGCCAACCTCTGTCAGTGCACAGTGCCACTCATATCTGGTGTCACAATAGCGTGCATTTAAAAACAAAAAAAGTTTTTGACTGTAATATAATAGCAGTCAGTGTCCTATATAAGTGTGTGTCAGGCCTACAGCGTGTACTCTGCCAACCTCTGCCAGTGCACAGTGCCACTCATATCTGGTGTCACAATAGCGTGCATTTAAAAACAAAAACGTTTTTGACTGTAATATAATAGCAGTCAGTGTCCTATATAAGTGTGTGTCAGGCCTACAGCGTCTACTCTGCAAACCTCTGCCAGTGTACAGTGCCACTCATATCTGGTCTCACAATAGCGTGCATTTATAAACAAAAAATGTTTTTGACTGTAATTTAATAGCAGTCAGTGTCCTTCAAGCGGGTGTCAGGCCTACAGCGTGTACTCTGCCAACTTCTGCCAGTGCACAGTGCCACTCATATCTGGTGTCACAATAGCTTGCATTTAAAAACAAAAAAAGTTTTTGACTGTAATATAATAGCAGTCAGTGTCCTTCATAAGTGTGTGTCAGGCCTACAGCGTGTACTCTGCCAACCTCTGCCAGTGCACAGTGCAACTCATATCTGGTGTCACAATAGCTTGCATTTAAAAACAACAAAACTTTTTGACTGTAATCTAATAGCAGTCAGTGTCCTTCAAGCGGGTGTCAGGCCTACAGCGTGTACTCTGCCAACCTCTGCCAGTTCACAGTGCCACTCATATCTGGTGTCACAATAGCGTGAATTTAAAAACAAAAACATTTTTTTCACTGTTATAGATTGAATAGCAGTTAGTTGTCTTCAAGCGGGTGTGTCAGGCCTACAGCGTGTACTCTGCCAACCTCTGCCAGTGCACAGTGCCACTCATATCTGGTGTCACAATAGCGTGCATTTAAAAACAAAAAAAGTTTTTGACTGTAATATAATAGCAGTCAGTGTCCTTCATAAGTGTGTGTCAGGCCTACAGCGTCTACTCTGCAAACCTCTGCCAGTGTACAGTGCCACTCATATCGGGTGTCACAATAGCGTGCATTTATAAACAAAAGAAGTTTTTGACTGTAATATAATAGCAGTCAGTGTCCTTCATAAGTGTGTGTCAGGCCTACAGCGTGTACTCTGCCAAACTCTGCCAGTGCACAGTGCCACTCATATCTGGTGTCACAATAGCTTGCATTTAAAAAAAAAAAACTTTTTTCACTGTTATAGATTGAATAGCAGTTAGTTGTCTTCAAGCGGATGTCAGGCCTACAGCGTGTACTCTGCCAACCTCTGCCAGTGCACAGTGCCACTCATATCTGGTGTCACAATAGCGTGCATTTAAAAACCCAAAAACTTTTTGACTGTTATAGATTGAATAGCAGTTAGTTGTCTTCAAGCGGGTGTGTCAGGCCTACAGCGTCTACTCTGCCAACCTCTGCCAGTGCACATTACCACTCTTATCTGGTGTCACAATAGCATGCATTTAAAAACCCAAAAACTTTGTTCACTGTTATAGATTGAATAGCAGTTAGTTGTCTTCAAGCGGGTGTGTCAGGCCTACAGCGTGTACTCTGCCAGCCTCTGCCAGTGCACAGTGCCACTCTTATCTGGTGTCGCAATAGATTGTATTTAAAAACCCAAAAACTTTTTTCACTGTTATAGATTGAATAGCAGTTAGTTGTCTTCAAGCGGGTGTGTCAGGCCTACAGTGTCTACTCTGCCAACCTCTGCCAGTGCACAGTGCCACTCTTATCTGGTGTCACAATAGCATGCATTTAAAAAACAAAAAACTTTTTTCACTGTTATAGATTGAATAGCAGTTAGTTGTCTTCAAGCGGGTGTGTCAGGCCTACAGCGTGTACTCTGCCAGCCTCTGCCAGTGCACAGTGCCACTCTTATCTGGTGTCGCAATAGCGTGCATTTAAAAACAAAAAATGTTTTTGACTGTAATTTAATAGCAGTCAGTGTCCTTCAAGCGGGTGTCAGGCCTACAGCGTGTACTCTGCCAACCTCTGTCAGTGCACAGTGCCACTCATATCTGGTGTCACAATAGCGTGCATTTAAAAACAGAAAAAGTTTTTGACTGTAATATAATAGCAGTCAGTGTCCTTCATAAGTGTGTGTCAGGCCTACAGCGTGTACTCTGCCAACCTCTGCCAGTGCACAGTGCCACTCATATCTGGTGTCACAATAGCTTGCATTTAAAAACAAAAAAACTTTTTGACTGTAATCTAATAGCAGTCAGTGTCCTTCATAAGTGTGTGTCAGGCCTACAGCGTATACTCTTCCAACCTCTGCCAGTGCACAGTGCCACTCTTATCTTGTGTCGCAATAGATTGCATTTAAAAAACAAAAAACTTTTTTCACTGTTATAGATTGAATAACAGTTAGTTGTCTGCAAGCGGGTGTCAGGCCTACAGCGTGTACTCTGCCAACCTCTGCCAGTGCACAGTGCCACTCATATCTGGTGTCACAATAGCGTGCATTTAAAAACAAAAAAGTTTTTGACTGTAATATAATAGCAGTCAGTGTTCTTCATAAGTGTGTGTCAGGCCTACAGCGTGTACTCTGCCAACCTCTGCCCTTGCACAGTGCCACTCATATCTGGTGTCACAATAGCTTGCATTTAAAAACAAAAAAACGTTTTTGACTCTAATCTACCTTCAAGCGGGTGTCAGGCCTACAGCGTTTAATCTGCCAACCTCTGCCAGTGCACAGTGCCACTCATATCTAGTGTCACAATAGCTTGCATTTAAAAACAAACAACGTTTTTGACTGTAATCTAATAGCAGTCAGTGTCCTTCAAGCGGATGTCAGGCCTACAGCGTTTACTCTGCCAACCTCTGCCAGTGCACAGTGCCACTCATATCTGGTGTCACAATAGCTTGCATTTAAAAACAAAAAAGGTTTTTGACTGTAATATAATAGCATTTAGTGTCCTTCATAAGTGTGTGTCAGGCCTACAGCGTGTACTCTGCCAACCTCTGCCAGTGCACAGGGACACTCTTATCTGGTGTCGCAATAGATTGCATTTAAAAACCCAAAAACTTTTTTCACTGTTATAGATTGAATAGCAGTTAGTTGTCTGCAAGCGGGTGTCAGGCCTACAGCGTGTACTCTGCCAACCTCTGCCAGTGCACAGTGCCACTCATATCTGGTGTCACAATAGTGTGCATTTAAAAACCCAAAAACTTTTTGACTGTTATAGATTGAATACCAGTTAGTTGTCTTCAAGCGGGTGTGTCAGGCCTACAGCGTCTACTCTGCCAACCTCTGCCAGTGCACATTACCACTCTTATCTGGTGTCACAATAGCATGCATTTAAAAAACAAAAAACTTTTTGACTGTTATAGATTGAATACCAGTTAGTTGTCTTCAAGCGGGTGTGTCAGGCCTACAGCGTCTACTCTGCCAACCTCTGCCAGTGCACAGTGCCACCACTCATATCTGGTGTCACAATAGCGTGCATTTAAAAACCCCAAAACTTTTTTCACTGTTATAGATTGAATAGCAGTTAGTTGTCTTCAAGCGGGTGTGTCAGGCCTACAGCGTCTACTCTGCCAACCTCTGCCAGTGCACAGTGCCACTCATATCTGGTGTCACAAAAGCGTGCATTTAAAAACCCAAAAACTTTTTTCACTGTTATAGATTGAATAGCAGTTAATTGTCTTCAAGCGGGTGTGTCAGGCCTACAGCGTGTACTCTGCCAACCTCTGCCAGTGCACATTGCCACTCATATCTGGTGTCACAATAGCGTGCATTTAAAAACAAAAATTTTTTTTTCACTGTTATACATTGAATAGCAGTTAGTTGTCTTCAAGCGGGTGTGTCAGGCCTACAGCGTCTACTCTGCCAACCTCTGCCAGTGCACAGTGCCACTCATATCTGGTGTCACAATAGCGTGCATTTAAAAACAAAATTTTTTTTTCACTGTTATAGATTGAATAGCAGTTAGTTGTCTTCAAGCGGATGTGTCAGGTCTACAGCGTGTACTCTGCCAACCTCTGCCACTGCACAGTGCCACTCATATCTGGTCTCACAGTGGCTTGCACGCATAGTACCACTAATCCCCCAAAAAATGACAGGCAGAGGCAGGCCACCCCGCAGGGGCCGTCGTTGTCGTGGTGCTGTGATTCCCTTTTGCCCTAGAAAAATGCCTAGTTTTCAGAGGCCACGTACCATGAACTTGAAAAGTTCTGGGGACATAGGTAACTGGCTAACACAGGACACCCAATCTTCTACAGCTTCCGCTCGGATCCTTGACGCACCATCCTCCTCCAGCTTAGCTTTGGGCACCTCTCAAGATACCACTCACCCGCCTGCTGCCACCATCAACACTAGCACCACAGCCGCTTCACTTTATCTGTCAGAGGAGTTATTTACACATCCGTTTGAAGAAATGAGTGATGCGCAACCATTATTGCCAGAGGATGTAGATAACAGGGATATGTCTCAGTCAGGCAGCATTACACACATGGACATACGGTGTGATGATGATGATGTTGTACCTGCTGCTGCTTCCTTTGCTGAGTTGTCAGATACAAGTGAAGCGGTTGATGATGACGATGCGTCCATGGATGTCACGTGGGTGCCAGCTTGGCAAGAACAAGAACAGGGCGAAAGTTCAGATGGGGAGACAGAGAGGAGGAGGAGACGAGTTGGAAGCAGGGGGAGGTCGTCGCAAGGAGCTAGTGGCACAGTCAGACAGCATGCATCGGCACCCGGGGTCAGCCCGACAGCACGCCAATCAACGCATGCTGTGTCCACCACCAGAATGCCGTCATTGCAGAGCTCAGCATTGTGGAATTTTTTTTGTGTGTCTGCCTCTGACAACAGCGATGCCATTTGCAACCTGTGCCAAAAGAAACTGAGTTGTGGGAAGTCCAACACCCACCCACAACTGCTTTGCGTAGGCACATGATCGCACATCACAAACGCCTATGGGATCAACACATGAGTACAAGCAGCACACAAACTCAAAGCCGCCATCCTCCTCCTGGTCCAGCATCTTCAGCCACATCAACCACTGCTGTCCTCCTTGCCCCCCTCAACCATCCGCCACTCCGTCTCTCGCCTTGAGCAGTTCCCGCTCATCTGCCCACAGTCAGGTGTCTGTCAAGGACATGTTTGAGCGTAAGAAGCCAATGTCAGAAAGTCACCCCCTTGCCCGGCGTCTGACAGCTGGCTTGTCTGAACTATTAGCCCGCCAGCTTTTACCATACACGCTGGTGGAGTCTGAGGTGTTCAAAAATTTGTAGCTATTGGGACACCACAGTGGAAGGTACCCAGACGAAATTTCTTTTCACAAAAGGCAATCCCCAACCTGTACTCGATTGTGCAAAAGGAAGTAATGGCATGTCTGGCACACAGTGTTGGGGCAAGGGTCCATCTGACCACTGATACCTGGTCTGCAAAGCATGGACAGGGCAGGTATATCACCTACACTGCGCATTGGTTAAACCTGCTGACGGCTGCCAAGCATGGAATGCGTGGCTCTGCAGAGGAGTTGGTGACACCGCCACGACTTGCAGGCAGGCCTGCTGCCACCTCCTCTACTCCCCCTACTCCATCCTCTTTCATAACCTCCTCGGCTGAGTCCTCTTCTGCTGCTGCGTCTTGCTCCACATCAACGGCACCCCCCCCCCCAGCTCCCCAGGTACTATTCCACATCCCGGATACGGCAGTGTCACGCCATCTTGGGTTTGACTTGCTGGAAAGCAGAGAGTCACACCGGACAAGCACTCCTGTCCGCCCTGAACGCACATGTGGAAAAGTGGCTGACGCCGCAGCAACTGGAGATCGGCAAAGTGGTTTGTGACAACGGAACAAATTTGTTGGCGGCATTGAAGTTGGGCAAGTTGACACATGTGCCGTGCATGGCACATGTGTGTAATCTGATCGTACAACGCTTTGTGCATAAGTACCCAGGCTTACAGGACGTCCTGAAGCAGGCCAGGAAGGTGTGTGGCCATTTCAGGCGTTCTTACACGCCCATGGCGCACTTTTCAGATATCCAGCTGCGAAACAACATGCCAGTGAGGCGCTTGATTTGCGACAGCCCGACACGTTGGAATTCAACACTCCTAATGTTTGACCGCCTGCTCCAACAAGAAAAAGCCGTTATCAACTATTTGTATGACCGGGGTGCTAGGACAGCCTCTGCGGAGCTGGGAATTTTTTTGCCACGTTACTGGACGCTCATGTGCAATGCCTGTAGGCTCATGCATCCTTTTGAGGAGGTAACAAACCTAGTCAGTCGCACCGAAGGCACCATCAGCGACATCATACCATTTGTTTTCTTCCTGGAGCGTGCCCTGCGAAGAGTGCTGGATCAGGCCGTAGATGAGCGTGAAGAGGAAGAGTTGTGGTCACCGTCACCACCAGAAACAGCCTTATCAGCATCGCTTGCTGGACCTGCGGCAACGCTGGAAGAGGATTGTGAGGAAGAGGAGTCAGAGGAGGAATGTGGCTTTGTGGAGGAGGAAGACCAACCACAACAGGCATCTCAGGGTGCTCGTTGTAACCTATCTGGTACCCGTGGTGTTGTACGTTGCTGGGGGGAAGAACATACCTTCATTGAGATCACTGAGGACGAGGAACGGGACATGAGTAGCTCGGCATCCAACCTTGTGCAAATGGGGTCTTTCATGCTGTCGTGCCTGTTGAGGGACCCTCGTATAAAAAGGCTGAAAGAGAACGACCTGTACTCGGTGTCCACGCTACTAGACCCCCGGTATAAGCAGAAAGTGCCTGCAATTACCGCAAGTCGGAAAGGATGCAGCAGTTCCAAAATAAATTAAAAAGTATGCTTTACACAGCGTATAAGGGTGATGTCACAGCACAATGGGAATCTAACAGGGGAAGAGGTGAAAGTAATCCTCCTCCTCCCATGACCACGCCGGCAAGGACAGGACACTTTACAGACGTGTTGTTGATGGAGGACATGCGGAGCTTTTTAAGTCCTACGCATCGCCACAGCCCTTCGGGGTCCATCCTCAGAGAACGACTCGACCGACAGGTAGCAGACTACCTCGCCTTAACTGCAGATATCGACACTCTGAGGAGCGATTAACCCCTTGACTACTGGGTGTGCAGGCTTGACCTGTGGCCTGAGCTATCCAAATTTGCGATAGAACTTCTGGCCTGCCCCGCTTTAAGTGTCCTGTCAGAAAGGACCTTCAGTGCAGCAGGAGGTATTGTCACTGAGAAGAGAAGTCGCCTAGGTCAAAAAAGTCTAGATTACCTCACCTTTATTAAGATGAATGAGGGATGGATCCCGAAGGGACTGACAGTGGACAATACATTCGACTAAAAAAGGCCTGATGAGTGGGACGTAACAGGGATTAAACTGATAAGAATAGTACTACTTAACACACCACTCCTATCTGGTGGCACATTAGATTGCACGCGTAGTGCCCCAAATTTGAAGTAGGAGGACCGACCAAGCATCTTTTTCCATCTCCCGGTTCCTAAAATCGATGCCATATACACGTCCACTGATAGGGGACGTAACAGGGATTAAACTGATAGGAATAGTACTACTTAACACACCTTATAATAATGCAGAGAGAGGCAACGCAAAGAGAGGAGTCTGAAGAAGAGGAGTCAGAGGAGGAAGGTGACTTTGAGGAGGTGGAATACCAAACACAGCAGGCATCCCAAGGGGCTTGTTGTCACCTTTTGGGGACCCTTGGTGTTGTACGTGGCTGGGTGGAGGAAGAGACCTTCAATGACATCAGTGAGGACAAGGAAAGGGACATGGCTAGCTTGGTATCCAACCTTGTGCAAATGGGGAGTTTGCGGTTGTGCAAATGGACTGTTTGCGGTTGTTTGCGGTGCGTTAAACGGGGAGTTTGGTCTGTCACTGTGAAGCGGGCATAACCCTTACACTACCTGATCGATACAACATCATACCTGATGTTTTAAAGCACGTTATTCCAAACAATTTAGGAATGTTAGGTGATTTATGCCCTTTATGGATTAAAACCAGACTCTGCATCAACTATGTAATTTTCCATGGGAGTTTTGCCATGGATCCACCTCCGGCATGCCACAGTCCAGGTGTTAGTCCCCTTGAAACAACTTTTCCATCACTATTGTGGCCAGAAAGAGTCCCTGTGGGTTTTAAAATTTGCCTGCCTATTGAAGCCTATGGCGGTTCGCCCGGTTCGCCCGTTCGGGAACATTTACGGAAATTCGCGTTCGCCGTTCGCGAACGGAAAATTTTATGTTCGCGACATCTCTAGCTACGTTGCCTTTGAGACCGTATGGTAGCCCAGGAATGAGAATTATCCACATGATGGCATACTATTTGCAATAGTAGACAACCCAAGGTTTTGCAAATGGGGTATGTTCAGTCTTTTTTAGAAGCCACGTTCAAATTATTTTTTTGCATTTTTCATACACAAACAAATATTAACGCTAACTTTGGCTGGTGTTTGGTCACAAACACTAGCCAAAGTTAGCGTTAATATTTGTTTGTGTATGAAAAATGCAAAAAACTAATTTAAACGCCAATTTTGGCCAGTGTTTGTGACTAAGGGGCTACTAAAAAATACTGGACATATCCCATTTGCAATACCTTGGGTTGTCTACTATTGCAAATGGCATGCCATCATGGGGGTAATTTTCATTCCTGGGCTACCATACGGTCTCAAAGGCAACGTAACCCATCTGGCGAATTTCAATGTGAAAAAACTGAAATGCAAGCCTTATAGTTGACTCTGTAACTTTGGAAAACACCTTAAAACACGTACACGAGGGGTAGTGTTATACTCAGGAGACTTCACTGAGCACAAATATTGCTCAAATATTGCACAAAAGATTAGTGTTCAAACTCAAGGAAATCGGTCTAGATTAAAATGCTTGTTCTTGGGTAGAACATTGCTTAAAAACAGAATACAAAGAGTTGTCGTTAATGGTAAATTTTCAAGCTGGACAGAGGTGGCAAGTGGTGTCCCTCAAGGGTCTGTTCTGGGACCCCTTCTATTTAACATGTTTATAAATGATCTTGAAGACAGCATTGAAAGTCATGTTTCAGTGTTTGCAGATGACACAAAACTTTGTAAAAATAATACAATGTGAGCAAGATATTACTTTGCTGCAGAGGGATTTAGATAGACTGGAGGACTGGGCACTCAAATTGCAGATGAAATTTAATGCACTTCGGCGTAAAGAATACACAAGCAACGTATACCCTTAATGGAAGTGAATTAGGGATAACAACACACGAAAAGGACTTGGGAATTGTTATAGACAACAAACTATGCAACAATGTGCAATGTCAATCAGCAGTGGCCAAGGCCAGTAAGGTATTGTCATGCATGAAAAAGGGCATTCATTCTCGGGACGAGAATATTATTTTGCCTCTTTATAAATCACTGGTAAGACCACATATTGAATATGCTGTGCAATTTTGGGCACCTGTTCTAAAGAAGGATATTATGGCACTAGAAAAAGTGCAGAGGCGGGCTACAAAATTAATAAAAGGAATGTAACATATCAGCTATGAAAAAAGGTTAACAAATTTAAACCTATTTAGTTTAGAAAAACGTTGCCTGAGAGGGGATATGATAACATTATACAAATTTATTCGGGGCCAATACAAACCATTGTGTGGAAATCTATTCACAAACCAGACTTTACATAGGACACGAGGCCATGCGTTTAGACTGGAAGAAAGAAGATTTCGTCTAAGGCAAAGGAAAGGTTTTTTTACTGTAAGAACAATCAGGATGTGGAATTCTCTGCCTGAAGAAGTGGTTTTATTAGAGTCCATACATAGTTACATAGTTAGATAGCTGAAAAGAGACTTGCGTCCATCAAGTTCAGCCTTCCTCACATTTGTTTTTTTGCTGTTGATCCAAAAGGCAAAAAAAAAATTAAAAAAAAAACCCAGTTTGAAGCACAATTTTGCAACAAGCTGGGACAAAAATTCCTTCTTGACCCCAGAATGTCAGTCATATTTATCCTTGAATCAAGCAGTTATTACCCTACATTGAAAGATTATATCCTTGAATATTCTGTCTTTGCAAGTATGCATCTAGTAGCTGTTTGAACATCTGTATGGACTCTGATAAAACCACTTCTTCAGGCAGAGAATTCCACATCCTGATTGTTCTTACAGTAAAAAAACCTTTCCTTTGCCTTAGACGAAATCTTCTTTCTTCCAGTCTAAACATACAGATGTTCAAACAGCTACTAGATGCATACTTGCAAAAATAGAATATTTAAGGATATAATCTTTCAATGTAGGGTAATAACTGCTTGATCCAAGGATAAATCTGACTGCCATTCTGGGGTCAAGAAGACATTTTTTTTCCTAGCTTGTTGCAAAATTGTGCTTCAAACTGGGTTTTTTTGCCTTCTTTTGGATCAAAAAAATAAATGTGAGGAAGGCTGAACTTGATGGACGCAAGTCTCTTTTCAGCTATGTAACTATGTAACTATGTTTCAAAATGTTGAAAAGTATCACAGAAATAATATCGTCAGTGTAAGTGCCGTTTGTGTGTAATGTCACTTTCACTGACAATATCATCGTTCTAATACATTTTACTGTTTTGAAGCACTAATATTTGTGTTCAGCGAAGTCTCCCGTATAAAACATGTACAGGTTTTATGGTGTGTTGGAAAGTTACAGGGTTAAATATAGTGCTAGCCAATTAAATTCTGTATACTTTCTGCCTGGGTTGTCAGGCAGGTCCCAGAAATTGTAATTAATAAAATGACCTAATTATGTAAAAATATTACATAAATATATACGTAGAATTAATATATATGTATATATATATAAAAATGTAACAATTAATATATAGGTATATATATAGTGATATATACTTATGTATATAGATGTATATATTATTTTGTTCTACGTGTATTTTGATATCAATATATATATATATTAATATCAAAATACAGTTATAGTGAAATTAAACACATGTATATATTTTTTAATTATTTATTTTGTATTATTTTCTTTATTTTTTAACGTATTTACTTTTTCTATATTATATATAAATATAATTACATATATTTAATCAATATTATTGTGCGTGTATTTTGATAATAATATATATAATTATATATATATATTAATATTAAAATACACTTATACAGTGTATGTGTATGTATGTATATATACTTAGATCATATATATATATATATATATATATATATAATAAATATATATATATGATCTACGTATATATTTTATTTTAAACTGTGTTTCAACTTTTTTTTTTTTTTTTTTTACCAATTACAGGTAGCAGAGGGAGTACCTGTCATTACAGGCACTCCCCCTGCTGGCATTGCTATGGACGGCTATGCAAGGTCCTTGCGATCACATGGCCCGGGAGGGCCAGATCGGAAGCAGGGGGCCTCCCTGGGATGCTAGGTAAGTCCCCCCACCACGATCGCCGGCAATCCTTAAGGAGTTAAATGGCCTACAGTACATTTTTACAATAAAACATGAATACTATGAAACTCTAACATCAACATTTTAAGCTGTAAAAAGTTTAAGATACCAGTCCTGGAGACTTCTGAAAAACGGGGTTGTTGAGTTTGGGTGGTTTGGTGTGGAGGGTCTTTGTAACAGAACCCTACCTTTTGCCTGGGAATAATTATTGCTACTGGCCCTTTAAAAGCTAACCGGGCACATATGCAGCAACAGAGACCATGGATATAATGGAATATGCTTACCTGGTTCATGGGGATTATTCATCATCACAGTTCGGGACTTTTACCAGCATTCGTTTATTTATGCGACTCATACGGTATGGACTCAGCCTTCATAAATACAAATGCAAACTACCGAACACCGGACCACCCTGATACCCAATTATGTGGTATTTTACCTCCCTGATCGGCACATACAATCCCTGTGAGAAACGCACAAACTCTTTGTTTCAGTTCCTGGGTGGCCACCATTTCGGGACTTTTACACATGTTCGCGGCCATCTTAACTCCCGAACAGTGGTGAATTGCCATTGAGTGTCTGGAACTAAAATCGGACACTCGAGTAGGCGAACACCGCTGTGACCTCCATAACACCGTAAATTTGTGCTGAAACTACCGATCGTCCTGCCGTTCAGTAGAAAGACTATACAACATACAGGGATTCTAGCGACCATCAAGATATCCACGGATGGCAAGCTTTTCGTGACTTTTTACCGCACGAACGAGGCCAAATCTTATGGAACAATTTTCGGCTAGTGTGCCTGTGCAGTCGGTCAAAACTTTAAAGCTCCATAACTCCAGAACCCCTTAACCGAATGGGATGATTTTTCAATATGCTGCTCCCCCAGATTAGGGCTATCTGGGGATACTAGATTTATGAATGTAACCCAAGTATTTGGGGTACATCCAAAAACTAGGATAAAAATGTGTGCTGTTAACTATGTTAAAGGTTTATCTGAGGGGAGGAGATGTGTGGGTTGTACCCTGTCTGTTATTGGTTACTGTACTAATTATGTAGGTGTCTCCCTTGCATGGGCAGAATCACATAAAAGGAGAATCCTTGTCATTAAAATTTAGTTCTTCTTGACCCTTCAAAACGTAGCCTTGTCTAGTTCTTGGAAGGGGATTTACTGCATAACCACCTTGCTCTTTTAATAGCTATGCCTGACCCTTCTCTTGGATCTTGTGGATGAGAATAAGTAACTCCACTACTACACAGCAGCTTGCCGGGAAAAAGGACGTCTCCAACGGCTGATACACTCTCACTACCTGGGTAGCCGTTACAGTCTTCATCTGTGTTTGAAGACAAATGTACATAGTTCTTGCTTCTTTTTTTCTGCTTGTAGAGGGATACAGTCCCTGTGAGTCGTAGATGTTCCCTGGGATTTATGTCCCGCTTGAAGCCATATTTTATTTTATCTTAGCTCGAGTCTTCTCCAGTTATGGAATAGTTCGCAGGGTGGTAAGTCAATGAACTTAGATGTGGAGTGGAGTACAGTGCCTTGCAAAAGTATTCACCCACCTTGACTTTTTAACAATTTGTTACATTACAGCCTTAAGTTCAATGTTTTATTAATCTGAATTTTATGTGGTGGATCAGAACACAATAGTCTAAGTTGGTGAAGTGAAATGAGAAAAATATATACAATTTTAAAAATATAAAACAGAAAATTGTCATGTGCGTATTTATTCACAAGTAAGGGACAATGTTGTTGAGAAGTACAAGTCAGGGTTAGGTTATAAAAAAATATGATTCCCAGGAGCACCATCAAATCTATCATAACCAAATGGAAAGAACATGGCACAACAGCAAATCGGAAAAAAGAGACGGCCGCCCACCAAAACTCACGGACCGGGCAAGGAGGGCATTAATCAGAGAGGCAGCACAGAGACCTAAGGTAACCCTGGAGGAGCTGCAGAGTTCCACAGCAGAGACTGGAGTATCTGTACATAGGACGACAATAAGCCGTACGCTCCATAAAGTTGGGCTTTATGGCAGATTGGCCAGAAGAAAGCCATTACTTTCAGAAAAAAACAAAATGGCACGTTTTGAGTTTGCGAAAAGGCATGTGGAAGACTCCCAAAATGTATGGAGGAAGGAGCTCTGGTCTGATGAGACTAAAATTGAACTTTTCAGCCTTTAAAGAAATGTTATGTCTGGCGCAAACCCAACACATCACATCACCCAAAGAACACCATCCCCACAGTGAAACATGGTGATGGCAGCATCATGCTGTGGGGATGTTTTTCAGCAGCCGGGACTGGGAAACTGGTCAGAGTTGAGGGAAAGATGGATGGTGCTAAATACAGGGATATTCTTGAGCAAAACCTGTACCACTCTGTGCGTGATTTGAGGCTAGGATCGAGGTTCACCTTCCAGCATGACAATGACCCCAAACACACTGCTAAAGCAACACTTGAGTGGTTTAAGCCCAGACCTCAATCCAATAGAAAATCTGTGGTCAGACTTCAAGATTGCTGTTCACAAGCGCAGACCATCCAACTTGAAGGAGCTGGAGCAGTTTTGCAAGGAGGAATGGGCAAAAATCCCAGTGGTAAGATGTGGCAAGACTTATCCAAAGCGACTTGGAGCTGTGATTGCCGCAAAAGGTGGCTCTACAAAGTATTGACTTTAGGGGGGTGAATAGTTATGCACATTGACTTTTTCTGTTATTTTGTCCTATTTGTTGTTTGCTTCACAATAAAAAAAATCTTCAAAGTTGTAGGCATGTTCTGTAAATTAAACGATGCAAATTCTCAAACAATGTTAATTCCAGGTTGTGAGGCAACAAAACACGAAAAAAATGCCAAAGGGGGTGAATACTTTTGCAGGGCACTGTAGGTCGATAATGTGAGGACGATCCTGCCATCTTCCATTTTGGTTGGATTTTTGGGGGGATGTGGATGCAGCAGAGTTGGAATATGGTGTATGCCATAGGCCTCATTCTTTGAGTGTGGTGATTCTGCCTTCTGGGTCCACAATAATATTCATCTTGCCACTGTGCCAGATCATTAGTTATGTGAGATATCCCCACTGATAGGGTATTTTGTGGTTGTGAAGGTTTTTTTTTATAGTGGAAAGTAGGGATGTGCATGGGCAAAATAATTTGGTTAGGTTAGGCACTTCCAAAATTCGAGACTTCGGACATACGTAAGCATCCCTCTCTTGCCACCACAACCGCTTACACATCTGTAGGGCTCCCTAACCCCTACCCCTACATCTACCCCTACCCACCACAACCACTTACACATCTAGGGTTAGGTGCCCGGACTGCCACCACAACCACTTACACATCTATAGGGCTACCAGTGTTGGAAATTAGCTTATTGGTCTAGATTCCTGTCATCAGTCATGTAATTTTCCCTCCCTCTCTTGTTTTGCCACTTTTCAGAAATCTGAAGCATTTCCGAAATTCGGCACTTGGTTCAGTTTGGCACTTCCGCAGCATCCGAAGGGCCGAATTGCCGAAATTCGTCCGAATTTACATTCAGAATGAAATAAATTGCACACGTCTAGTGGAAAGCTCTCTCCTTCTGGCCATTGTTAAGGGCCGAGAGGTTTGCAAATATGGATATCCCTTCATATGGTGTTGGCAGAGCGGTTACTGTTCTGGCCTCGGTGAGAAGGGCTTCTTTAGATTTATAGTAGTGAAAACAAACTATTATGTCTCATGGAGTATTTGCTGTGAAGCGAGGTGGTCTCGGCAGGCGGTGAGCTCAATCCACTGACCATGTCTTTTCATCTAAGTTAGGGACCAGAGATGAGCACATGGCTGTTATGTAGGTTGGAATCTGCTCAGTCATGACTGAGTCGATGATGCAGCAGAACCACACATTGTTTCGGTGCAACCTATCTTCTATGTCGCCCTTCTTGTGCCACAGTTTGGTGTTTTTTTCCTCTAGCTTGTGGGGCTGGTCCACGACCTCGTTGTGGGCCGTACAAAGTTCCTCCGACTTTTTTTCTAGGTGGTCTGTGGAATCTCCAATCTCTGCCAACTCTTTATGTATATTGGCCTGGATTCTGGTAAAGTCTTCCTTGATAGTAGCTCTCAGGTCTTGGAGAATTTGTTTCAGTTAATCTTTCATTATATGGCCATCTCCTGTGTTGTTTTGAGGAAGATCTTGTTCCGATGGGCCTTCGGAGGCCGGAGAGTGGGTGTCAGTCTCCTATCTTGCTACATAGGTGTTCGCATCATTTATCTCACTACAATGTCAAGAGGCCAGCAGCCTTAGCTACCCCTTAACAGACTACATTAACTACCTAGACAACTACTTCATTATATATAAAACTCTTGATCCATACATACTAGCTATGATACCAATGGTATGTTGCTCCAATTCTGTACAATGTCTATTACTTAATTTCATCAAAGGAGGCTTTACCTGAAGATTCTTGAATAAACTCATGGTAAGCCTGGGTGTGCCTCATGGCCTCTGCAGGATATGGAAAGTCTAATAATAATGTAGATCACTCCTGTCTGGAAAGTCTGCAGCTTTGTGGCCAGTCAAATTAGAAACGCCATCCAGTTTCCACCCACTAAATACAGGAAAGGTTTCCCTGGGTCAAAGAACTCCAGTACTCCTCTTAGTCAAAACAAATCAGTTTTAGCCTTCAATATCTGAATTATTGCTCAGTTTAACTGTTTAAGTCAGGCGATAGCTTTTACAAATCTTCCCTGCTCTCTACATCTAGAATATATTTCAGAGAGAAAGTCCTTTTTACTTTGTTTTCAGAGAAAAGGCAGTGTTTACATTAAAGCCTAGGGACACCTCCAGTGGTCACTCCTCAGATGCCCTCTGGAGGTGCTTCCTTGGGCAGTGTTGCACGTTCAGTGTCTCCATGCTCTACATCTCTATGAGGAGATGCTGATTGGCCAAGGGGGTGTTTGGCCCTGTCCCTGCCTGATCCTTGACGATCTTGGCCAATACAATACTTTCCTTGGGCGGGGCTAGCATTTGCAGACCAGTGGAGAGCTGGAAATAAGGTAAATTGTAACCCTTTCTAAGAAGGCAGGGGGAGTCAGGAGATAGGAGAGGGAAAGCCACCTCAATGGTAGTTTTAACCCTATAAGATCAGGAATACATGATCCTGTCCCATTAGTATTCCTTTAACATTTTTGCTGCTTCACTTATAAATGTGTATGTCTGAATATCTATTTGATTCAATGCCAGTGTTGTACCTGTAATTTTTCATTGAATATATACCATCTCATTTTTATATTTTTATTAAAACAATTACATGTACTGTTTTTTCATCTTTGTAAATTGAGATAACTTCCAGCAACAACATCCATCATAATCTAACGCAACATCCAGCTGGGTGGCATCTTGTCCAAAGACACAACCTACAGATGAATGTGACTGTTATAGGTTTTAAAAAAACTGTTGCTATGTTCCTCTATCAATCATAATGGACAACCATGAAATGCCAATAGGCATCAATAGATGTACTGTGTGCAGATTCATAGACAGATTCACTGCGCTAGAAGAACACAGAAAGATACACACAAAGCCGACAGGCACTGAAGGGAAAACATTAGGATTAGAGGGATTCCACAAGACATAACATTGGACAAACTGTCCAGATTTCTGTGCTCATTCTTTAAAACCCTTGTCCCTACTACCCCTATAAACGAGTGGCTCTTGGGTAGATTTCACGGACTCCCACATCCAAAGAATATCCCATCAAAATCATTAGGAGATGTAAGACGACTACATTATTACCATGCTAAGTAGGCTCATCAGCTAACGGCTGCTAGAAAGTTGAAACAGTTTCCAGACACATACGACAACCTGGCAATTTACGCAGACCTATCAGCATCCACAATGGCCAGGAGGAAAGAATTTGACACAGTTACAAAGTCGCTGAGACAAGACAATTTTTCATACCAATGGGGCTACCCTACTAAACTACTGGTGTGGAGAAAGTAGCAACACACTTGGGAACATATGCATTCAGTGAGAGGTGCTTACTCTGGAAACGGCCAACCCATCTCCTGGAACAGTTTGCGAGCAGTGGCGAAACCAGGGGCGGATCCAGGGGCGGATCCAGAACCTAATCTCGGGTGGGGCACTGGTAGATTATTTAAAGGAACAGTACAGGCACAATAAACACTAAAGCCCTATGTAGTGGTTATGGTGCCAGAAGTGCCATGGTGCCCCCCCAGAGTAAGTAGCCAAACTATTTCAGAACAGTTTGACAACTTACTTGGGGTCTTCCAGTATAAATCAAGGGGTGTATCAATTTTTTTTCACAAAAGTGTAGCCTGTCACACTGAAGAAGTTTCTGTGGACAATAAATGTAGGTTTATAAATTGGAGAGGTACGCTAAATAGTGTGGAATATACTTTGGCAAACGTTTACTCCCCTAACTCTGGGCAACTTCAGTTTTTGAAAACAATTGATAGTAGAGTTTCTAAAAATGCAAAAGGCAGAATGATTATAGGAGATACCAATTTTGTTCTAGACTGCGAAAGGGACATTGTCAGAGAAAATTAACGCGTTGTTAAAATTTACAATAGGGAAAGATTGGCTAACCAGTGCTCCAAATTTATTTTTTCACAAGGATTATTCGATTGTTGGCGCATATTACATGAAGGAGAGAGAGACTATACCTATCACTCGACCATATGTATAATATGTACTCTCGGATTGACATGTTCTTGGCAGGTGAGAGCAAAATTCTGTGCATTATAAGGTCCGATATTTTGGATGCTAACTGGTCTGATCATGCCCCCATAGTTATATTTGGAGGAGTCCTTCCAGTCGAATCCATGCAGATTCAGTGACCATTTAGTCACAGAGCTTGAAAATAAGACACTTGCTGAAAAGGAGTTTAATAACTATTTCAGGGAAAATTTGAATCTGAATTTACTTGTTACTTCATTATGGAACCAGGGCCGCCATCAGAAATTGTGGGGCCCCTAACACAGCTCAAGGTCTGGGCCCCCGGGTGCCCGCTTCCAAATCCCACCCACAGGAATACACACACACAGACACAAAAGGACACAGACACACACATACTAACAGACACAAATACTGAAACAGACATACACACATATAGATACATACACAGATACAGATACACTAAACACACACACACACACACACATACATACATACATACAGACATACATACATACAAACTGACATACAGACATACATACATACACATACATACATAATGGAATTCTTACTGATATACATACAGACATACACACACACACACACACACACAGATAGATAGATATATACATACACAGATACATACAGACATGCATGCATACTGACATACATACTGATAGATACATGCACACATACATGCACACACATTCATACTGACATACACACACACACACACACACACACACACCGAGACATACATACATACATACATACATACACACAGACATATATACATACTGACATACACACACACACACACATACAGATAGACACATACACACAGACATACTGACATACACACACATACATGCATGCCTACTGACATACATACTGACACAAACACAGACATATATACATACTGACACACACACAGACATACATGCATACTGACATACACACACACAGACATACATGCATACTGACATACATACACACATAGATACTGACACACACACACAGACATATATACATACTGAAATACACACACACATACATACAGACATACACACACACAGACATACATACTTGCAGACACATACACTTCATTTATTAGCCACCCTCCTCTTACCTTTAAGTTGCAGGAGGGTGGCTGGGGATGATGGGAGCGGATGCCACTGGTGTGGTGTCCTCTCCTGTCCTTTCCTCTCCCCCCCCCCCCCCCCCGCGGAGTAAGCTGGGAGGAAGTGACCGGCCATCACTTCCTCCCAGCAGCACTTGCGGTGCAGCCACAATTTTTTTTTAAAGGGCCCCGGTCGCGCAATTACACACCCGCAGCGCTGACCGGGCCCCTGAAAATATAGGGCCCATCGGGTGGCCCGTTATGGTTGTCACCCCGTGATATAAGATCACCAACATCACATAACATCACCAACATCACAAGACAGCTTTATGGAACGCTCATAAAGCTGTCTTGTGAGGACACTTTATACAAAGTGCTTCATATTTGAAGAAAATTAGATTGAAAAATTTAAGAATTGGAAAAAGAATTGTATAACTTAAATCTGGCAAACAAATTTGGCCCTTCCTCGCTCCTCGCTGTAATGATCCTTGATTTTAAAAATAAGATTAACACTCTTCAGTTCGAATACAAAGCCTTGATGGTAAAGAAATTAAAACTATTGGAAGAATTGGAAAAATAATTGTCTAACTTAAATCTGGCAAACAAATTTGGCCCTTCCTCGCTCCTCGCTGTAATGATCCTCGATTTTAAAAATAAGATTAACACTCTTCAGTTCGAATACACAGCCTTGATGGTAAAGAAAGTAAAACTATTTTTAGATTAAAGATAACAATGCCTCATCTTTGTTGGCCTCTAAATTATGCCACAGAATCTCCCAATCTAGAATTGAGCATTTAAAGGACCACTCTAGTGCCAGGAAAACATACTCGTTTTCCTGGCACTAGAGTACCCTGAGGGTGCCCCCACCCTCAGGGACCCCCTCCCGCCGGGCTCTGGAGAGAGGAAGGGGTTAAACTTACCTCTTTTTCCAGCGCCGGGCGGGGAGCTTTCCTCCTCCTCTCCATCTTGATCGCGACGTCATCGGCTGAATGCGCATGCGCGGCAGGAGCCGCGCTCGCATTCAGCCGGTCGCATAGGAAAGCATTTACAATGCTTTCCTATGGACGCTTGCGTGCTCTCACTGTGATTTTCACAGTGAGAAGCACGCAAGCGCCTCTAGCGGCTGTCAATGAGACAGCCACTAGAGGATTTGGAGGCTGGATTAACCCTCATTATAAACATAGCAGTTTCTCTGAAACTGCTATGTTTATAAAAAAAAAGGGTTAATCCTAGAGGTACCTGGCACCCAGACCACTTCATTAAGCTGAAGTCGTCTGGGTGCCTAGAGTGGTCCTTTAATTGATGACGAGTGAGTTAAGTTAACCACCCTGTTGAAATTAGCAATATGTTTGCAGACTATTATAAAAAAATTATACAATTTGGCCATTGATCCTAACATAACATCACCAACATCTGAAAAAATATGCTAATTTTTGGATAGGGTCCCTTTGAAACAAATTTCAACAGACAAATTGAACATACTAAATTCACCCATCTCTTCAACAGAAATTGTTGACGCTATGAATATGATCCCAACTGGCAAGGCCCCGGGTCCTGACGGGTTCACAATGTCATATTATAAATCTTTCTCTGGCCTTTTAACTCCGCACGTGACACAAGTATTTAATAATTATTGGAACACAGGAAAAATGCTGGGAGAGGTCTTAAACGTCCAAATAGTGACATTTCTTAAACCTGACAAAGCACCCATTGCGTGCTCAAATTTTCATCTCATCTCATTAATAAACAATGATACCGAAATATACTCTAAGATTCTGGCAAATAGACTAAATCAAATTCTCCCGTCCCTGATTGGCAAAGACCAGGTGGGCTTTATTGTAAATCGTCAGGCACCAAATGGCACGCGTCGTTTTAATATATTCCACCAAATTAGGATAAAGCGAATGCCTTCTCTGCTCCTCTCTTTATAAAAACGTAGAATGTGATGGCAAATAAGAACCATTCGGCCCATCTAGTCTGCCCAAATTTTCTAAATCTTTGGATGCGCAGAAGGCATTTGATAGAATTAATTGGCATTACCTTAGGAAAGTTCTGTCGCAATTCAATTTACCTGATCCTTTCATCAAGGCTGTGTTCGCATTATACGGTCAACCAATGGCAATAGTATCTGCAGCGGGATATATGTCAAATAATGTTATGCTATCTAATGGAACCAGACAGGGTTGTCTGTTGTCACTAGTGATGTCGCAAACATAAAATTTTCCATTCGCGAACGGCGAACGCGAACTTCCGCAAATGTTCGCAAACGGGCGAACCGCCATAGACTTCAATAGGCAGGCGAATTTTAAAACCCACATGGACTCTTTCTGGCCACAATAGTGATGGAAAAGTTGTTTCAAGAGGACTAAAACCTGGACTGTGGCATGCCGCAGGGGATCCATGGCAAAACTCCCATGGAAATTTACATAGTTGATGCAGAGTCTGCTTTTAATCCATAAAGGGCATAAATCACCTAACATTCCTAAATTGTTTGGAATAACGTGCTTTAAAACATCAGGTATGATGTTGTATCGATCAGGTAGTGTAAGGGTTACGCCCGCTTCACAGTGACAGACCAAACTCCCCGTTTAACGCACCGCAAACAACCGCAAACAGTCTATTTGCACAACCGCAAACTCCCCATTTGCACAAGGTTGGATACCAATCGATGGTTCGATATTCTGAGCCCTCTCTGATTTACTGTACACGACTATTCGATATTACCACAAATTTTATATAGCATTTTATGTTTGTTTGAGACCACCTTAAAAATATTGGATATCGCTAAAAATCATGATCACTATATACTTTCTGTACAAACCTCTAAAACGAACCAAACTACTCATCCATCCGCTATACCACTTTATCCCACCTAGAACTAGTGCCCAGTTAAAATACTTGACTCTTACTTACCCACACTTTAAAACCTGGACTGTGGCATGCCGGAGGGGGTTCCATGGCAAAACTCCCATGGAAAATTACATAGTTGATGCAGAGTCTGGTTTTAATCCATAAAGGGCATAAATCACCTAACATTCCTAAATTGTTTGGAATAACATGCTTTAAAACATCAGGTATGATGTTGTATTGATCAGGTAGTGTAAGGGTTACGCCCGCTTCACAGTGACAGACCAAACTCCCCGTTTAACGCACTGCAAACAACCGCAAACAGTCCATTTGCACAACCGCAATCTCCCCATTTGCACAAGGTTGGATACCAATCGATGGTTCGATATTCTGAGCCCTCTCTGATTTACTGTACACGACTATTCGATATTCCCACAAATTTTAAATAGCATTTTATGTTTGTTTGAGACCACCTTAAAAATATTGGATATCGCTAAAAATCATGATCGCTATATACTTTCTGTACAAACCTCTAAAACGAACCAAACTACTCATCCATCTGCTATACCACTTTATCCCACCTAGAACTAGTGCCCAGTTAAAATACTTGACTCTTACTTACCCACACTCAATCATGCCACACACATTTCACCACTACTCTCACTGAATCCCTCTGACTACGGCTAAATTCATCTTCTACATCAGAACACTACTCCTAAGATTGATTTGTATCCATGTCTCGGGTCTTTCATTTAGAATAGGGGCAGCTTTGGTCTCCTTCAACACTGACACTCCAGTGCATATTATTAAAAGATTGGGCAGATGGAAATCCTCAGTCTACAACCGATATATTCCTCATCCCGAGAAAGAAATGAGGAAAGCTTTTAAAAGTTTGGCTTTGTAAATTTGATGCAATAAGTGTGTTTTTCTTTAATACCTTTTCACCCTCTTTGCATGAACCCGATTTACATATATTACTAATATGTTTCTGAACATATATATTATATTATTCACTCACTCACTCACTCTCTGGGCCGGCCTAAGACATCATGCTGCCTAGGTCCATGATAAAAGACTATGGGGGATAATGTATAATAAACACAGGTTACTGGCTATGGGGGGGGGGGGGGGGGGGATAATGTATAATAAACACAGGTTACTGGCTATGGGAGGATAATGTATAATAAGCACAGGTTACTGGCTATGGGGGGATAATGTATATTAAACACAGGTTACTGGCTATGGGAGGATAATGTATATTAAACACAGGTTACTGGCTATGGGGGGATAATGTATATTAAACACAGGTTACTGGCTATGGGAGGATAATGTATAATAAACACAGGTTAGTGGCTATGGGGGGATAATGTATAATAAACACAGGTTACTGGCTATGGGGGGGATAATGTATAATAAACACAGGTTACTGGCTATGGGAGGGATAATGTATAATAAACACAGGTTACTGGCTATGGGAGGATAATGTATAATAAACACAGGTTACTGGCTATGGGGGGGATAATGTATAATAAGCACAGGTTACTGGCTATGGGAGGATAATGTATAATAAACACAGGTTACTGGCTATGGGAGGGATAATGTATAATAAACACAGGTTACTGGCTATGGGGGGGGATAATGTATAATAAACACAGGTTACTGGCTATGGGAGGGATAATGTATGATAAATGCAGGTTACTGGCTATGGGAGGGATAATGTATAATAAACACAGGTTACTGGCTATGGGGGGTAATGTATAATAAACACAGGTTACTGGCTATGGGGGGGTAATGTATGATAAACACAGGTTACTGGCTATGGGGGATAATGTATAATAAACACAGGTTACTGGCTATGGAGGGATAATGTATAATAAACACAGGTTACTGGCTATGGGAGGGATAATGTATAATAAACACAGGTTACTGGCTATGGGAGGATAATGTGTAACAAACACAGGTTACTGGCTATGGGGGGTAATGTATAATAAACACAGGTTACTGGTTGTGGGGGGATAATGTATAATAAACACAGGTTACTGGCTATGGGGGGTAATGTATAATAAACACAGGTTACTGGCTATGGGGGTAATGTATGATAAACACAGGTTACTGGCTATGGGGGGATAATGTATAATAAACACAGGTTACTGGCTATGGAGGGATAATGTATAATAAACACAGGTTACTGGCTATGGGAGGGATAATGTATAATAAACACAGGTTACTGGCTATGGGAGGATAATGTGTAACAAACACAGGTTACTGGCTATGGGGGGTAATGTATAATAAACACAGGTTACTGGTTGTGGGGGGATAATGTATAATAAACACAGGTTACTGGCTATGGGAGGATAATGTATAATAAACACAGGTTAGTGGCTATGGGGGGATAATGTATAATAAACACAGGTTACTGGCTATGGGGGGATATTGTATAATAAACACAGGTTACTGGCTATGGGAGGGATAATGTATAATAAACACAGGTTACTGGCTATGGGAGGATAATGTATAATAAACACAGGTTACTGGCTATGGGGGGATAATGTATAATAAGCACAGGTTACTGGCTATGGGAGGATAATGTATAATAAACACAGGTTACTGGCTATGGGAGGGATAATGTATAATAAACACAGGTTACTGGCTATGGGGGGATAATGTATAATAAACACAGGTTACTGGCTATGGGAGGGATAATGTATAATAAACACAGGTTACTGGCTATGGGAGGGATAATGTATAATAAACACAGGTTACTGGCTATGGGGGGGATAATGTATAATAAACACAGGTTACTGGCTATGGGGGGGATAATGTATAATAAACACAGGTTACTGGCTATGGGGGGATAATGTATAATAAACACAGGTTACTGGCTATGGGGGGGGATAATGTATAATAAACACAGGTTACTGGCTATGGGGGGATAATGTATAATAAACACAGGTTACTTGCTATGGGGGGATAATGTATAATAAACACAGGTTACTGGCTATGGGGGGATAATGTATAATAAACACAGGTTGCTGGCTATAGGGGGGATAATGTATAGTAAACACATGTTACTGGCTATGGGGGGTTAATGTATGATAAACACAGGTTACTGGCTATGGGGGGATAATGTATAATAAACACAGGTTAGTGGCTATGGGGGGATAATGTATAATAAACACAGGTTACTGGCTATGGGAGGGATAATGTATAATAAACACAGGTTACTGGCTATGGGGGGGATAATGTATAATAAACACAGGTTACTGGCTATGGGAGGATAATGTGTAACAAACACAGGTTACTGGCTATGGGGGGTAATGTATAATAAACACAGGTTACTGGTTGTGGGGGGATAATGTATAATAAACACAGGTTACTGGTTGTCTATGGAACTGTTTTGGGCAGGAAAATGTTCTTGCGGTCGGTCATAAAGGACTTCCACCTTACTTTTTAACCTTCGGATGGAATTGGCTGAATTTTGGATACCATATATACTCGAGTATAAGTCAACCCGAATATAAGTCGAGACCTCTAATTTTACCCCAAAAAACTGGGAAAACTTATTGACTCGAGTATAAGACTAGGGTGGGAAATGCAGCAGCTACTGGTAAATTTCTAAATAAAATTATATCCCAAAAAAATTATATTAATTGAATATTTATTTACAGTGTAATGTGCAGTGTGTGTGTGCATGAGTGCAGTGTGTGTATGAGTGCAGTGTGTGTATGAGTGTGTATGATGCAGTGTGTGTGTGTGTGATGTGCAGAGTGTGTTTGTGTATGTGATGCAGAGCCTTGGTGGGGGGTGGGCATTTTTATTATTATTATTTTTTTTAATTATTATTTAATTTATTTTTTTTCTGTTATATTAATATTTTTTATTGTTATTATTTTTAATATTATTATTTTATTATTATTTAAATTTGTATTCGTCCCCCCCTCCCTGCTTGTTAGCTGTCAGGGAGGGGGGCTCTCATTCACTGGTGGTCCAGTGGATTGGGCTGTGGTAGGAGGGGGCTGGCAGGAAGCTGTTACTTGCCTTTCCTGCAGCTCCTGTCAGCTCCCTTCTCTCACCTGCGGTCCGTGCAGCTCCCTTCTCCTCCAGTGTAAATCATGCGGCCGCGCGGAGCGTTGCCATGGCAATGCTCTGACCCCGCAGCTCTCGCGAGATTTACAGTGGAGGAGAAGGGAGCTGCGCGGACCGGAGGAGAGAGAAGGGAGCTGAAAGGAGCTGCTGTGAATGTAAGTTACAGCTCTCTGCCAGCCCCAAACAGGACCGCCAGGCTTGTAATGAGCCCAGCAGTCCTGGTCTGTATTATGGCAATGTAAGTTGCCATAATACAGACATTGACTCGAGTATAAGTCGAGTTGGGGTTTTTCAGCACAAAAAATGTGCTGAAAAACTCGACTTATACTCGAGTATATATGGTATGTTTGTAAATAAAGTGTGCTGAGTTTTTATGAAGATTGAATGTATATTTTTTTTAAGTTACAGTGTATGTGTAAAATGTATATTTTTCCTGCCTGTGATAATTACATTAACCCATTGTGTTCAGTAATTATATCACAGGCAGAGGGGAGGATTTTGTGTGTAATTGATGTGATTGAGTGTTTGTACTGTATACTACGTGTTTATTGGTTATTCTGCAAAACCCTGTGGGCGGTCCTGTATGTGTAAGACCTCCATAAAAGAAGGCCCTTTGGTGCTAATTAAACACAGTTCTTCTTGACCCTCAACACGTAGTCTTGTCTCGTGATTGGAGGGGACAGCTATATTCACACTGGGGATGGCTATGCTCTGCATACTCCCCTGAGCTTTAATCACTTAGCTCTTTTAAGAGCTTGTTCCATATATGCTCTCCTGGAGGAGAGGTCTTTCCACATGGTCCTGGAGGACAGAAGCTGATCCAGGGTGGACAGAAGACGGCGAGACTCCAGTTAAGCTACGGCAGTTGTAGAGTCTGCGGTGGTTGTGGTGTCCGGTGCGGTGCTTGTGGTCCTCAGCGCAGGCTAGGAAGTGCCCATCAATGGAAGGTACTCGGTTCTTGCTCCTCACTGCTCCCTCGCACCGTCTGTATTGAAGCCGGACGCCAGAATATGACGTCATATTCCGGCACCCGGCATCACTAAACTGCGCGCGACCCCAGGGAATGATGTGAGTTAGTGTGTTTATGTCTGTCAATGTGTGTGTATGTCTGTCAGTGTGTGTATGTCAGTGAGTGTCTGTCAGTGTGTCTGTCTGTATGTCTGAGTGTGTGTGCCTCTGTCAGTGAGTGTGTGTCTGTGTGTGTGTGTCTGTCTGTATGTCTGAGTGTGTGTGCCTCTGTCAGTGTGTGTGTATTTCTGTCTGTGTGTATGTCTGTGTGTGTGTATGTATAAGCCTCTGTCAGTAAGTGTGTGTCAGTCAGTGTTTTGATGGCCGCAGCTGGACAGTGGAGTACCTGGAGGTGCACGGAGGCACGCCACATCACATTCCGACGTGAAGTCCACGTGCTCCACCTTCACAGGGTTTCAAGAAGTAGCGGGAGTATCTGCTTTGGCACATGGTGCGGACGGTGCCTTTTGGGGAATACCAGAGGCTGGCAGCGGCAAGGTAAGTGGAGCCTGCTTGTTGGCTAGAGGGGGGTGTTGGGATTTAGTAGAGGGAGAAGGACTGGGATTTAGTTGAGGGGGAAACTAGGATTTAGTATATGGGGGGGACTGGGATTTAGTAGAGGGGGTGCGGTATAAAAATAAACCTACGTTTCTATGGAAATGTAAGTGGGTTTTTTTGGCGGCCCACATAAACTTAAGCTTTGTTTATGTGGCCCGTGCTAGACTTTGAGTTTGACATGCTTGGTCTAAAACAATTGGTGCAGCGGCGTACATACCGCGGTCGCAGGGGTCGCAGCTGCGACCAGGGCCCGTCACTCCAGGGGGCCAGGCCCCCCTGTGACCGGGTGCCTGCCGCCAGGTGTTGTGGCCCCGGCCGCACAGTGTAATTGCCGAGGCCGCAGGTGAACGGGCCCATTGGGTGGCCCTGTTAAGGCCACACGATGGAAATGAAGATCATCATCAGAGTGGGCCCGGTAACATCGCGACCGGGCCCCCTGTGATCACATCACATGCTGGGAGGAAGTGACTGCCACAGTCACTCCTCCCAGCAACCACCAGGAGCCACGCGGGAGGAAGCCATGGGAACTCTGACTCCCATCAACCTGAGCCACCACTGGACCCCAGGGAAGCCACCTCCTGCACCTCAAAGGTAGGTAATGGCTATAATATTTTGCATGTGTGTGTGTTAGTGTATGTGTGTGTCTCTGTGTATGTGTCTGTATGCAGGGCCGCCATCAGGGCATGACAACCGCAACGGTTGTCATGGGCCCGGCGGTCCTGGGGGGCCCGGACTGCTCAAGTCGTCCGGGCCCCACATTCAGTGGGTACATACCGGGTCGCAGGGGGCCCTGCGACCCCGGTATGTACCCACTGGGCCAGCCTCTTCTCCTGGGGGGCCCAGTAGCCGGTCACCTCGGGGCCCCCCAGAGGCTGGCCCTGCTGACACCAGGCGGGCGCGCGAGGGAGCACTCTCCTCTGAGTGCTTCCTCTTCAGCTCCCTCGCGCACCGTACTGATGCCGGAGCCGGAAGATGACGTCATCTTCCGGCTCCGGCATCAGTACGCGGCGCGCGAGGGAGCTGAAGAGGAAGCACTCAGCCAGGGAGAGTGCTCCCTCGCGCGCCCGCCGGGTGTCAGGGAGAAATTTGAGTGAGTGGGGGTGGGGGAGAGGGAGGGAGACATTTGAGTGAGTGGGGGTGGGGGAGAGGGAGGGAGAAATTTGAGTGAGTGGGGGTGAGGGAGAGGGAGGGAGAAATTTGAGTGAGTGGGGGTAGGGGAGAGGGAGGGAGAAATTTGAGTGAGTGGTGTGGGGGAGAGGGAGGGAGAAATTTGAGTGAGTGGGGGTGGGGGAGAGGGAGGGAGAAATTTGAGAGAGTGGGTTGGGGGACAGGGAGGGAGACATTTGAGTGAGTGGGGGTGGGGGGGAGGGAGGGAGAAATTTGAGTGAGTGGGGTGGGGGAGAGGAAGGGAGAAATTTGAGTGAGTGGGGTGGGGTGGGGGAGAGGGAGGGAGACATTTGAGTGAGTGGGGGTGGGGGAGAGGGAGGGAGAAATTTGAGTGAGTGGGTTGGGGGAGAGGGAGGGAGAAATTTGAGTGAGTGGGGTGGGGGAGAGGGAGGGAGAAATTTGAGTGAGTGGGGTGGGGTGGGGGAGAGGGAGGGAGACATTTGAGTGAGTGGGGGTGGGGGAGAGGGAGGGAGAAATTTGAGTGAGTGGGTTGGGGAGAGGGAGGGAGAAATTTGAGTGAGTGGGGGTGGGGGAGAGGGAGGGAGAAATTTGAGTGAGTGGGGGTGGGGGGGAGGGAGGGAGAAATTTGAGTGAGTGGGGTGGGGGAGAGGAAGGGAGAAATTTGAGTGAGTGGGGTGGGGTGGGGGAGAGGGAGTGAGAAATTTGAGTGAGTGGGGGTGGGGGAGAGGGAGGGAGAAATTTGAGTGAGTGGGTTGGGGGAGAGGGAGGGAGAAATTTGAGTGAGTGGGGGTGGGGGGGAGGGAGAAATTTGAGTGAGTGGGGTGGGGGAGAGGAAGGGAGAAATTTGAGTGAGTGGGGGTGGGGGGAGAGGGAGGGAGAAATTTGATTGAGTGGGGTGGGGGTGAGGGAGGGAGAAATTTGAGTGAGTGGGGGTGGGGGGGAGGGAGGGAGAAATTTGAGTGAGTGGGGTGGGGGAGAGGAAGGGAGAAATTTGAGTGAGTGGGGGTGGGGGAGAGGGAGGGAGAAATTTGATTGAGTGGGGTGGGGGAGAGAGGGAGGGAGAAATTTGAGTGAGTGGGGGTGGGGGGAGGGAGAAATTTGAGTGAGTGGGGTGGGGGAGAGGGAGGGAGAAATTTGAGTGAGTGGGGTGGGGGAGAGGGAGGGAGAAATTTGAGTGAGTGTGGGGGAGAGGGAGGAAATTTGAGTGAGTGGGGGTGGGGGAGAGGGAGGGAAATTTGAGTGAGTGGGGTGGGGGAGAGGGAGGGAGAAATTTGAGTGAGTGGGGGTGGGGGAGAGGGAGGGAGAAATTTGAGTGAGTGGGGTGGGGGAGAGGGAGGGGGAAATTTGAGTGAGTGGGGTGGGGGAGAGGGAGGGAGAAATTTGAGTAAGTGGGGTGGGGGAGAGGGAGGGAGAATTTGATTGAGTGTGGGGGGGGAGAGGGAGGACATTTGAGTGGGTGGGGGTGGGGGTAGGGGGGAGAGGGAGGACATTTGAGTGGGTGGGTGGGGGGGGAGAGGGAGGAAATTTGAGTGGGGGGAGAGGGAGGAAATTTGAGTGAGTGGAGGGAGAGGGAGGAAATTTGAGTGAGTGGGGGTGGGGGGGAGGGAGGAAATTTGAGTGAGTGGGGGTGGAGGAGGGGGAGAGGGAGGGAGGAAATTTGAATGAGTGGGGGGGAGAGGGAGGGAAGGGAGGAAATTTGAGGGGGGGGAGGAAGGGAGGAAATTTTTGGGGGGGGGAAGGAAATTTGAGGGAAGGGAGGAAATTTGAGGGAGGGGGGAGAGGAAGGGAGGAAATTTGAGGGGGGAGAGGAAGGAAATTTGAGGGGGAGAGGAAGGAAATTTGAGGGGGGAGGGAGGAAGGAAATTTAAGGGGGAGAGGAAGGAAATTGGAGGGGGGAGAGGAAGGAAATTGGAGGGGGGGGAAGAAGGAAATTGACGGGGGTAGGGGCAGAGATTGACATCCATCACACACACACACAATGCACCCCTCGCACACAGAAAAACACACAATGCATTACACACAGACACACATACACAAGCAATGCATCCCTTACACACAGCAACACACACTGCATCCCTTACAGACACACACACTGCATCCCATACATACACAAACTCGCCTTGCAGCCCTTACACATACAAACACAGATTCACACAATGCATTCCTTACACACATCAGGACACCCCCACACACACACACACACACACCCCTGTGAACAAACTCATTGGTGGAACATGAAGGTGGACCCTGGGACCCAGACCTTGAGCTGTGTAAAGGGCCCAGAACATTGATTTTTGTGACCACAGTTACAAACCGCCTCCAGAGAGCCTGTTCTACACCAGACCAGTGGAGCCAGACGGCAGCTGAAGCCATCATCCTCATCTGGTTGTAAGTAGGCAATCTAGTATATTATTCGTGGCACTAATCTCTAATTTACCTCACATTAAAGGGACACTATAGTCCCCAGAACACTGCAGCTTAATGTAGTGGTTCTGGTGTCTATAGCCTGTCCCTGCAGGCCTTTTATTGTAAACACGGCGGCACTGCAGCACTGTGTTAGTTAACATGGCAGATCATATGGGTGGGACACTGTGATGTCACATGGGGGGCGGCAAACTTAACTTTTGCCTAGGGCGGCAAAAATCCTTGCACCGGCCCTGCAGACACTGCATCACTGTGGGCGGACTCAGGGGGGGGAGGGGACTCGGGTGCAGGAGCCGGGGGGCCCAGACCTTGAGCTGTGTCAGGGGCCCCACAATTTCTGATGGCAGCCCTGTCTGTATGTATCTGTGTGTGTGTCTGTATGTATGTGTGTCTATGTGTGTCTCTGTATGTGTGTCTGTGTCTATGTATGTGTGTCTATGTAAGTCTGTATTTATCTGTGTGTGTCTGTATGTCTCTGTATGTGTTTCTGTATGTATGTGTCTGTATGTGTGTGTCTGTGTCTATTTATGTGTCTGTATGTATCTGTGTGTGTGTCTATGTATGTGTCTGTGTGTATGTGTCTGTATGTATGTGTGTATGTGTATGTATGTATGTGTCTGTACGTATGTGTGTGTGTGTGTGTGTGTGTATGGGGTGGCGGTTGGGTGGGGGGTGGTCCCATGGATTGTGTGTACGCCACTGAATAGGCGCACAAATAGCTAAACCTAAGAAAGAACTGCAGACTACTGAACGCCATCTAAAGAAATGAGAATAATAGAATTACTGCCAGGGGTATAAGACAGGTAAACTTAGCACAGAAACTCAAAACTATATATTTGCAGATAAAAATTTCCCTCATCATAAAAGACAAAAAACACAAAAGGAAGAAGAAAACATATAGGAAACCCTCATAAAAAAAAGGTGTGATCTATTTGTAACTAGGTGAAAGTTGTTATTAATGTTTAGGGGATTGTATAACTAATTAGAACAATATTAGATAGCTCTTCCAATTCCCTAGAGTAAACATATAATGGTTATGTATTAATTTTGGGCAAATAGGTATCTCTGAATGGGGAGCAATGAGTAAATCCAAAAATCAAGTTAGGTTAACTGCTCCTTTTGGTTTATTTATTCCTAACCTCCAAGAGGCTGTAAACTAAATTTCACAGGTTTTGTAAACCTTTTCTTTAGAAGTTGCACTACCGCCAAAAATGAGTAGCAAAAGAACGTCAAGCAGAGTAACATAGGTCAGTGAGATGGTAAATAATCATAATGAAAACAATCAGATATAGCAAATGCATTAGATATAGCTAAATCAACTGCTTGGTACATTGATAGGCACCAACCCACTTGTGCGCTTCAGAATAGCAAGGAAAACTGCAGTAGTAGATGCCTGAAAAATGCTTGCAGTTTTGATGAATAAGGTTTTCAACAACATCCTGCATTGTGTAGGCAAAAAAAAAAAAAGATTAACCTTGCATTCCAGAGAGAACCCCACACTAACCTCTAAACACAGGATGATTAATATTAATACATTTCAAGAACAGAGTGGGTCTATTTTCACTTTGCAAAAAAGCACCCCCCAGGTATTGAGATCCCCCCCCCCAAAAAAAAAAAAAACTAACTATGATCAAAGGTAAGTGGCATGGGAGGGATCATAATCAGTAAGATATAAGAAAAGAACAAACTAAAGAAATACAACTGCCAGAGCCACTTGAAAGATAACCTGTCATTTCTCAAGATTGCACCCTATGTCCTATATTTAACAAAATATGTATTTATAAGGTGTGAAAACATTAGATGTATAAAGAACATCTCTTCATCCGGCAGCATCTCCATCATAGCTTCTTGTCAATCATGGTTAGAATGTCTGTCCTTTGCATCTGGCAGTCATCATACAGAAAGTCAGAAGAGAAATGAAAATGTATCTATTTAACCCCTTAAGGACACATGACATGTGTGACATGTTATGATTCCCTTTTATTCCAGAAGTTTGGTCCTTAAGGGGTTAACCTTCCTTGCTTTGAGCTGTTCCCTGGCATTGACTGGCCTGTACTGGATTATTTTTGCTAAATACGTAATATAAAAAATAAAAGAGAAAAAAGAAAAAAGAGAAAAAGAGTACCGCATGAAAAAAGTTAATACAAGTTCTAAGTCATTTTAAATGTTTTATTCTCTCGTGTAATATTCAGAGGTGATAGTTCCCCTTTTAATGTTTGCCCGAGGAAAGGAAACTGTAATTTTCTAAAGCATACCATTTAATACATGCATTAAGAATGTATAGCTGGGAACTAAGCTCTTGAATTTATTGATATGAGCAGCCAAGTGCAAGTAGCAGATATAGTCTGAGGTGTATCTAATGTGGTTAAATCAAATGTTTAAAAAATCCTTTGGAATTGCATTTTATCGTGCTTCAGGGAACATACCATGTCTAATTAACCAATGAGTTTTATAATAATGCCATGTTCTTATTTAGCAAAATCACTCACAATACATGAATCCAATTAAATACGCAATTCACTAACAGAAAATGCGTAATTTGAACAAACTGAACATGAGAGCCATGGCAAAGCCTCTCCAGAGAAGATACCCAGAGACTGAAGGTTTCTTTGCATCCAAAGCAGAGTGAACTTGATTTAAATCTCAAGTTGGTAAGACTCATGATTTTTAAACGTAAGGAATCATTCTTACTGGTTGTTAAAATCTTGAATATTTGCAACCAGATTTAATATTTAGAATAACTTTTCCGATTAGCTTAAAGGGATACTATAATCACCAGAACAACTACAGCTTATTGAATTTGTTCAGGCTTTTTGCTGTAAACACTGTCAAAGATGCAGTGTTTACATTACAGCCTAGTGATAACTTCACTGGCCACTCCTCAGATGGCTGTTAGAGATCCTTCCTGGGTCATGGCTGCCTAAATTGCATCCAAACATTCAGTATCTCCTCCCTTTGTATGCTGGGCCGGTGCAAGGATTTTTGCCGCCCTAGGCAAAATAAAGATTTGCCCCCCCCCCCCTGTTGTGTGTAAGGGATGCATTGTGTGAATCTGTGTTTGTATGCATAAGGAATGCAAAGTGTGTATGTAAGGGATGCAGTGTGTGTGTAAGAGAAGCAATGTGTTTCTGTGTGTGTGTAAGAGAAGCAGTGTGTGTAAGGGATGCATCATGTGTTTCTGTGTATATGTGCAAAGGATGCATTGTCTTTACGTGTAAGGGTTGCAGTGTGTGTGTGTGTGTGTGTGTGTGTGTGTGTAATGGATGCATTGTGTGTTTCTCTGTGTGTAAGGGAAGCATGTTGTGTTTCAGTGTGTATAGGGAATGATTTGTGTGTGTGTGTGTGTGTGTGTGTGTAGTGTGAAAGAGCTCCCTGCCCTGCCCCCTGTCCTATAGAGCTCTCCCTTCCATCCCTTAGAGATCTCCCCTGCCCCTTAGTGGTCTTTCCTCTCGCCCCCACCTCCCTTAGTGGTCTCCTTTTCTCCCCGACTTTCCATTAGTGATCTCTCGTCTCCCCCCACCCTTCCCTAGTGGTCTATCCTCCACCCCCCTCCCCTCCCTTAGCAGTCTCTCCTCCCCCCCCCCTTCCCCTAATGGTCTCTCGTCTCTCCACCATCCCTCCCTCCTTTAGTGGTCTCTCCCTCCCCCAAGTTCTCCTCATCTCCCCCCCCCATGTTCTCCTCTTATTCCCCCCTCCCTGTGTTCTCCTCTTCTTCTCCCACCTGTAAACTTCTCTTCTCCCCCCTCCATGTAATCTTCTCTTCTTCTCCCCTCCCCCCTGTAATTTTCTTTTCTTCTCCCCCTTCCCTCCCTGTAATCTCTTCTCCTCCTCCTCCCCTAATCTTCTCTTGTCCCCCCCTCCCGGTAATCTTCTCCCCCCCATAATCTTTTCTTCTTCTCCCCCCCTGTAACTTTCTCCACTCCCCCCTCCCTCCCTGTAATCTTCTCTTCTTCTCCCCCTCCCTCCAATCTTCTCCACTCCCCCCTCATTCCCTGTAATCTTCTCTTCTTCTCCCTCCAATCTTCTCCACTCCCCCCTCCCTGTTATATTGTCCCCCCTCCCTCCCTGTAATATTGTTCCCCCCTCCATCCCTGTAATATTGTTCCCCCCTCCATCCCTGTAATATTGTTCCCCCCCCTCCATCCCTGTAATATTGTTCCCCCCTCCCTCCCTGTAATATTGTTCCCCCTTCCCTCCCTGTAATATTGTTGCCCCCCTTCCTCCCTGTAATATTGTTCCCCCCTCCCTCCCTGTAATATTGTTCCCCTCCCCTTCCCTGTAATATTGTTCCCCTCCCCTGTAGCGTGGCCGAGCTCCTCTCCGGTCCGCGACCCGCCCGGACTGACAGGAAGCGCACACACTTCCTGTCAGTCCGGGCCGGTCGTGGACCAGAGAGGAGCTCGGCCGCGCTACAGGGAAGGGGAGATGAGGCAGTGCGGCAGCCGCCTGAGCGCTCTCTATAGAGCGCTCAGGCAGCTGTGGCATTTAAAGGGCCGGCGATGGGGGCGCAGGGCGCCCCCTCCTGTATGGCGCCCAAGGCGGCTGCCTAATTCGCCTTATAGGAAGCTCCGGCCCTGTTTGCATGCAGACACTGAACTTTCCTCATAGAGATTAATTGATTCAATTAATTTCTATGAGGAGATGCTGATTGGCCAGGGCTGTGTTTGAATCATGCTGGCTCTGCCCCTGATCTGCCTCTGTCAGTCTCAGCCAATCGTAGAGGGAAGCACTGTGATTGGATCAGGCTACCACTTCTGATGTCAGCAGACTGCTTGTTTTTCTGAGTCCAACAGCATGCAGAGTTACAGCTTCAGGCTTGAATATAGTAAGATTTTTACTATATTTATGGAGGCATGAGGGGCTAGATGGTGATTTTAACACTATAGGGTCAAGAATACATGTTTGTGTTCCTGACCCTATAGTGATCCTTTAACCATTATATGAGAACTGATTTTGTTATATACCATTAGAATGCATAGGTGGGTAATGATGACATATCTGGAGAACTTAAAACAATGGGATTATGGTCTTTTTCTTTAATTTGTCTATTTTATTACATTTTTGCTGTGAAAAAGTGCATGTTATCTCTGCAGACTTAAGTTCATTTAATATTGGATCCCTTCACCTAAAATGTAAATATTGCATGAATATACAGACTACATAACTGATTCATATTTAATGTTAACCTTTTCACTACACTGTATCATAAACAGAAAACTCTCTCTAGATTAATTTTTGTCCTTCAAAAAGCATTATATTAAAAATAAAAAAATAAAATAAAAATCTAATAAAGAAAACAAAATACAATTTATCTTTATCCACCCTGGTGACAAGAAGTTATCAAATTCAGAGGATCTAGTAGTTCATGTACCCTCCCCCTCCCCCTGAAAAACATGTTGAGAAACGCGTGTCACTTTCAGGCCTTTTGAATGAACTAAGCCATAAATGTATAAATTGTTTACTCGTGCAACATTAAGCTGTGGTGCACTGACACATGAATGTGTATATTTTAAGCCAAAGTAACCAGATTGGTAAGGTGCCAATCTTCAGGTTAATATAACACCTGCATACATTCCAAAAGAAAAAGTGAAAGGCAGACATTATTATAATTGTCTAAATGGCCATCTTTGTAGTTTACAACATCACGCTGTATTGGATATAATGCCTGCAATCCATGGGTGCTGTCCGACGGTATTCTGTCAATCCGGCAGCTAACTGATGTCTTAGATCACACAATGTGCATTTATGTACTGAAAATGAATACAATAAGGTACTTATTTTTTTATTTAGAGTAGTGCTTCCCAATCCACTCAATGAGGCACAGCAATGGTACAAGTTTTTGCGAAAGAAATAGAAAATGTCAACATTTGCACTGCTAATGCTCCTTGAGGAATGGTTTGGGAAACACTGATACAGAGTCCATACACATCACCGAAAGAAATCTGTGCTGGTCAAAGCTAAATTAGCAAAGATATATATCTTTCTGGTACACTTGTAAATAAATTTCACGATTACAAGATAAGTGCAGTTCTTCGAAGTGTATATAAATTTTGCATCCTTCAAGATGGCCAACTATAAGTATTTATTTTTACAGAATGAAAACAGGAAATACAAACAGTTTGGTTTAGATTTTAATGGTCATATGGGACATCTGGCTGGTTTAGTATGGAACAACAAACATTATACGTAAATGTTTTTTTTTTCTGGGGGGAAAACATCCTCATACCATTTTTTTCCTGTAGATATTCATGTTAGTTTGCAATTTGTATCCTGGGTAATCAACTGCAGGTCCTCACCATCCAGTTGTAAAAACTGAAAATAAATCAGTGCAGCAGTATTGTAAGGTTTCTTTTTTTGTGTTTTTTTGTTTTTTGTGTATTTAACCAAACTACCCCCATCAATATTCAAAGGGAGAAACAAAAGCGTTAATGTTGTGTCTTTTCTCTTTGAAATACACAGTGGCAATCAGAGAGCATACAGTTCATAAAGCTTCTTGAAACAGTATGCCAGAGCAGCAAGAGCTATCGTGTTATGGAGTCTCTTTCTATGTACGTCATCCTTTCTTACAAGCACCACAGGGGTAGAGGAGGTGAGTGTGTGTAGCGGCAGTCTTGACAGTTTATATGCATCATACTCCACCTGATATTTACAGCAAGGGTCGAATTGCCACGATATTCCGTAAAGGGTAGAGCAAGCCAAGCTGACCACACCAGCGGGAAGAGACACGTAGTGTGAATACTCTGATGGCAAAGCCAGTGGGGTTAAGAGGCAGGCAGTGCCGGAGAGAACTGCAGTTTTGTGCAGGCAGTTCCCCACGGATATCCAGCGCGCAGTTTCATCTCCAATGCGTGTGGGCTCAATCACAATGTATTTGTACTGAGCTTCCAGGGCTTGCTCCAGTTCGTACTCAAACTGGTCCTGTGCATTCTCTCCATTGTAAATTTCATGCACGATGTAGCACTCACTCACTGAAAGGGGCACCCTGATAAAGAGAGAAGTGTTTTTTTTTATACAGTCAGAATTTTAACAGTGAAAAAAAACAAAAAACTTTTTTCCTAAATGCAATATACATTTTTGCTATAAACTTGCCTTCCAAACAATAGTAAAAATTATTCTTGTTTTTGTGTATGAGTTATTGTACAGAGCAAAAGTCAAAAAGGATTCTGGAATATGGTGTATAAATGTAGTGAAAATGTAAGGTGTGTAACAGACATGGGTAAAGGATGAAGTTCTGCATGGTGAAATGCAAACAAGTAGTACCCCTTATAACACAAACAGAAGTGCCAATTTTTGTTTTCGGAAAAAAAATATTTTGTGTCTGTAGAAGCAAGTAGTGTCACGTAATGAATGAGGTATCCAACAGGCTTTCTCAGATTTCTCATAAGTACTGCGGTTGGTTGGAGTAATCTGCACTTTTGTGCCAGGTTTGTGTTGTTCTATCGGCACGTTTATGTTAATTCTGTGCCAAACTTACGTCTGTCGGCAGCACGCACTGCGTGCTAGTGACCGTCGTAATCAGCTTTTACCCTTGCAGGATGCACTGTGAGCATGCCTGCAAGAAGAAACATGCATATATCCTTCCTCCGTATATTATTAATTTTAATTCAATCCCTCACTCTCCTCCTCGAACACATGTTCTCTTAACATGGAGATTAGTTGAATCAAAGGCTTTTCTATGAGAAAAATTTGATTAGACCACAGAAAGGAAAGCAGCAACAATGGTCAGGGAGTCGGAAGCCTTGAGAAGAGCTTGACCCTGCGCTTAATTCCAGGTAGTTCATGCTTATTTAGCAATGTATTTTGTGAAAAAATAAAGGGGGAAGTAAACTAATGCCAAATCTGTTATTCGTAATTTAAAAGGAAAAAGGTCATAATGAAAAACTTTTTCGACAAGAAACTAATTCACATGCATTACATTAGCATGAAGACTCACTCTATAATTTGTATTGCAAGATTGTTTAAGCAGGGCACCCATCACTTCTGGTTCCTTTACAGCAAACTTGTATTTTACTTGTATGTGAAACGTGTAGTGCTGCAAAAAATGCTATATATATATATATATATATATATATATATATATATATATAAAATTCTATAATTAGAGCCACATTCAAGAGTAACAAGCACTTTTAAATAAAAACACTAAACTCTAGTTTATAACCTGTCTCAGGGGAGTTTTCAGTGAAGGTAAGGCAATACAACTAGAGTAAACTTCACGCTTGTTCTAGCCACTGGTGTCCCAAATTCAGATCCAACACAGGATTTAGGAACCAATCTATTAGCCATATAATAAACATCAGTAAAAATGCCCACAACAGCTAGAACTGCATACAGCTGGATGAGCATCAGGGAGTGTCAAGAGATAACCATCACTTGGGAAATGAGTCATTTTCTATTAAGCTCCTACAATTCCGAGCAAGGACCTAAAAACTCATTAGCTCAACTACACCCCCAGGCTTGACGTTTACTTTAAGACGTTTACCCATACAGGCTTGCCAGCTCCACTTCCCACAGTAGTGGTGATGGCTAACCTTGGCACCCCAGATCCTTCTAACCGCATTACCCATGAACCTCATTCAGCAGAGTATCATGGGAAATGTAGTTAAGAAACATATGGGCTGCCAGGATTGCCTACTCTTATACCTTGTCGTATCCTTGGCATTGGCCTTCACTCCCACCCTTTCAATGCTCGCCCTCCTTCCAGATAGCCGGATTTGCAGAGGCAGCCCGCGGACAGACACTGACAGACCCGCTCCTCCTCCAGATACCTACCTCAGGGATAAAAAACCTCCTGACACCCGAGGGCGCAGCGCCCCTGACACTCACCTTTCTCTGCCGCCCGGCCCAGCGCGCCTTCTTCCCCAAGTGGCCATCTTGGACACTCGGCTAGCAAAGCGATAATCCCAGGGCGCCGTGCGCCTCTCGAAGGATGACGGGAAGTGAAGTCCTGAGCCTCGAAGCACTGGCAGGCGGGAAGGGGGCGCGGGGACTACAACTCCCACAGTGCTTCGGGTGCGGCGCCTGTGCGTCAGCTCGCTGAGCAGCACGGGACATGTAGTGCCGGGGCGCCCTGTGCGTGTTAGTGAATGTCACGGGGACGCAAAGGGCAGTGAAATGGAGTTTCTCGGTGAAAAGCCACACGTCAGCATTTTTAGTAGGGCATTAGGATAGACTTACAGAGTGTACTGACTGACTGAACTAAAGAAACCAGCTACTGTATCAGAGGGACAACCCGCAAGCTAATCTGTGTACAGTATGTACAGTAGGCTTGGTGACTAATCCCTCCCCCAGCTTAAAGGAGGCCTGACACCCTGCAGAACACAGGTGAAAGCCACAGCATCACCATTCAGAGACATAATGTAACACAGGCCACAGCATCACCATTCAGAGACATAATGTAACAGGACACACAGCATCACAATTCAGACACACAATGTAACACAAGCCACAGCATCACCATTCAGAGACATAATGTAACACAAGCCACAGCATCACCATTCAGAGACACAATGTAACACAGGCCACAGCATCACCATTCAGACACACAATGTAACACAAGCCACAGCATCACCATTCAGATACACAATGTAACACAGGCCACAGCATCACCATTCAGACACACAATGTAACACAAGCCACAGCATCACCATTCAGAGACACAATGTAACACAGGCCACAGCATCACCATTCAGACACACAATGTAACACAAGCCACAGCATCACCAGAGACACAATGCAACACAGGCCACAGCATCACCATTCAGAGACACAGTGTAACACAGGCCACAGCCTCACCATTCAGACACACAGTGTAACACAGGCCACACAGCATCACCATTCAGACACACAATGTAACACAAGTAACTTTAACCCCTTAAGGACACGACATGTGTGACATGTCATGATTCCCTTTTATTCCAGAAGTTTGGTCCTTAAAGGGTTAACGATGTTTCACTAGCCAATATTGAGCTAAAATAATACTACACAATGGGGTTTAATTAATGCATAAGTGTCATGTAATGTACACAGAGCTTCTATCCTGAAGGTTCTGACCTCGGAATTCTGGCTAATTTTTTTTTTTGTGTGTGTGTTCTAACTAGAATCTTTATGAACCCTACGATCTGATTGGCTGCCTAGGAATGTTGGCGCTGCGGCTATTGGTTACACAGCGAGCTGATTGGCTGCGATTGGCCGCCTTGCTCCGTGCTTGGAGCTGCGGCCGGGTGCCATCTGTTTCTCCCTCGCTGATTGGCCAGGCGAGGCATGTGACCCCACAGCTGATTTCCTGGCCGTGTTTTGGGGTTGAATATTTGTGCCTGCACATGTCGCACCCATCTGTCCCGCAAAGTATGGAACAAATCGGTTCTATTCGGGTAGAGCACGACAGGAACAGGAGGCAGTTTTCAGTTCGCCTCAACGGTAAGCTGGAGGAGATACTTCTCACAATATGAAGGGAAGGGGGAAGGGGGAATTGGGAAAAACAACCCCAATGGGATTACAGTATGATGTGAAATTCTCGGGCAAGGACAATGTCAAACTGCAAATATTACATTCAGCTGAAATCTAGAGACTTTAGGGATCGTTGGATTAAGGGCTTTTGTAACAATATCCGGTTTAGGGCTGTATATTCAGTCATTATGGTCCTGAAGAATTCCTATTCCATATATGTCCCTCAGTAAAGTCATCTGGCAGTACTAGATCATGCAGGGAACAGTTGGTAACAAAGGAAAAATAATCACAATTGCAGATGGATGTCTTATAACCAGCAAGAGTTATTCACTAGTATGAAGTTGTGACGAATTCACCAGAGAATCGCACAATTTAAAACACAATTATTAAATGAGAAAAAAAAAAAAAAACAGTAATAATCCCTTGCCCAGTAACATATTCAGCTCAGCAATTTTGGTCTACAATTCCCAGTTTAGTCAGTGTATGCTTCCATGTAAATTGTATGGAATTCAAAGTGACAAAGTCAAATTTTAGGGAAAAATAAACAAATTGGAAACTGTCCAACTGTAATTGTGTTTTTGCTGTTTTGTATTGTTCTGCTAATTTGGTTTAAAATCTAACATTCACTTTAAAGATGAAGTAAACAAATAGTGTAATTATGCCCCCAAGAGTCTAATATCTCAATATCAAAGTAACATCTAAAGTGTCTGTGTATTTAGGAATAGAAGGCATAATAAGACAAACGAACAGAGGCATCACCCACGGAAAGAGCCAAACAGTAGACGTTATTGGTCCAATAAGCCTTACTGGACTCAAACATTCCATATTTTTATTTATTTTTTTAAATGTGTTAAATATCGTAATGTATGTAATCTAAATCCTGTTACAGGAACTGAAGTAACCAAAACTACTAGGCAGATCTGTAGAAAAATGTTGGTGCCTGAGCCCCTGATAAGAGATATCTTGTCGTATTAGAAATTCCCTGCTCCAGTTCAGTGATCCCGAAGCTAGCCATGCAATTAGAAATAATTAGTCAGACAAAATCTAGGATTCACTAGAGAGTTCAGCAAGATGTTGTGTGACATTGGGAGTAACCTTGATGTGTCCTATTCATTCACAACAATTGATGGAACCGTGGTTGAGCCAGCCATTAGGGGGTTATGAGGACCAGTGTCATGCTTGGCAAGGAAGTTTGAAGTAAAAACAGAGGAATCTTAGCAAATGGAGGGAAAGCATAATTGGTCACCAACGACCAATCTTGAAGTAGCCTCTGGATATGGTCTCCTACTGAAAAATATTAGAAGGCAATGATCGCGACGCAAAGAGATCTATTCAAAGACAATTTTATTTAATGTTACACAATTTCATGATACATAGTCCAGAGTCCATTTACTGTAATCAGTCGGGTATCTAGAGTTGGAGAATGATATCCTGATATGATTCACAAATGCCCAAATTCTTTGGACAAATCTGCAAGAGGTTTTTATTATGTATCTGTCAGGTTCACATCCAATACTGATACGCCTGCATCAAAACCAAGAAAAAGTACCACAAGGCATATTCCTATTATTGTATCTGCTTCAAAATTGGACTCCCCAAAACCAGCAGCATCTCGGCCCCTTATAAAACTAATCCTCTTAAATTGACCAGTACGCAGCCAAGTTATTTCATACAAGAGCACTCCTATTATTTCTATTATTACTAGGTCACAATCATGTCATGCTTGCCATAATCATAGTTAACTGATGCAAACCACGTTTTAAATTTTTTTCATTTGCAGTGTTCAGTGCATTGCACATGCGTCAATGACACACATTGATGCAAAGGGCCCAGGCCTATTTTAAACTTGTTGAAACACAAGTCTTGTGCTCTTTCAAAGTTTCTTGACCCTTAAACATTTTATTCCGTTCATGTTTGTGATTTTTCCAGTGTACCACATGTACCACACACTTTATTGTTCCCAACTTCTCATTTGTCTAACCCATTGTATTGTTCTCAGTGTTCTGTGTACAAGACCCGGCCTGTATTTTATTCTGACTTTGCCAAGCCCATTGTTCCTGTGTACCAGTCTTCTGCTAGTTCTTGACTTTGAATTGCCTTGTCTTTTGTACCTGAGTTCCAGTGTACCAGACAGGCTTCCTTGACTTTGCTACCTCTTTGGCCTATGTGAATTGTTAGTTTTAGCACTGATATTTTGCGTGTTATCTAAGCATTAATCTGGCCACTGTAATATCCGGTAATATGCCTGTCTAAACCTTTCCTATTATTATTTATATAGCGCCATCAGATTCCACTTGTACCTGCCCCTCTACTTTTAACATACTACCTTCATCTTGAGATTAATACAGCAGTTAATGTTGTCTTTCACTGAATTTTAAGGTGAAAGAACCAGTTAAAAGTTTTAGGCAGTTGATATGAAGGCAAGATTGAAAATCCTAGATCTGTTAGAATAGATACTTCCAACTCATGTGGTATTGCAACACAAGCAAAATGTATTCTAGAAGATCTATAATTTCACAGCTCTGAAGGAGCAAAACTGATGGCTTCAGAAGCTTTGTGAAATTACCAAGGATAGGTCAAATTGAAGAAAGTGAATTGTCATTTCTGGCCTTGCCATAGAAACTTGAGAAAGCATTGGTGTGTCATATTAGAAGCATCCTTCAGGTCGATCTTTATCATCCAAATGTCCTCAAGGAGTAGTATATAACGGATAATATATTAATTTCATTTTGAAATGTCGATACTGTACTTTAAAAATGGATATAGGGATGTTAAGTTTATAACAGATGGCCAACATCTATCTTTATTTACTAAGAAAATGTTGCTGATGAACCCAAGAAGATAACACAGCTTGGTCCACAAGAACTTGGTCTTGTGTCATATAATTCAGAGGAGCAGGTATTTCAGTTTGAATAGGAGGAACATAAATTGTGATTAGATAACCACTGACCATATTTAATATCCAAGCATCTGAAGTAATTCTCAGCCAAGTCTGAGGGGAAAAGGTACACTTACCTAAGGGTTCTTGGATAAATATTCACTCCTCTGTCTTCTATACCTTTAAGGACTTCTCCATGGAGGTAATAAAGGGTAGTCTGATATTGAAAAGTTGTCATGTCATATCTTCCTGAGCACAATGCTAATTGGACCCTGGCTAGTGAATGCAGAAAGTCTATGCTGATGAAAATTAAATCCAAATAAGGTACGCTGAACCTGAACCGAGGAATTATTTTTTGGGGGATGATTTCATTAAATCAATAAGTGCATTAGTGTCTTCATATCCCATGACAAATGTTTCATTCCAAGATTTTGGGGAGGGCTGGAAAGGAAAGGACTGTTTTTCCAGCCACTCCTTTCACAACATCTGAAAGGTCACCTTCAGGTAGGTATACCTATAGTCGAAACAATGAGGAAATTACCAACAAATATATTAGATGGTAATAATTTTCTGATTTATATAGTTGCTGGCAGTTTGATTAGTACACATTTTTTTTAGTGGTTGCTGCTACAATGGAGGGAAAAACATGCAACTGCTATAATGTTTACATTTGTATTTGACCATAGCTCGTTGTATGTACTTTAAATATCCAGTATTGATGTTAATTTGCTGATGTTGTAGTTCTGCTTCATGTCACTATGATGTTACATGTTTTTACGTTAGTGGTGTCAATCAGCATGTATACTTTTGACAAAAATACATTGTTTCACATTTGTTCTAGAACCCCTGAACAAATGTATTCATTAAAATCTTTGTTCAAGGACCACTAAAGGCACTTTATCTTTAACCCCTTAAGGACACATGACATGTCTGACACGTCATGATTCCTTTTTATTCCAGAAGCTTGGTCCTTAAGGGGTTAAAGGGACACTATAGTCACCAAAACAACTTTAGCTTAATGAGTCAGTTTTGGTGTTTAGATCATGCCCCTACAGTCTCACTGCTCAATTCTCTGCCATTTAGGAGTCAAATCACTTAAAATAGGAGACTCCTGCAGGATCTAGCAAGCTTTTAACAGAGCAGAAGATTAGAAATTCTAAATTAAACAGAACTTTCAATAAAGGAAGTATAAACATTAGATGACTTTTTACAGGAAGTGGTTAGGAAGGCTGTACAAATCACATGCTGGGAGGTGTGACTAGTGCTGCATAAACAAAGTGATTTAACTTCTAAAGAGAATTGAGCAGTGAGACTGCAGGGCCACTGCTTTATCAAGCTAAAGTTGTTTTGGCGACTATAGTATCTGTTGCGGACCGTTTCGCTCAGAAGGGGATAAAAAACGTTTAGGCGATAATCCGCTTTCAGATAGACCAACAGCTATTGTAATCACCAACCTCCCGAACTCCAAACTGCACGTATTCACCAACTCTCGAACAGCAGACACACGAACCCTGGAAGCAGCCGAACAGGAAAAGCAATACAAACAGCTTACACTCCTGGCAATCGGCCTACAGTCAAATTCCCCCCAAGAATGAGACAACACTTCAGCTTCAGGGTTAAACAGCAACAACACTGATTTATTCACACAGCGGGCTTATATGGGATTCTCCCATGCAAGGGAGGGATTTACAGTAATTACACAATACACCAATCACACATGAGTTGCCTCACAATCCCTCCTCTCTGCCCTGGAGATAATTGGGGAAGGAATCTAATTATCTCCAAGGACAGGCAAAACTCCATTACCCACATGGCAGACAAAAGGACAGTAAAAGACATAAAATTTACCTATTGATGCATTTAGTACACAAAACACATACATGCAATATATCCCCAGATAGCTTAGATCTGAGTGTACATTATTACCGAATGGCGCTCAGATCACATACATATAGTTCAATCGCCATGGAGCCAAAGTCTTTCACATAGTTTTTCGTTACACGAATAGGCTCCATGGCATGGCTATCTGGGGTGAGGCTGTTCATACGGTCAAACTACCGAATGAACAGCCAGTCGGTTCCACTACCAAATGCCGAGGTAAGGAGGCTGGCGGCTCAGCGGTGTTCGCGCAATAAAGTGCCTGTTTTAAGTTCCATAGTTTGAGCGCTGAAAACCGTTGGCCGCTCGGGAGTTAAAATGGCCACTGCCACGTGTTCGGCAAAGGAACAGAGGCCACCCAGCGTTCATCAATTAAGCTGCGTTAACCGCAGCTTCTGGGCGGTCAATTGACGGCACACTCCAGCTCCCAGGTGTTCGCGCATTCGTCAGTTTGTTCGGTAGATAAAATCTACCGAACACCCTGGCAGAAAAGGCACGAATAAGCCTTTCTGCAGGGAAAATAAGTATTTTAAAGTCTGGTCCATAGTCCAAAGGAAGCAGGCGAGCAACCAGGCTTCTCCAGTTCACAGTAGCGAGATTGGTTTCGCCACAGTATCCCTTTAATTTTATAGTCCAACTTGTAGACATTGTTATAATTAGAAGATACAAAATTGCTTATTGACATTCCAAATTACCGGGAACAAACAGTCTTCACATCTATTCAGTTCTTCATTTCCTAAGCAGAATGTGCTAAGCAGTAGGCCTTAAAACTTGTTTTAAATAGTACATTGATTGAGAAAAGATTCACCAAGTCCACCAAGTTTAACCTTTTTATATATATTTATATATATATATATATATGTTCAATTACAATAGGATGCCATGACCGAGCAGTTTTGCTGTATGAGTATGTGGGGAAGAAGATTGTCGATCTGCAGCACACTGAAGTCCCAGATGCTTTTCGAGGGAGAGGAATTGCCAAACACCTTGCTAAGGTAAGACCATAAAAAGTCTTCCCACTGGAAGTGTGTTGGTAACACTACATGAAATCTAACATGCACTGTCCGTGCCATGCCTTGGAATGTCACGCATGCACAAAGTCTCATCTTGATTGGTACACATGAACTATCAATTTGTGATTAGTAAGACACTGTATAATTTTTGAGATAATTACTCCAACATTGAGTCTATTGTTACATCTGCAGGGGGCTGGCTTCTTGGGGAGAGCCCTTTGTTTCGTCAGACCACACCAAAACAGTCTGACAGAACTTCCAGAGGGCAGTTGACATGTAATCATAGCACCATAACCAGTATAATGATCTGTAGTGCCATGCTTAAAGTGCATACTTAATTTTTTAAATAGATTTTTCTTAAAACATTATCCTGCTCCATTTCTACTTGATGTTACATACTAAAAAATGATCTAATTTGTATTTATTTTATGGTTTCAGATCTATTTATGGTATGCACTACTTCTGTGTTATTTGAACAAATTAATTTTTGTTTTTCTGTCTTACCTCATCAGGCTGCTATGGACTTTGTGGTTGAGGAGGATTTAAGGGCTCACCTTACCTGCTGGTACATTCAAAAATATGTGAAGGAGAATCCTCTTCCCCAGTACCTGGAACGGTTGCAGCCTTAACCTTGACTCCCCTGCGATTATTTTTTTTTTCAATACAGCAAAAGAAGCTTGAGGCAATGCCACTGGAGTAAACAGAATGCTGTATTCACACGGGCAATGTGACACATATGCAGCAAGAGCATTGCTGTACATGAAAGCATGCAAGGACTTGCAGCTCCCTACTTGCAATCTGATTTTTGAAGTGGATACAGACTGTTTTGCTTCTCCTGGAGTTTTTATAGAGCAGGTCAGGTCACTCACTGTGAGCTTGGCTGTGTTTGCTCCTACTATGGATTCATAGATAATTATGGTCCTTGAGAACTTCTGTGCAGGAAATGAAAATGTACTGTATATTTTTTTTCCTCTTTCTATGTGGGACACACTCTCCACTGCATGGGAAATATTTGGGTTGAACTGAAGATCCGTTGGAAATCTATCCGTAGTTTAAACTACCAGTTCTAGATAACAAAGCAACTACATATACTAGAGATGTCTGTAGTAACTGGGTGAAGAGGATGGATCCAAGAAGTCATAGTCCTTAAATAGGGGAGTAGAAAAACACATTGTCCTGTGGCATAGTGGCTGGATCCACATTGCTGTGTTGCAAGTTGCAAGTCTCTCCAACACAAGTGTTTCCTTCCATTCAGCGTTCGATGAAAGTTAAAGAGGTTTTGGATTTTTTATTTTATTTTTTTTTTTCATGTTAGTCAACGTGTGTCTGGCAACTCGAGTTTCTTTGTGCAAACACTTTTGGTAAAAGTAATTAAATAATGAGGAAAGATGCCAAACTGACAGAGGTCAGACCTGCACAAGAAATGTCCATGTACAAAAATACTTCTAAAACGCAGATTGGTTGGCATAACGCCTTTTTGAATCTATAATACAGATTACTTCTTAGATAATCCATAGTTAAATAAACCACTACATGCACCACAGACATTACAGCTTTTAGTGGTGGTTTTGTCACAGGGAGCCTGTTGCAGTTCATCAGCACTAGAGGCATTTATAGTGCTTAAAATGTTAAATATTCTAATAGCCAAGTGATTTAGCGCTCACAGAAGAAGCAGAGACAATTTAGATTTGGTAAGAAAGTAATACAAAATGTAGGGAATAAAGTTTTCATTTATGCAGCATAACGTGTTACCAAGGTAAAATCACTTGATAATGTTTTTTTTTTTTTTTAAACTTGCAAGCATACACTTTTGCAGGAATCTACAAACTTAAAAACAGCAAGAAAAGTTGGAAAGTATGTAATAAACATGTTAAAACATATTATACACTTTCTCAGTTTTCTTTGTCTGGCACACCTCTCAGCTAGGGGAGTCCCCCAACCCCCACCCTCTCACAAACCCAATAATCCATTAATGTCTATTTCACCATAACACTAACCATGCATCAGAAATATTGTGTTTAGAGATGGCTGGATTATTGAGTTTGTGAAAGGCAGGGGTGCGAGGAATTTTATATTTGTATAATTTCCCCCCTTTTCCTTTTTTTTTTCCTCTCTTTCCTGTTATCTCTGTTAAGTTTGTTAAAAACCTATGTTATTCTATGTTTTAAAAATTTGCAAAACTTTAAATAAAAAAAAAAAATCTGAAAAGACACCATGTGCATACTTATGACTTTTGCAAACAAAGAACAAAGGATGCTGAGAGACAGGAAAACAATGACACTAATTCTCTACATACAGACAGGAAAGTGTAACAATTGCTTGTGTGTGTATATGTATGCATATACATACATACATACATACATACATACATACATACATACATACATACATACACACACACACACACACACACACACACACACACACACTTTTACACATGTACACCTTATATTGAGGGTTTCATTGTGTGTCACTCAGTATACAGACCAGTGTGTGTCACTTAGTGTGTGTATATATAGAGGGATTTTCTGTGCAGAGTATGTAATGCACAGTACACAGAAGAACACATTGTGCAGTTTTTGTCACTCAGTATATAGAAGGTTTCAATGCAGATCATTGTGTGCCACTCAGTATATTGAGAAATTCACTGTGCAGAGCATTCTGAGAGACACACTGCTCTGCACAGTAAATCTGTCTGTATATGAGTGGCACATAGAATGTTGTGTTTATCATTGGTATATACTATTAAAGTGAATGTGTTGCTGTATGATAGACAAGGGGCGCGTTTCTGTGCTCTATACTTCATCCACAAAACGCTAAGGAGTTTATTTGCTAAACAGTGAGCTGCACTATTTTATTTTTTAATGGGTATGAAAAAATAAAGCCCAAATAATCGTCAGAATAAAATCTGTTTAAACGACTTGATTCTGTGTTACAATCTAGTTAGATCAGATTACATCTTGTACACCATTCAGTGAATAATTCCCACAAGCCATGGCTATTCTTAATTGATCCTTTCGCAAATTTTACAAATAGTCAAGGTTATTCAATAAACTGTGAATCACCCAGAATTCAAATAGCATTTTAGACTAAAATAGCTGACCTGGAAACATAACTGAATTGTAGAAATGTATTTGGTTATTTTGCCCTAAAACTTGACTTCTAAATTGTTTCCAGTTTAGTGAATGACCATGCTTTCAGAGGCGGCTCTCTAATTAGGCAGCCGCCTAAGGCCTCGTGCTGGCTGGGGCCTCGCGGCCGCCTAAACCGCCTGTGGGCAGACTGTGTCAGGTCCTCAGTCACTGACACCAGGAGGGGGCCCGGCGGCTTGCCCGGTATGCCGCCGGGTGCGAGGCCCCTCCTGGCTTCCCGGCCAGCCACCGCAGACACCGGTCTGCAGCTCCGCAGTGAGCAGAGCTGCAGACCATGTGTCTCGCGAGAACTGGCCAATCAGAGCGTTGCCGCGGGTAACCACGGCAACGCTCTGACATCTCGCGAGATGACATGGTCTACAGCTCTGCGGAGCTGCAGACCGGAAGCAATGGCCACCGGACCACCAGGGAGCCCACTGGACCACCAGGGAGTACAGGTAGGCCTTCTCTCACCCCCCTCAGCCCCACTACCCCCCACACCACCCTCAGCCTCACTACCCCCACACCACCCTCAGCCTCACTACCCCCCCCACACCAGCCTCAGCCTCACTACCCCCACACCACCCTCTGTCTCACCACCCTCAACTTCACCACCCTCAGCCTCACTACCCCCCCACCACCCTCAGCATAGTCTCACCACCCTCAGCCTCACCACCACCCACAGCTTTACCACACCCCACCACCACCCTCAGCATCAACCCTCACCATCCCCCACCACACTCAGCATCACCCCCACCACCCTCACCATCAACCTCCTTCTCACATTACCCCCTCTCCTTCTCACATTACCCCCCCCCCCCCCACTCTCCCATACCATCACCCCTGTAACCATCACCCCCTCTCACCATCACCCGCCTCTCCTTCTCACCATCACCCCCATACACACAACACATTTCAAGCAGCTACCCCATACACATAGGGTCTCAGACAAAAACGCAAACATGCTCACAGAGACATACATTCACACACAAGGATACTCTGTCAGACACAGTTACACCTCCAGTAACAAACGGGTGAAATTCACTCTTTTACAGATAAAATTGGATCTGAAAATGCTATAATTTTAACTCCCCATTAATTATTTTGGTGATCTTTACCTGATTGATAAATAATTTGCATGCTTTTTTTTTTTTTTTTTCTGGAACCAGGCTGTATTTGAATGCTGCTTTCTATCCAATGGGTTGCTGATTTAAAATCACATTCTGGAATTGTTCTGGACAACAAACTAGGCAGCAATGTCAATCAGCAGTAGCTAAGGCCAGTAAGGTATTGTCATGAATAAAAAAAAGGGACATTAATTCTCAGGATGAGAATATAATTTTGCCTCTTTCTAAATCACTGGTAAGACCACATCTTGAATATGCTGTGCAATTTTGGGCACTTGTTCTAAAGAAGGATGATATGGCACTAGATAAAAAAAGTGCAGAGGTGGGATCCAAAATTAATAAATGGAACATTTTAGCTATGAAGAAAAGTAAACCAATTTAAACCTCTTTAGTCTAGAAAAACATTGACTCAGAGGGGATATTATAATATTATACAAACTATTGTGCTGAAATATATTCACAAATAGGATTGTATATAGGACACGCGGTCATGCGTTTAGACTGGAAGAAAAAGATTTAGTCTAAGACAAAGAAAGTTTTTTTTATTTTATTTTTTTTTACAGTAAGAACAATAAGGATGTGGAATTATCTGACTGAAAATGTGGCTTTATCACAGTCTGTACATATGTTTAAACAGTAACTAGATCAGGGCTCGACAAATCCCGGTCACCATGGCGATAAAATATATTGCCCTGGCACGTAGGATTGGTAAGCCCGTTTCCCCCGTCCTCCTCCTCTCTCATTTCCAATGCAGCTCTCTATGCACCAGGAGGAAGTGAAGAACTGTAATTACTTCCTCCTGTTGCAGAGGCAGCGCAGGGGATTGGCAAGCTAACTTGGCAGGACACCAGGGATGACCCATGCAACATAGCCAACTATGCTCCCAGCCCCAATGCCGCAGAGCTGGTTGGCCGCCCTTTACTGTGCGTGACCTCAGCACCAGGAGGAATTATTCCAGTTCCCTTCACTTCCTCCTTGCACACACGGGGCTGGAGAGAAAGGAGGAGGTGGAAGGAGGGAGTCTGGAACAGCGGCTGCCTACTCCCATTAGCCGCAGCCAGCCCTACTAACAGATGTCAACTGCTGCTGCCCAGTCCCACTGAACCCCAGGGAAGCCACCCTCCTGAGCCGAAAAGGTAGGAGGGTGGCTATAAATATGTATTTTTCTTTTTTTACATTTCTGTGTATTTGTCATGTGTGTATGTATGAATGTGTGTGTGTGTGTGTGTATATGTATGTGTGTGTATATATATATATATATATGAGTGTATCAAAATAAATATACTTTGTGTGTCTGTCTGTTTGCGTGACTCTCTGTCTGTCAGTGTGTGTCTGTCTCTCTAAATGGGTGTGTGTCTCTGTCAGTATGTGTGTCAGTCCGGGTGTCTGTCAGTGAATGTGTATGTTTAGGTCACCAGCCCCCTCCGATCGCAGTGGGAATTATGTTTTTACTCATCTTTTTTTCCAGTACCATGGCGGGCTCCCTGTAGATGGCCATCGCCGTGGCTGAGATTACCAATTACCAATCAGCATTCCTTGTAGAGATGCATTAAATCAATTAAAAGCATCTCTATGGGGAACGTTCAGTGCCTCCATGTAGAGCGTGGAGACGCTGAATGTAGGTGCTGCACATTGTGGACTAAGACAGGAGACATTTTAGTGGCCATCTGAGTGAAAGCCACTAGAAACGGCCTTATCTCCGAAAAGGTAGCTTTTAGATTGGAAAGTCTGCAGGGACAGGCTATATACACCAGAGCCATTACATTAAGCAGTAGTGGTTCTGGTGACTATAGTGTTCCTTTAAGAATTGTATTTATATCGTTGTGGGTAAAACTGGCTCCCAACTTTTTTTTAGCTGACTCCTAGATTGAAAGCAAATTTGTCAAGCCCTGAAATAGATGCATACTTGCAAAAATAAAATATTCAGTGATATAGTTTTTCAAAACTAGCATAATAGCTTCTTGATCCAAGGATAGATCTGACTGCCATTCTTGGGTCAAGAAGGATTTTTTTTCCTACTTTGTTGCAAAATAGAAAGTTCTTCAAACTGGATTTTTTGCCTTCTTTTGGATCAACAGCACAAAACAGATGTGAGGAAGGCTGAACTTGATGGATACATGTCTCTTTTCATCTTATGTAACCAACTAACTATGTAAAATAATCCAATCGGTGTAAGATTAACATCAGTATGATGAGGTAGGCCAATTATATTCTGCGACTAGTGTAATTCAGCTTAGTGGACATGTCCCATTGTAGATGGACCCAAAGAATTACTTGTATATAAAGATACAGTATGTTAAATCATAGAAAATGTGCTAAATTGGCATTGGTTTTTGCAATATCATCTTGGTGTTGCCTTTTCATCAATGCCTTCATTCTGGGACTGGCTGAACGATTAACCATATGGGTTTTGGGTATTTGTTTTTAAAAGGTTACTCAAACACCATGGTTGTAACAGTGATTTAAAGTGGTCACGTGCAGCATATCAATGAGTCACACTGCACATGCAGAGTTGAATCCCTCAGCTGTAGGAGGTGTATCTCCACCTCCAGCAGCGTAATTGGGGTGTCATCAGCCAGCCCGGAACAAGAGAGCAAATCAAGAATAAAACCGGCAAAGCTTAATAGGTGCAAATCATGAGTATAAATTCTATTGTTAGCCCGGAACAAGATTTCTGATCTAATATCACTTTTTGTGCATATTTCTATGCACAGAATTACATTCTTATGATGCTTGGAGTAACCCATTAAAGCGTTGTTCACTAAAGTGTGAATTATTGTTAATTAGGCCACATTAGGCAAATTCGACAAAGCAAACTAGTTTTGTTTACAGTTTGGCTAGAATCTAAAATTCACTGAGAATTCCATTGGTTTCCATGGAAACTGCTCCATAAGAATTTGCACCGCCACTTACCTTTATACAAAGCACAAATACATACACTGCATTAGATACACCTGCTTGTTGATGTAAACACTTGCGTGTGCAAGACCGAGCCACAGATGCTCAATTTGGCTCTCCGCCGATTGGATAGATTAGTGTCCCAAACTCAATGGGCATGCAAATTGCAAGCAAGAAGAAGCAAGTAAATCTGAAAATGAGACAACTGACAGTTGTCTCAAAGTGATGCATATCCCTTTAATGTCATTAATGCCTTGAAGACAATGTTTTTTTTGTTTTTTGTTTTTTTTTATATGAAATTGCACATTGGCAATTTCAAATTTGTAAATGTTCTGGAACCTAGTAAAGAAAAAAAGGGGAATTGGGGACACACCTGGAACATGCAATTCTCAACAATAGTGCTGCCGTAGAGACCAACATTTATATATAATACAGATTAAGGAACAGAGCACACATAAAAAAAAATACAGTGTTAAATTTCATAAGGCTACTTAAAATTAACTATCTCCGCAAACAAATATGGGTATTCATTTCCACTATATGGCCATATTGTATTAGGCTCTCCACTTCTTCACAATATCCCATCAGTGGGTCCTACACTAATTCCAACATGGGAGACAGATTAAATAGTGCTAGTGCTAAATAAACGAAAATTAATTTAATTAATCTGTTATAGGGCAATTGTGAATATATATAATGCAAAATTAATGTGATAAAAACTATTTTTTTTTTAAATGCAGTGTCAAAACTAAACAAACTGATAATTGTTATATACTCACAATTCATATCATATATCTGTTCTATACCGAATGAAAATTATAATGAAATGACATGATCCAAAACCTCCTAACATTTATCATTTGCTGTGATCACTTCCAAAGGGACATCTGCACCACCACCACCACCACCACTTCCCTTTATACATAAAACAAATACATACTGCATTAGATACACCTCTTGTTTTTTTTTTTTTTGTAAATCTGTTTTATTGGTGTAACATGAAGTTAAAGGTCTAAGTACGCATACATATTCGTCGGTGAGGACTCGCAGGTCCCAAATGCACCGTACAGAATAAAGATGCATACAAATAGAGTGGAACAGTTATCACACAGAATTATACATGACACTTGGAGATTCGGTAAGGCATATGTAGTATCGTAAACAGCACTTAACATCCAACAACGTTATCTGCTTTCGTTTTGTGGTGGTGCGTACATCTAGAGGTCAACTTTTAATGCACAGTGTGTCTAAAGTGTAACTTGTGATCCGTGGAGTTTCACATGAGGTGTTGTAAAGGGTGTCACCAAAGTGGGACATAACCCAGACCGGGTACAACTGGTTGTCATGGATCCTCGCGTGAACGTGAAGCTCCGTGCCACCGGAATATGCGTGTGTGTGGTAACGGTCACGAGGTCCGTTGGCAGTTTACCGACCACTTCAGCCTCTCGTATGTCAGGTGTGCGAGGATCCTTAAGCTGTCAAAAGGTCCCGTGGGAAGTGGTGTGGGGTAAATGAGGTGCCCACTGTTCGCAGTCATATCGCTTGGTCCTTCCCGAGGTGTGAGCATATAGCCACAGCTAGTGTGTCATAGTTATGTGCTCGTAGTAATTAAGTTCTCAGAAAAAAATCTAGAATAAGTGGATAGAGAGAGAAGAAGAGTTGAAGAAGAATAGAAGAGCCGCCCCCAGGTCCGGGTACAGGTGGCCAGGTGCTCCCCCCCCCCGTGTCCCTAACGGTTACGTGAGATAAATGCGAACCATGGTCGCCAGAGCTCCGAGTGTCTGTCCGCCCTACCAAGCAGCGAGGCCCTAATTGCTTCAGCTCCCTGAATATCCTCCACTCTACGGATCCATTCCTCCATTTTGGGAGGCTCAGTCTTCTTCCAATATTGCGGGATCAGTGCTTTGGCCGCATTGAGTAGGTGGCGCAGGATCGACTTTTTGTACCCAGCAATTGACATTGTGGAGATATGCAAAAGGGACAGCGCCGCCGACCATTCTGCCGTCTCCCCCAAGATGTCGGCTATCTTGTTCCTGATCATTTCCCAGTATGGGGTTATAAGGTGACATTCCCACCAAATATGCAAGAGTGTGCCTCTTTCTTCGAGGCACCTCCAGCATGTTGGGGGCGTCGTTGGGAAGATCCTATGAAGTAATACAGGCGTCTGGTACCATAGTGCTAGTAGTTTATAATTCGTCTCCTGATATTGAGTGCAAATGGAGCTCTTGTGCTGCCAGAGTAGCGCGGTTTCCCATTGCTGGGATGTGAAGGAGGTGTCTAATAATGTCTCCCACTGCCTGTGGAAGACATTATTCTCTGCCAAGTGTCCCATCAACAGATGTTGGTAGAGGGTGGATATAGTTTTTCTCAGCAATGAGCCCCTCTCGCATCTCTTTTCGAACCAGGTGAGGTCTCTGTGTAGTTTGTCCCTGTTGCGCACATTGTCGTAGTAGTGTTTTACTTGCATATAGCGTAGCGTGAGTAGAGGTGTACGGGGCGAATTACCCAGCAGGGAGTCCAAGGCCATTACGTAGGACGGTGGAGATGGGAACGTGGGTGCGGCCCTCTGCAAAGGGCCATGCTCTCGGTGGGAAGCCCCCGCCTATCGCCGGGTTGTAGGTGATGGGGAGTAAAGGACTGGGTATGGGCCAAATATGCGGCAGGTTTCTCATGAGTTTCCAGCTGGTAAGCGTTTGTGTTATGATGCCTTCCGGGTCCTCCTTGTCAATAACCTGAGAGCTACCCGCCCATATAGCGGATTTCAGGTGCGCCTCCCGCCCATCTCTGGTCAGAGTCACCCATTGTTTCTGGTGCGTGTTCGTATGCCATTCCAGGATGCGCTGGAGGACCGTGGCCTGGTGGTACTTTTTAAAATCCGGTAGTGCCAGTCCCCCACGACATCGTGGTAAGCAAAGTAGATTGTGTCAGAGTCTCGATCTCTCTCCTTTCCAAACATAGCGGATAACTGCCGACCTCAATGTGGAGAAGAAGTGTGTGGGCACGGCCCAAGGGAGTGTCTGAAATGCGTACAAGAGCCTGGGCAGGACATTCATTTTAAGGACTGCTATTCGTCCAAACCATGAAATGTGCGGATAAGCCCATCTCTCTAAGTCCGCCAGGATCGTCTTCAGGAGTGGAGGGAAGTTTTGAGGGTATAGGTCACTCGGGTTTGATGTGATCCATATCCCGAGATATTTCATTTTATCCGGGCACCAGCGAAAGGGGAACAGGGTATCCAGGGCCCAGTATTCAGCTTCCGGGACGGTGATATTAAGTACCTCACACTTGGATAGGTTGAGTTTGAAACCCGATATCGTGCCGAATTGTTCAAGCGTGGCCATCAAGCAAGGCATTGTAGTTCGGGGAGAGGAGATGAAGAACAAGAGGTCATCCGCATATGCAGCCACTTTATGTTCCACCCCTTGCCATGAGTATCCCCGAACGTCCGGGTGTTGTCTGATAGTTTGGAGCAGGGGTGCTAAGTGTCAGGATCGGGACAGGGATCCAACACGCAGAGTACAAAGAGTGGAATAGTACGTATACCGGGCCTTAGAATGGCCGGACTAACGTACCGAGAGTGATAGAGAATAGTCAGAGACAAGCCGAGGTCGAGGGAACGAGAAGACAGATAAGCGAGGGACAAGCCGGGTCAAGGGATAACAGAGAAGCAGGAAAGTACAACAAGCCGAGTCAAAACCAAATAGAGCAAACGAGAATACCAGAGCACTGAGTGACTAGACAAGCTAGAACCACGACAGGGCAATGAGCTGAAGGGAGAAGTAAGCTTAAATACCCTGGCTCCGGATGGTAAGCACGCCTCTGACAAGTACCGATTGGATATCGGACACTTGAGTGACAGGTCGCTCGTGATAGCGTCATGACGTCACGTATTGAGCGTCCTGCTAGAAAAGGACGTGGATTCCTCGCGGCCGGTGTTTAAGTGACTGGATGAACCGCGAGGAACGGAGGGAGCAGCTCGCCTGGACGGATAAACCACCAAGTCTCTACCTCCCTTAGAGGTAGAGGCCTCAGGTACCCTGACAGTACCCCCCCTCTCAGATACGCCCACCGGGCGGAAGGAACCGGGGCGAGATGGGAAGCGGAGGTGAAATGCTCTGCGAAGGCGAGAAGCATGAACGTCCTCCTGAGGTACCCAACTCCTCTCCTCAGGACCATATCCCTTCCAGTTGACCAGATATTGCAATTTTCCCCTCGAAATTCTGGAATCAATGATGGAGCTGACCTCGTACTCCTCCCGACCCTCCACCTGAACAGGACGAGGTGAGGAAACCTTAGAGGAGAATTTGTTGCAAATAAGAGGTTTCAACAAGGAGACATGAAATGAGTTAGGAATGCGTAAGGCAGGTGGCAGAGCCAGGCGATACGCAACCGGATTGATACGAGTGAGAACCCTGTAAGGGCCTATGTAGCGAGGAGCAAATTTCATAGATGGAACTTTTAGGCGAACATTCTTAGTACTCAACCATACCCTATCCCCAGGAACAAAAACAGGAGCCGCTCTTCTATGCTTGTCAGCGTGTTTCTTGAACAACGAGGAACTATGTAACAGAATTTGCCGAGTCTGATCCCATAATTTCTTCAGGTTGGCGACATGATCATCAACCGACGGTATCCCCTGAGAAGAGGAAACCGAAGGAAAAATCGAAGGATGAAAGCCATAGTTCATGAAGAAAGGGCTAGAGCGAGTTGAATCGCAAACAAGGTTATTGTGTGCGAACTCCGCCCAAGGAATCAGACCGACCCAATCGTCCTGGTGTTCGGAAACAAAGCAACGCAGATATTGTTCGATCTTTTGGTTGGTACGTTCAGCAGCTCCGTTAGACTGAGGGTGATAGGCAGAGGAAAAGTTCAATTTGATGCCCATTTGAGAACAAAAGGATCTCCAGAAACGTGAGACAAATTGAGAGCCTCTATCAGAAACAATCTCCGAAGGAATCCCATGTAGACGAAAAACCTCTCTCGCAAAAATCTCCGCCAATTCAGGAGAAGTCGGAAGTTTAGGTAATGGCACGAAATGAGCCATCTTAGTAAATCTATCCACCACCGTGAGAATAACAGTCTGTCTCTTGGAAGCAGGCAAATCAACGATAAAGTCTATGGACAAGCAGGACCAAGGTCTCTCAGGAATGTCCAAGGGGTGTAACAGGCCACATGGAGAAGCATGAGGTAGTTTAGTCTTGGCACAAATTTCACAAGCTGCGACGAACTCCTCAATATCTTTTCGAAGTGAAGGCCACCAGAAATCCTTGGATATCAGAGAGTATGTCTTGCGAATACCAGGATGACCAGCTACTTTACTTTCGTGAAAACATTGTAAGAGCTCCAGTTGAAGTTCAGGAGGAACAAAGTTTCTTCCCTCAGGAGTGTTTCCGGGAGCTAGATGTTGCGACTTCAAGATCTGGTCAAGTAGCGGGGAATGAATTTTGAGACTGGTATTAGCAATAATATTGCATTTGGGTACAATGGAGGACATAAGTGGTTCAACTGAAGCAGAGGGCTCATATTGGCGAGAAAGCGCATCGGCTTTAGAATTCTTTGACCCAGGTCTGTAAGTCAGAACGTAATTGAAATGGGTAAGAAACAACGACCAACGAGCCTGCCTGGAGGACAAACGCTTGGCCTCTCCGATATAAGACAAATTTTTGTGGTCAGTTAGAATGGTAACAGGATGTAATGTACCCTCCAATAAATGTCTCCACTCTTTCAAAGCCTTGATAACCGCTAGTAATTCTCTGTCACCAATGTCATATCTGCTTTCAGTACCGGTCAATTTTTTAGAGAAAAATCCACATGGATGTAATGGTTTATCAACACCCAACCTTTGAGATAGGACAGCACCTAAACCAGTCTCTGATGCGTCTACCTCAAGTAGAAAAGGCAGAGAAGTGTCGGGGTGAACTAAAATTGGAGCGGAAGCGAAAAGCTCCTTGAGAGTTTTGAAGGCAAGGAGAGCTTCAGTAGTCCAATTCTTAGTATCAGCCCCCTGTTTGGTCATATTAGTGATAGGTGCGATAATGGAAGAATAGCCCTTAATAAAGCGCCTATAATAATTAGAAAAACCAATAAATCTCTGTACGGCTTTAAGACCTTTGGGTAAAGGCCACTCTAGAATGGATTGGAGCTTATCCGGATCCATCTTAAATCCCTCCCCAGAGATCACATAGCCGAGAAAGGTTACCTGGGTTTGATCAAAGCTACATTTCTCCAACTTGCAGTACAAGCCATGCTGGAGGAGCTTGTGCAAAACCCTCCTGACTTGCTTGTGATGAGTCTCAATCTCACTAGAATGAATGAGGATATCATCTAGGTATACAATGACGCAATCTTGCTGAAATTCCCTAAGAACCTCATTTATCAGATCCTGGAATACAGCTGGCGCATTGCATAACCCAAAAGGCATAACAGTATATTCATAGTGACCATATCGAGTATTGAATGCCGTCATCCACTCATGTCCCTGCTGGATTCTCACCAAGTTATATGCCCCTCTGAGGTCTAACTTGGTGAAAATTGTAGAGCCCTTCAAACGATCGAAGAGTTCGGTGATCAAGGGAATCGGGTAGGCATTTTTAATGGTTATCTTATTTAGGCCTCGATAGTCAATACAAGGTCTCAAAGAACCATCCTTCTTTTTAACAAAAAAAAATCCAGCCCCGGCAGGGGAGGAGGACCTCCTAATGAATCCCTTGTCTAAATTTTCGTGAATATACTCCTCTAGAACTGAGTTCTCTTTCGTAGATAACGGGTATACATGACCTCTGGGCGGCATGGTACCAGGAAGTAAATTAATTTTGCAATCAAAGGACCTGTGTGGGGGTAAGGTATCGGCTTTCTTTTTGTCAAATACAGCCTTTAAATCTAGATACTGAGACGGAATTTGTGTCTCTGTAGGATTGTCAGAGTTAGTCGATGTGTTGGTCAAGCCGAGAGGTGAGACCTTCCGCAAGCATCTCTCTTGACAATTCTGTCCCCACGAAACCATCTCCCCTGACTCCCAATTAATAATAGGGTTATGCCTCCTCAACCAGGAGTACCCCAGAACTATGGGAATAGACGGAGAAGAAATGAGCAGTAAGGATATGTCCTCTCTATGTAGGATGCCAACAGTTAAGTTAATCGGTATGGTCTCATGGAAAATAACAGGCTCAAGTAACGGTCTACCATCGATGGCCTCAACAGCCAGTGGTGTCTCTTTTAACTGGGATGGAATAGCATGCTTGGCAGCAAAACCCTGATCTATAAAGCTCTCAGCAGCTCCAGAATCGATTAGTGCCATAGTCTTAACTACTCCCTTCTCCCACTTTAAAGAAACGGGTAACAGAAGCCTGAGCTCTTTGTAGTTGTGAATAGAGGACAAAGTAGAAACACCCAAGGCCTGTCCTCTAGAGGAACTTAGGTGCGAGCGTTTCCCGAACGATTGGGACAATTTAGGCGTAAATGACCTCTGACTCCACAATACATACATAAACCCTCCCTTCTCCTGTACTGTCTCTCCCTCTCTGTGAGATGAGTACTGCCTATCTGCATAGGTTCAGGAATACGTAAGTCCTCGAACTCAGAATTTTGAAAGGTAGGCGCTAGTTTAAAGGAGGGTCTACGGGTCCTATCTCGAGTGTTCTGCCTCTCTCTTAAGCGTTCATCAATGCGAGATATAAAAGAGATTAAATCCTCCAAATTTTCAGGGAGTTCTCTAGTAGCGACCTCGTCAAGAATTACATCTGATAACCCATTCAGAAACACATCTATATAAGCCTGTTCGTTCCACTTAACTTCTGCCGCCAAGGATCTGAACTCTAGTGCATAATCCACAAGTGTTCGATTGTCCTGTCTAAGGCGCAACAGTAATCTAGCTGCATTGACCCTTCTACCAGGAGGGTCAAAAGTTCTTCTAAACGCAGCTACAAAGGCATTATAATTATAGACTAGTGGATTATCATTCTCCCATAAAGGATTGGCCCATCTCAAAGCTTTTTCAATGAGTAAAGTAATAACAAATCCAACCTTCGCTCTATCTGTAGGATAAGAGCGGGGTTGTAATTCGAAATGGATGCTAATCTGGTTCAGAAAGCCACGACACCTCTCCGGTGACCCGCCATAACGTACTGGTGGGGTAATACGGGAAGAAGCACCTACAGTGGCCACCTCTAGACCTGAGACTGCAGGAGAAATAGACGGAGTACGTGTCTCCTCAGGTGGATTACTAGCACGAGACAAAAGTGCCTGTAGTGCCAAAGCCATCTGATCCATCCTATGCTCCATGGCGTCAAACCTGGGATCCGAAGAACCAAGCTGACTGTTTGTACCTGCAGGATCCATTGGCCCTGTCGTAATGTCAGGATCGGGACAGGGATCCAACACGCAGAGTACAAAGAGTGGAATAGTACGTATACCGGGCCTTAGAATGGCCGGACTAACGTACCGAGAGTGATAGAGAATAGTCAGAGACAAGCCGAGGTCGAGGGAACGAGAAGACAGATAAGCGAGGGACAAGCCGGGTCAAGGGATAACAGAGAAGCAGGAAAGTACAACAAGCCGAGTCAAAACCAAATAGAGCAAACGAGAATACCAGAGCACTGAGTGACTAGACAAGCTAGAACCACGACAGGGCAATGAGCTGAAGGGAGAAGTAAGCTTAAATACCCTGGCTCCGGATGGTAAGCACGCCTCTGACAAGTACCGATTGGATATCGGACACTTGAGTGACAGGTCGCTCGTGATAGCGTCATGACGTCACGTATTGAGCGTCCTGCTAGAAAAGGACGTGGATTCCTCGCGGCCGGTGTTTAAGTGACTGGATGAACCGCGAGGAACGGAGGGAGCAGCTCGCCTGGACGGATAAACCACCAAGTCTCTACCTCCCTTAGAGGTAGAGGCCTCAGGTACCCTGACACTAAGGACATGGCAAATAGCAGGGGTGACAGTGGGCATCCCTGCCTTGTGCCATTAGAGATTGCAAAATCCGTTGTAAGCCCCGTTCACACGCAACGTGGCCCGCGGATTGTGGTACAACGCCCGTATCCATGTGAGGAGTCTCTGTCCCAGCCCCATTTTACCAAGAGTGGCGAGCATGTATCGCCATTTCACTCGATCGAACGCCTTTTCAGCGTCTGTGGAGAGGAGGAGGAGTGGCTGTCGCTGCGTGCGCGCTCGATGTTGTATCACGAATACTCTCAGGGTATTATCTTGTGCCTCTCGGCCGGGGATGAATCCCGATTGGTCCATGTGTATGAGGGCCGGTAGGACGGATCTGAGTCTAGTCGCCAGTGCCTTAGTAAACAGTTTTGCATCTACATTGAGTAGGGATATAGGGTGATAGTTGCCACATATCGCAGGGTCCTTCCTTGGTTTCGGTATAACAGTTATTATAGCTGCCTGGGATTCCGTACCGAAAGTCTCTCCTGCAGCGACCGCATTCAGAGCCTTCGTGAACCATGGTAACAATATGGCAGAGAATGTTTTATAGTACCCCACGGAGAAGCCGTCCGGGCCTGGTGCTCTGCCCGCTTTGGTCGACTTTAGGGCCGCTCTTAGTTCCTCCTCAGTGATTAGAGCGTCCAGTGTCTCTGCCGTGTCGAGGTTGATCGTCTTTGTGATAGACCCTTGTAAATAGGCACGCGTTAGGGATTCTTCGTCGATCGCAGCATCAGGGCCTCCTGTCGCATGTATATTATAGAGTGAATGATAGTATTTCCTAAATTCTTCAGCTATCTCATTCGGGAAGATCGTCGAGGCGCCCGAGGATAGGGGCAGTTTGCGGACCTGTGAGCGGGGGGGTATTCCCTTTCAGGAGATGAGCTAGGTATTTCCCCCCCTTGTTGGCATGAGTATAAAAGAATCCCCTGTTGTATTGTAGGGATCTGAGGTAGCGTCTGTTTTGTGAGAAGATCTTTCAGTTGCTGCCTGGCCTGCATGAGTTCCCCATATGTCTCCAGTAAGTGGGACCGTTTATGTTGCTGTTCCAGATTCGATATTGATTTGTATAGGTCCGCCATTTCCCGTGCAGCTATTTTCTTTTTATGGGACGCTATTCGGATAAGTGTGCCTCTAATAACGCTCTTATGTGCCTCCCAGATAGAGACCGGAGAGGTTTCTTGTGTGGCGTTGTCCTGGAAATACTGTTCCAATGCCCGGGTAATTTGGGTTCGCGTCTCAGGGTCGAGGAGGAGGGCCTCATTCAGCCTCCACGACCACACCAATGGTCGATAGAGAGGCGACTCAAGCTCCACGGTGACCGCGTTGTGGTCTGACCAGGTAGCCGGATCTATTTCTATAATGAAAATGTAATCAATGCGGGAGTAGCGGTCATGTAATGCCGAGTAATATGTGAAGTCTTTAGTGGAGGGGTGAAGGGTCCTCCAGCAGTCAACCAGCCCCATATCTCCCAGCGACCTCTTCATAGAGCGTAGGTGCAGTTGGGAAATGCTGCTATGCCCCGTCGAGGTGTCCACTATGGGGTCTAGGGAAGCATTGAAGTCCCCCCCCAAGACGAGTGCGCCTTCTGAGAAGCTACCCAACTTATTTAGCAGTCCTCTGAGAAACTGGGCTTGTCGGTTATTAGGCTGTGGCGAATGTGTACATCATGCCCGAGATCGTCCTATACAGACTATCCAACTTTTGGAAGTCAAGGTGCGCTGCAATGAGGATGGCTACCCCTGCTTTCGTGCCGTTGGATGATCGCAAAAATAATTCGTCGGGTATTGTTTGTTATGCAATTTGGGAGCGGCCCCTGTCCAGAAGTGCGTTTCCTGCAATAACGCCACTGAGATATGGTCCCTCTCTAATTCCCGAAGTAGATGGGTCCGTCGTTCCGTTATATTCAGGCCTCTGCAGTTGATAGTGCGGACAGACAAGGGAGCGGGGCGATATGCGCCAGGGTCTCTAAGCCCGTTTCTGGGGTCCATTACGGTGATTTACGCCGTCTCGTCGCTACTGTGGGGTGAATTCCAGAAGGGTCACAACCTCCTGGTGCGAGCTAAGGAGAGGCCCAGAGGGACAAAACGCCTTGGGTGTGGGCAAAAGGGGGAATAGGCCAGGTGAGGGAGGGGGGGGGTAAGGGGGCGAGCAAAGGAGAGTAGAGAAGATAAGTAAGCGCCCGCAACAAAGGGTGTTGCAGCTGAGACAAGAGGTGTCCCAGAGGAACCACCTCCGTAAGGGAGGTGACTCGTGCTAGGGTCAGAAACTCGGGGGCCCTGTCCGGGCAACCAGGCCAGGTATCACGAGACCCCCAGGTGCTGCCGTGTAGGGTAAGCACGAGTGTGGGTCGAGGTGTGCGGTTCGGCACCAGTCAAGTGTGTAAAAAGTATGTAGGCGGTCGGGAGAGTCTCCACACCTCATCCCCGGACATTGTGTTGCTTTATATACAAGTTAGAGTGATCCATTACAAATGTTAGTATGCATAAACAATAGAACAGCCACGAGGGCACAACCGCGGCCCCAGAGATGTGAGCATCTGGCATTATAATCAAAGAAACAACAACATGGTGATTAACCAGTAGTGATAACAAAGCTTTCCAAGTTTCTGTCCTGTATCCCACCCCGGTCAGGCCCCAAGGAGCCACAGCGGTGTGGCCCACCCTCCCCTCTGCGTTTTGTGTCATCGATGGGACCCCCTCCCCCGTCCTCCTCATTTGGTGTCAGTATACCATCACATCTGGGTGAGGGAGGAGATGCGATGTAGGCCCGGTCGTTGTCAGGGAGTTTGGTATCTATGGGCACGTCAGTGGGAGCTGTCTCTACCTCCCTGGGACGGTGGGGGGGGGGGTGTGAAGTTGTGTGGCAAGCAATATCTTTCCCCGTGGGACGTGGAAGAGTCGGTCCTGTTAGGCGTCCGTGTATAGGACATGGCATAAGTTGTGACATCCTCTGTACCCAGGGCCGATATAAGTGAGTCAGGGGGGGCCGCAGGCCCAGTGACAGGGACAGGGAGGTAGGGGGGATGATAGTCCCTGAGCCCGGGTGAGTGGGCATAGCGTGAATGTGAAGTGTGGAGTAACATGAATAAATATCCAAGTTGCATTAAGGAGCGGTAGCGTCCGTATATAAGGCAAAACACAGCAAACATGAATCCCCTTACCACCCACTCCATTTGACATAGTTCAGCTTGCATCAACTCATCCCAGGACCCCCCACCCAAGGCCCCACCGTCCAGATGCGTGAACAGTTATTTCAGAATATGGGTACCCCTATGCTGAAGTCGTGCTGGCATAGACAATGACATAAAAATTGGGAATGGAAGGTCCCCGCGATACCCCAGCCCCCCCCCCCCAAAACCCACGCTGTGAGAAAAAACTTATGGTCATCACCCCATCGCTCCATGGTGACTTTGCATTCCTGGGGGAGTGTCCATTAAAAGTTATGTCGGGGAGTGAAGGAGAGGAGCAGGGCCCAAGGGGTGCTTTGTTGGTATAGAGAATGCTGTATAGGGGTTGTCCCCCGATCCCCCCATCACCCACTCCCCCCCAAACAGGCAAACAGTAACACCTTCAGCCGTGTGGCGATGACTGGAGCACAGGAGGTCACAGTGTCACTCGGGAGGTGCGGACCCATCCCTGAAAGCGCAAGGGGCCAACCCAGGTAGGGGAGGACAGTACTCACTCAGCTAGGTCCCCGGGACCTTGTTGACGTCGTTGTGGCGGCCGACCCGCCGGGGATCTACCTCCACATCTGTGGGGGGCTCTCTGCTGCTGGGATTCCTGTCCCTGTGGACCTAGGATCCAGTTCGTGACCGGAGTGGGCGGTAAGTTGAGCTCTTCCAGGAACCGCGGTATTTCTTTAGGCCATCTAGCCAATATCCAGGCATTGTGATGACGTGCCATCAAGGAGAAAGGAAAACCCCATTTGTAGGTGATGTTGTTGTCACGAAGCTGTGCCGTTACTGGCCGGAGCGCCCTCCTGGCTTCTAGTGTGAGTGGGGAAAGATCATTGTATAGAGAAACAGGAGTACCGTGAAAGAGCCATGTGGGCTGCGTCCTGGCTTTTCTCATGATCATATCTTTAACGGGAAAGGATTGGAGGCAGAAAATCAGGTCCCTTGGGCCTTCATCAGCAGTTCTTGGTCTCAGTGCTCTGTGTGCACGTTCGAATTCGAAAGATTGTGGGGCTTCAGCACGCAGTATGGTGGTGAAGAGCTCTGCAAGTACGTCCTCAGCGTTCTCCGCCCCTTCAGCCTCCGGGATCCCCCTGATCCTGATATTGCGCCTCCAACCCCTGTTATCTAGGTCCTCCAGGGGCCTGCGCATGTGGAGCATCAGGTCCCCTTGTCTGTAGCCGCGGGCTGCGCGGCCTGGAAGTCAGCAGACTGTTCCAGGGCCTGTATGCGGCTCGCTTGTACTCCCACTTCCGCCCTCAGCCCAGCCATCTCGGCTCTCAGGGAATCTTGGATCGTGGTGGTGAGCAGGTCAGCCTTAGTGGCCATAGCTGCCGCCATATACCGGAGTTCGTCGCTGATGCGATCAAGGGCTGGGGAATCGGCACTCACCACCAGGTTAGGAGACCGCGGGGCCGGGCTCGGGCCTTGGCTCTCGTTCCCTCTGGTTGCTCCGCGAGGCGGTTGCAGGAAACCATACATCGGCCCCTGTTGTGGGTTCGGGTGCGGGTCCCTGGGGGTCTGTGGGTTATCGGTGCGGCGGCTGCGGCCCACCGGTGCTCTATAGCGGATGAAGGATCGCTTTGTCAGGGTGAGGTGCAGCAGAGCTCAGACACTAAGTGGCCATCTTGGTCGGTGTCGAAGCCACGCCCCCAGATACACCTCTTGTTGATGTAAACAATCTTGCGCGTGCAAGACAGAGTCACTCATGCCCAATTTGGCTTCCCACTGATTGTATAGATGAGAGTCCCCAATGCAAACTGCATGCAAATTGCAAGCAAGAAGAAGCAGGTAAATATAAAAATGAGGCGGGGTGCTCAACCCAAAAATAATCTGGTCTGGACTCCAAACATACATAGTAAAGAGAAAAAAAGGAGGGAATTGGGGCACATGCATTTCCCAGCAATGGTGCTGCCTTAGAGACCAAAGTTTATACAAAATACAGATTAAGGAACGCACGCATAAAACCAGCCTAAAATTTAAATAGAGAAGCATTTGGGACATAGAGTACATGCATGGCAATCACCATGCTCCATCATTCAGAAGCATTTAACACGTTCAACATCATCAATGCTGGGTGTGCGTGTGATAATGCTGAATATGAGAATCTTCTATATTCATAGTACTTAAGAAGGAAGATCCTCTAGTACAGTGGTTCTCAAACCAGTGGCCCTCATGGCCCACCAACAGTTCAGGATTTATGTATTTCCCTGTTTTATTCCAATGGAGATACTAACAAACCGTTGACTGTTGGTGGGTCTTGAGGAGGGGTTTGAGAACCACTGGTCTGGTAGCTGTCAATCTGACAAGTAGACATGTGCAATTCGTTTCGGTCCGAATATGTATTCGGACGAATTTCGGACAATTCGGACATTCGGGTAATTCCGAATGTCCGAATAGCCGAATTGCCGGGGTCCTGAATTTCCGAAATTACCGAATTTCCGAAGTGCCGAAGTTCAGAAGTGCTGAAGTGCCGAAGTTCAGAAGCACAGTATTGCCTAAGTACTAATATACTTACCCAGTGAAAGAAGAAGAATGTTACATTGTATACAATTTTAAATAAAAAGTATACAAACATAGCCAGGATTAAGCTGTAAGCATTTGCAACACTTACAACAATCATGTAACATACATTCATATAAAATGTAAGTTACTTGGTCAGTCAATGTAATGACAGAGAAAAGGGGGTATAGGATCAGCGCTGAGTGGTCTGAAGGAGAAGAGACAGGAGAAAAGCTGCAACCTATGGGTATGAGGTTCCCTCTAATGTCCTCAATAAAGAATATGGAAAAAACAAAGTAATAGGTCGCGCTATACAGAAATAGTACAATTAAAGGATAAAATGAGAGATAAAAAGTAAATAAATAATAAATAAAATTTACTCACATATAAATACACAATAAAATAAATATAAAAATGAGCGTAATAGTCCCAATATGTAGTGGATTCCAATAGACTGATGGAAACTTGATACTGTAGTCAAATAAAACGCTGGATCTTGTATGGTATAGGCAATCTTGACTCAATGATGAGCATGCAAATAGAAAGACAGGGAGACTCCAATAGTGCAGACTGTATTAGCGTAAATAAAATAAAAAATAAAATGGGTGTAGGGGAGGTATTTCACTCACCTATGCAAGAGCATGTACTTGCTCAAGTGTAATCAGCATTCAGTGGCGTTTATCCCCCACTGGCGGGACATAGATGTGGGTAATTCCTCGAAGTAAAGGAAAAATAAAATATAGTGCTCACTGTATATAAAATATAAGAGTAAGACTTAAAAAATAGAGAACGTACTCACATTTGAATGAGCAGGATATACTGCTCACTATGATGGCGTGGGTGGTATAATCCCCACCTAGGATTCTTTGGACAATAGTCAGCTCCAAAATGACGTGTAACCAGGTTAAGAGAGAAAAAAGTAATATAATATAAAATATAAAGATAAAATAAAATAAAAGGTATATGGCAAATGTATGGTGAAAAAAGCCAATATTCCTTTATTAATACAAATATAAAATATATATATAAAATTAGCCAAAACGCGTTTCGCCACACAGGGCTTTATCAACTGGCAATAATATACAATAACCTGGTAAAATGAAGCTTATATAGACTTGAAGAATACATGATTGTTTGAATTTTGGCGCCAAAATGACGTCATCAATACAATGAGAGTAATACAGAAATGTTAAAAAGCATAAACATAACTTAAAAGTAACAAGAGCATTGATTTATAATAAAATTATTAACTGAATGCTATAAAAATCAATTATAATGTTATAAAAAGAGTAAAATAGATGGTCATGTGATCGCGAGCTGCCGCGATCACATGGTGCGTCCCAATGCTTATTGGGAAATGTAGTACGTATGTTGGTGTGCTGGGGAGACCGGAAGGGTAAGGGACACGTGACCGTGATCGCTCGCGGTCACGTGATATGACATGGAACTTGGAGAGGATGTAACGTCTGGACGGAGGTTGGCTTGTGAGGGCACACCTCCGTCCAATGGTAGCCAGTATGGGTGTGGGACACGTGATCGCGAACGCACGCGGTCACGTTTTATGACACAAGGCATTATGGGGAATGTAGTGTCCGGAGAGGCACGCCCCTGTTTAAAGTAAAAACGGTCAAAAATAAATAAAAAAAGTTTATTTTATATTATAATGAAAAAGAAAAAAAGTGAAAAAGAGATATAATATGGTAGGGGGAAAAAATGAAAAAGATATGTATATAAAGGGAAAAAAAGGGCTCAATGCTAAATAGCTCAAAAATAGGTTGGGAATAAAACCAAAAGGAGAGGAACTATGCACATATAAAAATAAAGGGGACAGAAAATATTCAAGAATGAATGCAAAAGATAGAGAAGTAGTGGGTAAAAATAATAATGGGTAAAAATAAATAAAAATGAATAGAGCAAAAGAAGGAATGTAGCAGGGCAATCTAATATAAAACAAAAGCATCTAATATATATAATAAAAAGGGGAAGGGAGATAATGAGATGAATAATAAAAGCTACACTAAGAAATATATTTACTTGATTTAAAGGGGCAGAGGTGATAAAAATAGTAATAAAAAATAAATTGTTATAAAAAGTTAAAAAGATCAAATTCAGCATTAAGTCCTTTTGGGGAGAGGGTTTTTAATTGAAAAACTCAATACATTTCCCTTTTCCCTAAAACATTTGTGATATCTCCACCTCTCCAAGGAAGGGTAACTTGTTCAATACCAATAGCTTTCAAAAGAGTCGGATCTTTGTTATGATATATGAAGTGTTTGGAGACTGAGTGATTTTCATAGCCTCTTTTAATGTTACGGCAATGTTCTGCCAGTCTCACTTTCAAACATCTTTTGGTCATGCCCACGTACTGTAATCCACATGGGCATTCCAAAAGGTATATTACCCCTTTTGTGTTACATCCAATAAAGTCTTTTAAGGGGTAGGAGATTTTAGTGGCGGTGGAAGAAAAATGGGTAGATTTGGAATTTGTAGTGTTTTTTGTAGTTCTACATACAATACATTTATTGCACTTAAAAAACCCTTTAGGCCTAGATAAAAAATGTTCTTTTTGGTGTCTATTTACTTTAGTATAGTTTTTAGTCAAGATTGATCTAAAATTAGGGGCTCCTCTGAATATGACATTAGGTCTGTCTGGAACATGGTCTTTTAAAAGGTCATCCTGTTTTAGAATGTGCCAGTGTTTATTTATGATTTTTTTAAAAATGTTATTCTTGTTGTTAAAATCTAAAATAATAGGGAGTTGTGGGGGATCTGTTTTTTTAGCTTTATATTTTAGGAGTTCCGTTCTTTCCTTCTCTTTTACCACCTCCAATGCTCTATTTAGTTTTTCTGCTTTGTAGTTTTTTTATAAAAACATGTCTTTTAGTGAAGTAGCTTGGATGTTAAAATCATCTGTTGATGAGCAATTTCGATGGAGGCGAAGAAATTGGCTTTTTGGGATGCCATCCAACCAAGGTTTATGGTGACAACTAGTTTGGTCTATAATTGTGTTTGTGCAGACCTCTTTAAAAAAAGTTTTGGTTTGAATGCGACCGTCTTGAATAAAAATTTTCAAATCTAAAAAGTTGACTGACACATTACTAGATTCTGATGTTAAAACAATACCCCTGTCATTAATATTTAAATTTCAAAGATGTATCAGGTACCTTGCCAAATAAAAAACAGATCGTCTATATAACGAAAGTAGGAAACCAGGTTTGCCCGCCAGTCATGGTCACCCCAGACAGCTGAGGATTCCCAGTCTGCCATGAAGAGGTTGGCATAACTGGGGGCAAACCTAGTTCCCATAGCTGTACCCTTCCTTTGTATATAAAATGAGTCCGCAAACCAAAAATAATTGTTGCTGAGTATAATATTAATACCTTGTATAATAAAATCAATTTGGGAATTTGGAATTGAGCTGGATTGTTTTAAAATCCTTTCAACTGCTTGGCATCCAATATTGTGGGGAATTATGGTGTACAGAGATTGTACATCACAAGTTACTAGTATATAATCTGGACACCAATTAAAATCACTTAAAAAGGACACACACACATTAAAAATCCATTCCGGGGCGGGGCTTGACATCGCATGGCACCAGACGCCATTTCTACAGTCTCCTAACCGAACTTACTGAATCTGGGCAAAATCACTGAAACGGGCACCCATCCAGCCCTACAACCCTCAGAAACGGGGGCAGAAAGACAAGAGGCACAGATCGATGCCGTTTTTACACCCGCAGAAGCTTCCTAAGCGGAAACGCAAAACCGGGGCCTACCTCGAGCCGACTATCCGAGGCCTGGAGGATTTCCTGCTCCGACCAAGGTTAGAGAGAGGGGGGCACCCACTAATCCCCACACCCACGGAACCACCGTCTCCCTCAGCGGCAATGGGGCGCAGGTCCCAAAAACCTGCGGCGGACAGCAGAGACATAGGCGCGCTGCTACAACGCCCCGCGCAGCCACGTCCCACTCCTAGGCCCACGGGAGATGACTGGGAGTCAGACCGCACTCCCCAAACAGAGCAGGGCAGATCAGAGACTCAGCCGGCCATACAGTCCGCGCTGACACCGCAGCCCGAAAATCCAGATGATGCTGCACCGGCCACCAAAGGCGATCTCAAGCTCCTACTCGCAGACATACACAGGCTCTGGGCGGCCGACACGGCCCTCCTCAAAACAGAGGTGCAAACGGTCACAGACCGGGTAACTGCCACAGAACAAGACGTGGTGGAAGTCAAAACTCACCTGACAACGCTGGAAGATCAGGTACAACACATACAGCATCACCAAAAAATCATGGCACTTAAGATGGCGACCATAGAAGATAGACAAAGGTGAACACACATTAAAATCAGAGGAATACCACAAGCAGTTACAGCAGAAGAACTGCCGCATTACGCAAGGCGCCTCCTGTCCAGCATACTCCCACACGCAACTGCTAAGAAACTCACTATAGATGGAGTCTATCGGCTCCCAACCTACACACAACTGAAATCACCAGCAGCTCGAGACGTCATCTTAAGGTGCGTAACAGTACAGGACAAGCTCCATATCATGGCGGCGCTTAAGGATCGCACACCGCTGTCCTTTGAAGAAGCAGTACTTACGTTCTATCAAGATCTATCTAGAGCCACACTACTGTGGCGCAAATCATACGGCCAAACTGCCACACGGTTACGCGCTGCAGGTATAGCCTACAGATGGGGAGCAGGAGGCTCCATGGAAGTCACCCATGCAGGGACAACACAAGTCCTCACAACACCGGAGGAAGCAGCCAACTACCTGAAAACCATCAGTTCGCCGAACCAGAACACGAATCGCCGAAGAGAGAACGGAGAAACCGCAATAGCCTCCCCTCACGCCCCGGGAACAAGTGGACTGGGGTCTTAAGTTCCATGGACACTTGCCCACTGATGAAACCCAAAGTTGGACTTTGTCGGACTATTACCCACAGTACCCCCTTCCCAGAGAAGGAGGAACCGACAGAAGATAACTCCATATTTAATACCTTATGTTTAATGCTTTATGTTTAATGCTTTATGTTTATGTTGCCTTTCACTATGATTTACTGTTTCTTATCTGACTAACTCCCAGACAGACACTCAGGTACCCAGACCCGGTACAGCACAAAGAACGTCGATGCCCAAAGGGGAAATCACGCTCAGAGCTAACACCCCCCCCCCGCTACCCACATGGTTAGGGGTAACCACCCTCAATGCCGAGACAGAGCAAAGCGAGACACGCTACATGACAGCACGATCCAAAGCATCAACACACACTGCCCATGCAACAGGCCCAACAAACTCATAACACGACAGACACAAGCATAGAAGCCTGTACACACACGACCATCCAAACACATCACTGATACAAGCCACCGTAAAACTGTCAAACCACCTCGCCCGCCCGGCACGAACACCCAACCGAGACCAGCTAGTCCCGTAGTAGACTGCAAAGAATCACACAGAATACATAGCCAAACATCACACAACGCTAAACTAACCTCACTGTGACCAACCAAACTGTTATAATTTCCTGTTGTTCCTTATTGAAAAATGTGTTTTTCACCTCTAAGCCATGTATATACCTCTATAAGCATATAATACCATAGCATGCCATCATGGCACAAAAGCTGTTTGAAAAAGCTATGCACAACAAAATAAAGAATTAAAAAAAAAATCACTTAAAAAGGATAAAAGAGTAAGAGAATCTTTCAAATATGACCTAGTTTCTTTGACAAAAGGTTGTAATAAAATATCAATATATTCAGAAAGATTGGATAAAACAGAATTAATACCAGATACTATAGGTCTTCCAGGGGGTTCTGTTGCATTTTTATGTATTTTGGGAAGAAAGTAAATAAGTAATTCACCCCAAAATTCCAGTAATTTACTTTCTTCCCAAAATAAATAAAAATGCAACAGAACCCCCTGGAAGACCTATAGTATCTGGTATTAATTCTGTTTTATCCAATCTTTCTGAATATATTGATATTTTATTACAACCTTTTGTCAAAGAAACTAGGTCATATTTGAAAGATTCTCTTACTCTTTTATCCTTTTTAAGTGATTTTAATTGGTGTCCAGATTATATACTAGTAACTTGTGATGTACAATCTCTGTACACCATAATTCCCCACAATATTGGATGCCAAGCAGTTGAAAGGATTTTAAAACAATCCAGCTCAATTCCAAATTCCCAAATTGATTTTATTATACAAGGTATTAATATTATACTCAGCAACAATTATTTTTGGTTTGCGGACTCATTTTATATACAAAGGAAGGGTACAACTATGGGAACTAGGTTTGCCCCCAGTTATGCCAACCTCTTCATGGCAGACTGGGAATCCTCAGCTGTCTGGGGTGACCATGACTGGCGGGCAAACCTGGTTTCCTACTTTCGTTATATAGACGATCTGTTTTTTATTTGGCAAGGTACCTGATACATCTTTGAAATTGTTTTTAGACCATTTAAATATTAATGACAGGGGTATTGTTTTAACATCAGAATCTAGTAATGTGTCAGTCAACTTTTTAGATTTGAACATTTTTATTCAAGACGGTCGCATTCAAACCAAAACTTTTTTTAAAGAGGTCTGCACAAACACAATTATAGACCAAACTAGTTGTCACCATAAACCTTGGTTGGATGGCATCCCAAAAAGCCAATTTCTTCGCCTCCATCGAAATTGCTCATCAACAGCTGATTTTAACATCCAAGCTACTTCACTAAAAGACATGTTTTTAGAAAAAAACTACAAAGCAGAAAAACTAAATAGAGCCTTGGAGGTGGTAAAAGAGAAGGAAAGAACGGAACTCCTAAAATATAAAGCTAAAAAAACAGATCCCCCACAACTCCCTATTATTTTAGATTTTAACAACAAGAATAAAATTTAAAAAAAAAATCATAAATAAACACTGGCACATTCTAAAACAGGATGACCTTTTAAAAGACCATGTTCAAGACAGACCTAATGTCATATTCAGAGGAGCCCCTAATTTTAGATCAATCTTGACTAAAAACTATACTAAAGTAAATAGACACCAAAAAGAACATTTTTTTATCTAGGCCTAAAGGGTTTTTTAAGTGCAATAAATGTATTGTATGTAGAACCACAAAAAACACTAAAAATTCCAAATCTACCCATTTTTCTTCCACCGCCACTAAAATCTCCTACCCCATAAAAGACTTTATTGGATGTAACACAAAAGGGGTCATATACCTCTTGGAATGCCCATGTGGATTACAGTACGTGGGCATGACCAAAAGATGTTTGAAAGTGAGACTGGCAGAACATTGCCGTAACATTAAAAGAGACTATGAAAATCACTCAGTCTCCAAACACTTCATATATCATAACAAAGATCCGACTCTTTTGAAAGCTATTGGTATTGAACAAGTTACCCTTCCTTGGAGAGGTGGAGATATCACAAATGTTTTAGGGAAAAGGGAAATGTATTGGGTTTTTCAATTAAAAACCCTCTCCCCAAAAGGACTTAATGCTGAATTTGATCTTTTTAACTTTTTATAACAATTTATTTTTTATTACTATTTTTATCACCTCTGCCCCTTTAAATCAAGTAAATATATTTCTTAGTGTAGCTTTTATTATTCATCTCATTATCTCCCTTCCCCTTTTTATTATATATATTAGATGCTTTTGTTTTATATTAGATTGCCCTGCTACATTCCTTCTTTTGCTCTATTCATTTTTATTTATTTTTACCCATTATTATTTTTACCCACTACTTCTCTATCTTTTGCATTCATTCTTGAATATTTTCTGTCCCCTTTATTTTTATATGTGCATAGTTCCTCTCCTTTTGGTTTTATTCCCAACCTATTTTTGAGCTATTTAGCATTGAGCCCTTTTTTTCCCTTTATATACATATCTTTTTCATTTTTTCCCCCTACCATATTATATCTCTTTTTCACTTTTTTTCTTTTTCATTATAATATAAAATAAACTTTTTTTATTTATTTTTGACCGTTTTTACTTTAAACAGGGGCGTGCCTCTCCGGACACTACATTCCCCATAATGCCTTGTGTCATAACACGTGACCGCGTGCGTTCGCGATCACGTGTCCCACACCCATACTGGCTACCATTGGACGGAGGTGTGCCCTCACAAGCCAGCCTCCGTCCAGACGTTACATCCTCTCCAAGTTCCATGTCAAATCACGTGACCGCGAGCGATCACGGTCACGTGTCCCTTACCCTTCCGGTCTCCCCAGCACACCAACATACGTACTACATTTCCCAATAAGCATTGGGACGCACCATGTGATCGCGGCAGCTCGCGATCACATGACCATCTATTTTACTCTTTTTATAACATTATAACCACTCGTTTTTAATTGATTTTTATAGCATTCAGTTAATAATTTTATTATAAATCAATGCTCTTGTTACTTTTAAGTTATGTTTATGCTTTTTAACATTTCTGTATTACTCTCATTGTATTGATGACGTCATTTTGGCGCCAAAATTCAAACAATCATGTATTCTTCAAGTCTATATAAGCTTCATTTTACCAGGTTATTGTATATTATTGCCAGTTGATAAAGCCCTGTGTGGCGAAACGCGTTTTGGCTAATTTTATATATATATTTTATATTTGTACTAATAAAGGAATATTGGCTTTTTTCACCATACATTTGCCATATACCTTTTATTTTATTTTATCTTTATATTTTATATTATATTACTTTTTTCTCTCTTAACCTGGTTACACGTCATTTTGGAGCTGACTATTGTCCAAAGAATCCTAGGTGGGGATTATACCACCCACGCCATCATAGTGAGCAGTATATCCTGCTCATTCAAATGTGAGTACGTTCTCTATTTTTTAAGTCTTACTCTTATATTTTATATACAGTGAGCACTATATTTTATTTTTCCTTTACTTCGAGGAATTACCCACATCTATGTCCCGCCAGTGGGGGATAAACGCCACTAAATGCTGATTACACTTGAGCAAGTACATGCTCTTGCATAGGTGAGTGAAATACCTCCCCTACACCCATTTTATTTTTTATTTTATTTACGCTAATACAGTCTGCACTATTGGAGTCTCCCTGTCTTTGTATTTGCATGCTCATCATTGAGTCAAGATTGCCTATACCATAGAAGATCCAGCGTTTTATTTGACTACAGTATCAAGTTTCCATCAGTCTATTGGAATCCACTACATATTGGGACTATTACGCTCATTTTTATATTTATTTTATTGTGTATTTATATGTCAGTAAATTTTATTTATTATTTATTTACTTTTTATCTCTCATTTTATCCTTTAATTGTACTATTTCTGTATAGCGCGACCTATTACTTTGTTTTTTCAATGTAATGACAGGAATGAATAAGTAGATAGCTCCCTAATTCCCACGGTATTAGGGAGCTATCTACTAAAAGGCTGAAAGACCTAAATTGGTCTTTCATACAAATTTACTAATACTAAGTAAAGATTACTTAGTATTAGTAAATTATTCCCCTACTCGCTACACCGCGAGTAGGGGCATGTCTATTAAACAGTGAGCAGCCTGTGACTGCTCACTGTTTAAAAAAAAAAACAGCACTGTAAAAAAATAAAATAAAAAATAAGTTCCCCCCTCCCGAGCCCCTGGCCCCCACCCCTGAGCGGTGGGTGGGGGCCCTAATGTAAAATAATGGGGGGGGGACCTATTGTCCTCCCCCCGGGCCCCCACCCCTGGGCGGTGGGTGGGGGCCCTAAATCAGAATAAGGGGGGGGACCTAATGTCCTCCCCCCTGGCCCCCACCCCTGAGCGGTGGGTGGGGGCCCTAAATACTAATAAGGGGGGTGACCTAATGTCCTCCCCCCCAGCCCCCACCCCTGAGCGGTGGGTGGGGGCCCTACAGTAAAATAAGGGGGGGGCATAAGGTCCTCCCCCCTGGCCCCTACCCCTGAGAGGCAGGTGGGGGCCCTAAATACTAATAAGGGGGGGACCTAATGTCCTCCCCACTGACCCCCACCACTGAGCGGCGGGTGGGGACCCTAAATACTAATAAGGGGGGGGACCTAATGTCCTCCCCCCTGGCCCCCACCCCTGAGCGGCGGGTGGGGGCCCTAAATTGAAACAAGAGGGGGGGACCTAGTGTCCTCCCCCCTGGTCCCCAGCCCTCAGCGGCGGGTGGGGGCCCTAAATACTAATAAGGGGGGGGACCTAATTTTCCCACGCTGTGTAATTTGACTCATAACTCTCTGATTGGTGGATTAAGTAACCAATCAGAGAGTTATGAGTCAAATTACACAGTGTGGGAAAATTGCAAAGAACTTTCCCACGCTATGTAAAATGACACAGAGCACTCTGATTGGTGGATTTCAAACCAACCAATCAGAGTGCTGTGACAGATAAATGTAGAGACTTACCTTTCAGTCTCTTCATTTACCTGTCAGAGCACTCTGGATGGCTTAAACCCACCAAGCAGAGTGCTCTGAGCCTAATTGCAGGGCGGGGCAAGGCTTTATAAGTCTTCCCCCGCCCTGCAGAGCTCTGTCTGCGTGGAGCCCTCCATGGGTGAAGATGGATTTTTATTTTTGCGCTCGTTTTTTTTTTTTTTAATAATTGCGTCGGTTATTATGGTTTTTTATTTGGCCTTTTTGACGGCTGAAAAAAGAAGATTTTAGAAGAAAGAAAACATTGAATGGTAAGTTTTTTTTTTTTTTTTTTACAGGTACTTAGTTAAAGGCCCCCCGTCATTAGTTTTTAAGGTGAGAGGGGGTAGGTAGGTGGATAATTTTTATTGGGGGGGAGGGGATGACTAGGGGTTTGGGGACCCCTAGTCACCTGGGGGGGACATTTATTTTAGGGCCCCCACCCGCCGCTCAGGGGTGGGGGCCAGGGGGGAGGACCTTAGGTTCCCCCCCTTATTACAATTTAGGGCCCCCACCCGCCGCTCAGGGGTGGGGGCCAGGGGTAGGACATTAGGCCACCCCTTATTAATATTCAGGGCCCCACCCACCGCTCAGGGGTGGGAGCCAGGGGGGAGACCTTAGGTCCCCCCCCTTATTTTACTGTAGGGCCCCCACCCACCGCTCAGGGGTGGGGGCCGGGGGGAGGACATTAGGTCCCCCCCTTATTTTACTGTAGGGCCCCACCCACCGCTCAGGGGTGGGGTCCAGGGGGGAGGACATTAGGTCCCCCCACTTATTATAATTTAGGGCCCCCACCCACCGCTCAGGGGTGGGGGCCAGGGGGAGGACATTAGGTCCCCCCCCATTCTGATTTAGGGCCCCCACCCGCCGCTCAGGGGTGGGGGCCAGGGGGGAGGACAATAGGTCCCCCCCATCATTTTACGTGAGGGCCCCCACCCGCCGCTCAGGTGTGGGGGCCAGGGGGTGCTATTTTTTTTTAAACAGTGAGCAGTCACAGGCTGCTCACTGTTTACTAGACATGCCCCTACTCGTGTTATAGCGAGTAGGGGCAAAATTTACTAATACTAAGTAATTTTTACTTAGTATTAGTAAATTTCGCTGAAAGACCAATTTAGGTCTTTCAGCCTTTTGGTAGATAACTCCCTAATACCGTGGGAATTAGGGAGTTATCTACCAAGCGGCTGCAAGAGAAGTCCCAAGGTGCCGAAGTCCCGAAATTCCGAAATGCCAAAGTTCCGAAATTCCGAAGTGCCGAAGTTGCCGAATTTCCGAAGTGCTGAAGAGCCGAAGTTCCGAAGTCGCTGAATTTCCGAAGTGTCGAAGTGCCGAAGTTGCCGAAGTTCCGAAGTCTTGAAGTGCGAATTGCCGAAGTCCCGAATTGCGAAAATCCCGAATTTCGGAATGCCGAACCGAACCAAAAATTTTCCCCATGCACATGCCTACTGACAAGCAATAAAGGCATGGCTTTGCACAAATGCAAACAATTGTTGTTTCTTAAAAATGGCAATGTTTTATATGAATCAAAAATTGAGAAATCAATCTATGCACCAAAACCACTCCATTTAGATGACATGGTATTGGTGTTTAATGTCCCCTTAAAGGTGTAATTTACAGAGAATTTAATATTCCTATTAGATATATCCCCTTACAAGCAGTGGCCTCTTAAGATCTTTTTTTCTGATACTATAAAGGGCTTTTCTATGGTGTATTGGCCAGGCTTGTATAACACAACATTCTTATAAAATTACCATACAGGAAAACACCATTATCTTTTTAAAGTTACATATCTGAAAAGTGACTTGGGTCCATAAAGCTCAGCCTTCCTCACATATGTTTTTGCTGTTGATCCAAAAGAAGGCAAAAAACCCAGTCTGAAGCACTTCCAATTTTGCAACAAACTAGGAAAAAATTTCTTCTTGACCCCAAAATAGCAGTCAGATGTCTCCTTGGATCAAGCAGCTATTACCCCACTAATTAGAAATTATATCCCTGTATGTTATGTTTTGCAATATTTATCCAATTGCTGTTTAAACATCTGTATGGACTCTGATAAAGCCACCTCTTCAGACAGAGAATTCTATATCCTTATAGTGTGAACATGTACATATTTATTCAGAACATTGCGATTGTAGACTCCCATAGGAGTAGCTATAGATATACTGCATTTTGAATAGGACTAACCATTGCAAAGGTAGACTTAATAGAAGATAAATACTTAGGGAAATTAAACCATTACATATATCAGTAGTATATAGTACACTTGTATTTATACAGGGCTCGAGCCCTGCAGGAACGCGTGGGAACGGCGTTCCTGCACTTTTTCCACAGCAGGAACGCCGTTCCCATTACTAGTCCTGCAGGACCCAGGGCTGGCACAAGCGGCTGCCAGAGCAGGGGGAGCACACATCCGAATCCCCTGCCTCTGACTGGGGACTCGGATTTTTAAACTCACCTCTCCCCCTGCAGTCAGTGGAGTCATCCTGCCACTCCTGATGATGTCAGTAGGAGGGGGCGTGACTTTCTCTGCTCTTCTCACAGGACCGCTGGGGAGCAGAGGAAGTCACGCCCCCTCCTCCTGACATCATCAGGAGAGGCCGGCTTACTCCACTGACTGCAGGCTGCAGGTTCCAGATCCTGTCCCACCCCTCCTGGCGCAAGGTAAGCATCAGGGAGGGGGGAAGGCACTTTAGTTTTTTTTTTTTTGTTTTTATCCCTTCCCTCAGTCCCTGTCCCCCTATTTAAGGCCCTGACCCCCCTCCTCAGTTCCTGTCCCCCTATTTAAGGCCCTGCCCCCCTCCTCAGTTCCTGCCCCCTTTCCCCAGTCCCTGTCCCCCTCCTCAAGCCCTATCCCCTTTGTCCCTTTCCCCAGTCCCTGTCCCCCTCCTCAAGCCCTATCCCCTTACTCAGTCCCTGTCCCCCTCCTCAGGCCTGTCCCTTTCCAGAGTCCCTGTCCCCCTCCTCAGGCCTGTCCCTTTCCAGAGTCCCTGTCCCCCTATTTAAGGCCCTGTCCCCCTTCCTCATGCCTGTCCCTGTCCCCCTCCTCAGTCCCTGTCCCCCTATTTAAGGCCCTGTCCCCCCTCCTCAGTTACTGCCCCCCTCCTCAGTCCCTGTCCCCCTATTTAAGGCCCTGTCCCCCCTCCTCAGTCCCTGTCCCCCTATTTAAGGCCCTGTCCCCCCTCCTCAGCCCCTGACCCCCTTCCTCAGCCCCTGTCCCCCTCCTCAGCCCCTGTCCACCTTACTCAGCCCCTGTCCACCTTACTCAGCCCCTGACCACCTTACTCAGCCCAGTGCTCTTACTCAGCCCCTGCATACGAGCATCAGCCCCTGTACCCCTCCTCAGCCCTTGTCCCTCTTCCTCAGCCCCTGCCCCATTCCTCAGCCCCTGCCCCCCTTCCTCAGCCCCTGCCCCCCTTCCTCAGCCCCTGACCCCCTGACCCCCTTCCTCAGCCCCTGACCCCCTTCCTCAGCCCCTATCCCTTACCTCAGCCCAAGTCCCCTTCCTCAGCCCATGCCCTCCCCCCAATCTCCTGTCCCTCTTCCTCAGCTCCTGTCCCCCTCCTCAGCCCCATGCCCTTACTCAGCCCCTGCATACAAGAGTATCATTTTTTGGGGGTGAGGGGGTGAGGGGGGGGAGGGGGCGGGGAGTGGATCTTGGGTGAGTTCCTGCACTTTTTGACCCAGGACTTGACCCCTGTATTTATATATATATATATATATATATATATATATATATATATATATATATATATATATATATATAAATTAATCTATATCAATATAAAATATTCAGATCACATTTAAAACCACAAAAATAAATAGGGGGGAGGGGGGACGGACTGAAAATCACACTCTCTGGGGAAAAGAAAGGAAGAATGTGGGCCCCTCAAATGCGCCTGGTAAACTCTCCCTATACAAGAGAATAATTTTACAGAGATTCTAATTTTTTTTATTCATTTGTCCCATAAGCCAGATTGACGGGTTTTTATATTTGAGGAAGTTGGAATTTTTAGTTTGTGGCATAGTTGAGCCTTGATTAAATGCCAATCAGGATAAATAGGGTCTTTTCAATATCTTTCCATGACTATTTTCACAGCTGTTAAAGCACGAAGCAATAGTTTTAATTACGTAGTTCTTTTTATTTTTAGGGAGATTGTTCATGTAAAAGCATCTCTTCTGGTTTAAAAGCAATAGCATATTCATTCAGCTTAATGAAGTGGTCTGGGTGCCTGGTCCAGCTAGGGTTAACCTTTTATTTTTTTTTTATTTTTTTAAACATAGCAGTTTCAGAGTAACTGCTTTGTTTATACTGAGGGTTAATCCAGCCTCCAGAGCCTCTAGTGGCTGTCTCATTGACAGCCGCTAGAGGCGCTTGCGTGCTTCTTACTGTGAAAATCACAGTGAGAAGACGCCAGCATCCATAGGAAAGCATTGTAAATGCTTTCCTATGAGACTGGCTGAATGCGCGCATGCGCATTCAGCCGATGACGTCGCGAGGAAGGAGGAGAGGAGGAGGAAAGCTCCCCGCCCGGCGCTGGAGAAAGGTAAGATTTTAACCCCTTCCTCTCTCCAGAGCCCAGCGGGAGGGGGACCCTGAGGGTGGGGGACCCTGAGGGCACTATAGTGCCAGGAAAACGAGTATGTTTTCCTGGCACTATAGTGGTCCTTTAATGTATTTAGCTTAATGTGAACCTCACTCCAATGTGTTCCAACGATGGGACATTTCCACCACATATGTAGAACATCTGCCTCTTGTTCATCACATTTCCAGCAGGTGGATGTTAAGTGTGGATATATATATTTTTTATTTTAAAGGGGTGTAATTCTATCTATTAAGAAGCTTATAGTGAAGTTCATTTAAACCCAAACAGAGTACACTTTTATTATTTTTACATTTTAATGTTTAATAGATCTTTTATTTTGCATACTTCTCACCATATTATTATTATTATTATTATTATTATGCTTTATATAGCGCCAACAGATTCCGTAGCACTTTACAATATTACGAGAGGGAGGATTTAACTATAAATAGGACATTTACAAAAAACTTACAGGAACGATAGGTTGCAGAGGACCCTGCTCAAACGAGCTTACATTCTATTGGAGGTGGGGTGTAAAACACAATAGGACAGGAATTTGCAATCAAATAAGGTGGGAGTGAGGCAGAGCTGGAGGAGAGAGTAGAGTGCTGCTCTTTAGGAGAGAGCAAGAGACAGGTACAGTTGCAAGAAAAAGTTTGTGAACCCTTTGGAATGATATGGATTTCTGCACAAATTGGTCATAAAATGTGATCTGATCATCATCTAAGTCACAACAATAGACAATCACAGTCTGCTTAAACTAATAACACACAAAGAATGAAATGTTGCCATGTTTTTATTGAACACACCATGTAAACATTCACAATGCAGGTGGAAAAAGTATGTGAACCCTTGGATTTAATAACTGGTTGAACCTCCTTTGGCAGCAATAACTTCAACCAAACGTTTCCTGTAGTTGCAGATCAGACGTGCACAACGGTCAGGAGTAATTCTTGACCATTCCTCTTTACAGAACTGTTTCAGTTCAGCAATATTCTTGGGATGTCTGGTGTGACTCGCTTTCTTGAGGTCATGCCACAGCATCTCAATCGGGTTGAGGTCAGGACTATGCCTGGGCCACTTCAGAAGGCGTATTTTCTTCTGTTTAAGCCATTCTGTTGTTGATTTACTTCTCTACTTTGGGTCATTGTCCTGTTGCAACACCCATCTTCTGTTGAGCTTCAGCTGGTAGACAGATGACCTTAAGGTCTCCTGCAAAAGGTCTTGATAAACTTGGGAATTCATTTTTCCTTCGATGATAGCAATCCGTCCAGGCCCTGACGCAGCAAAGCAGCCCCAAACCATGATGCCTCCACCACCATACTTCACCGTTGGGATGAGGTTTTGATGTTGGTGTGCTGTGCCTCTTTTTCGCCACACATAGTGTTGTGTGTTTCTTCCAAACAACTCAACTTTGGTTTCATCTGTCCACAGAATATTTTGCCAGTACTGCTGTGGAACATCCAGGTGCTCTTGTGCAAACTGTAAACGTGCAGCAATGTTTTGTTTGGACAGCAGTGGCTTCCTCTGTGGTATCCTCCCATAAAATCCATTCTTGTTTAGTGTTTTACGTATTGTAGATTCGCTAACAGGGATGTTAGCATTTGCCAGTGACTTTTGTAAGTCTTTAGCTGACACTCTAGGATTCTTCGTCACCTCATTGAGCAGTCTGCGCTGTGCTCTTGCAGTCATCTTTACAGGATGGCCACTCCTAGGGAGAGTAGCAGCAGTGCTGAACTTTCTCCATTTATAGACATTTTGTCTTACCGTGGCATGGACTGATGAACAGCAAGGCTTTTGGAGATACTTTTATAACCCTTTCCAGCTTTATGCAAGTCAACAATTCTTAATCGTAGGTTTTTATAGGGCAGCGCAGCTGTAACCAACACCTCCAATTTAATCTCATTGATTGGACTCCAGTTGGCTGACATCTCACTTCAATTAGCTCTTGGAGATATCATTAGTCTAGGGCTTCACATACTTTTTCCACCTGCACTGTGAATGTTTACATGGTGTGTTCAATAAAAACATGGCAACATTTCATTCTTTGTGTGTCATTAGTTTAAGAAGACTGTGATTGTCTATTGATGTGACTTAGATGATGATCAGATCACATTTTATGACCAATTTGTGCAGAAATCCATATCATTCCAAAGGGTTCACATACTTTTTCTTGCAACTGTATGTGAGGTAGAGGTTACTCTGGGAGGCCATAAGCTTTCCTAAAGAGATGGGTTTTAAGGCACTTCTTAAAAGATGCAAGACTGGGGGAGAGTCTGAATTAATATTAACCAGGTAAATAATATTAACCAAGTATACTATTTTAATGTATACAGCACATTATACCTACCTGCCAAACAGTACCAATATGACATCACTAGCAAAAGAAACTAATCCAGAATACAATAATGTTTAGAGCCTTAAAACAGTATTCTGATAGACAGCTCTAGACACCAGTGGAGGAACAAGGGAAGGGGTAAATGCCACCTTACATTTCTTGTAGCAACACTGTACTAGCATAATGTAGGAATACCAATCAATAAATGATTAGAAAAAGTAGATTGCGCTCAGTAAATATGTAAGATAGGGTGATATGGTAGATATGTCAAATATAAACAGCCTCCAATTTCTGTAATGCTAAATAGGTACATACAGATAAATGTTCCTTATGTCCCAATGCTGCTCTTAGTAGAAAATATCCAGGGAGACATTTATATAAAAATAACATTTTATTCTAAATAATATACAAGGCAAAAAATATATACATAAACGAGTATGTGTGTGCATACGCCTATATAAGCAAGTCGCTAGACACAAAATCTAAAAACATATATCTCTAAAAATAAAAATAAAACAGAGTCCTGGAGACTACCTCTGGAAGAGATAGTAAATCTGACATGAAAAAAGTGAGGCTGGAGACACTCAATAAACGGCCAGCTGATGTGTTAAATAGTCTGACATTTTTTCAATCTATATACTGTCAGGATATTTATATCGCCAGACATTTTGTGCTATGATAGAAATTAAAAGTGTATATTGCCTGAGTCACTGAGAACAGAACAGACTCCATTTTGTTATTCTTAATAAGTTAACAAAAGACACAAGATTTCTATCCCTTCTGTAAAACTAACCACTTTGCCTGAAGCTAAGGAATGCTTAGTATATACAAATCAAGTGATAAGAAATGAGTCTAAATGCTAATGGAATATAATTAATTCTAAACCCAGACATTTGTGACAGAGAAGATTAAATAATTAAATTTTACTTTCGATATTGTATAACGTCCCATTGTAATTTTAGGGGTCATATTTAGTTATAACTGTCATATTAGAAATTATAGCAGAATTTGCCAGACACATGGTCTGAAGAAAGCCCAAAGAAACTCTTGAACTGACAGAAAACTTACGTTATAGACAACTATAAAGATAAGGTAAATGACGTCAAAATAGCCACCAGGAAAAGTTAACTCTTTCCTGGATAGGTATGTTTAGTGGGACGAGACTGCCCTCTATAGACCAAATACTTAAATTGTTATCTGGAAGGTAACCACACCTTCAGTGTTTCTATTGGTCTATCACCTAGTGAATTTTCCTTTAAAAAGTTAAGACAAAGGGAAGAGAGAGGTATGCAGAGAAAGCAAAAGAGTGAGCAGTCGGGGGGCAAAGAGTCGGAAGCAGGCTAAGAAAGAAAAGCAGAGAAAGAGACCCATGAAACATTCCTTGACACTTAACTACCTACTAGTCTGATGAAAATATCTACTTAACTGGTAAATATACTGGTTTCATTTAATAAATCTAAATTAATTAAAAATTTCTAATAGCATGATATATGACTGGATAAATCACGATTAGATTTAGATTTTTAGAAATCTTAGTTACTAAAGAAATATATTATTAAACTTTCTATTCTGCAGATAGAAATGAATAATTATGTATTTATGTGACATATCACATGTTAGCATATCGTGATATTTATCCAGGTGTATTGATTTGCTCTAAAATAAGATAAAATATCTGTTTAGGCAAGTTAAAATTCTGCTTATAGAACATGGTAGATTAATCTTATTGGATGGTTTCAGGAAATGACTAATGAGCTGGTATAAATGTTATTTTATTTAAAATCACATGAGAATAGGTCTTAATTACTTAGGAGGTCTAGCCAGCATTGAAAGGGTTATTTTTACTGTCAGCTAAAGTTTTATAGCCTTAAGCTGCAAAGCTGTGTCTGTGTGTAAGTTTCACTTTCGTTTCTCTGTGAAAGACAGTCATAAATCTTGTCTTAGCCATTGGAAGATGTTTTTACATTACCATATTGTATTGCATACTATGTTATACTAAATATTCATTGATTATTGTCACGCATGTTACTTATTATTATTATTTAAATTTTCACAATAAATTGTATCTATTTTTATAATAAATTGTGATTTTATTTATATGGAATACATTTCACTTACACGATAATGATCTTTGGGATCTGAGAATTGAAATAGTGGGCAATTCTCAACTGTTTACTATTATTATCCCATAAATATCCCCACAATACATGTATAAGAGTATCTCTATAGATAATATGCATGCAGTTACTCACCTTTAAACTGCTGGAGTGCCCAGATCACAATCCTCCTGTAATCAGACGCGCGCAAACAGGAGACATGCTGAAGTGACAGGACCAGGGCCGGACTGGCCCACCCTGATACAGGAAAATTTCCCGGTGGGCCGTCGGCACCTGGGGCCGGGGAGATATTAAGGTGACCTGCGGCCGCAGGGAGAACTTGAATGGCGGCCGCAGGGGAAGCTCTTCTGGCTCTTCTGTCTCTGCTCCCCCTCCCTCGCGCGCTAGAAAGAGACCGGGGCCGGAATATGATGTCATATTCCGGCCCCAGTCTCATTAAGCTGCGCCCGAGGGAGGGGGAGCAGAGACAGAACAGCCAGCTCCCCCAGCGGCCGCCAGAAGAGCTTCCCCTGTGGCCGCCATTCAAGTTCTCCCTGCGGCTGCCAATCACACAGTTCAGGAAGAAATGGGACTTGCAAAGCCTGCAGACACACTATGCATAGCGGGTGTACTCTGGAAGGTAAAGGCAAACGTTTGCTGTAGCAAGTAAATTCTGCAATTTGCTAGTAGAATAGGACTTCAAATTTGACACAAACGGAACATAAAATCTCTTTTAATAAGACACTCCATTACATTTCAAAAATAGCAAAAGAAAAAACAAAAAAGGGTAAATTTCGCTTATCACCATTACCATGCAAGTGATTGGGTCCAGATGATATTTATTATCCAATTTAATGGTAGTTATTTTATGGACATTAAGATACTGTAGCTGGCAAAGGGGCAATTGTTATAGAGTCACAAGTTTAACATTGCTGGGGCATAAAACCTGTGACTGATATAGTGTAGGATAGAGCATTTTTGTGATCTGTTGTCATAAACAAATGTGTTCTGGCTGGAAACTCAAGACATTTGGAACAGAAATATATATTTACAAGAAACATCTCAATTTACCAACCTTAACTGAACAAGTGCTCTCAAGCATTTTAGCACCTTGTATTCACTATTCATAATTGTAAATACTTAGCTTCGCTATAATACATAAATCTATTCATTAGATAAACTAGTGGGTCAAAAAAAACATGATACAGCTGCAATTTACTTGCTTTCACACTTGCAAAGAAAACTTCTTCACCATTGAAATACCAGCTTAAAGTACTAGTTGTTATACAAGCCAAAATGTCTAACAATCCGCTGACGGACAGCGCTTGGAGGTAGAGCAAAAAAGCCCTGCTTTCAGGACATTTTTCATTGTTACAAATGTGTCAAACAAAGCTGGCAAGGACATTGTCCTGGCACCATAACCACTCCAATAAATTGAAGTGGTTATGGTGCCTAGGCTGTCTTTTACATTCCTTTAACTGTCATAAAGAAGTCTCATTGACCACAAGACATGTCTGCTTCACTTCTAAAAGGACATAAGGGGTAAAAATTCTGATTCTACTTCAAATGGCAAAACGTAAAGTAAGCAAGTCATGAAAAATTGACGATACTACATTCAAGCTAAATATTTGATGTACAACATAAATGCAAGATTGCAGCCATCAAGCCGCGGATCAGTAAGTCCATGGTGCGCATGGTGAAACTGCCCTGCTACTCAAGTGTACAGTCAGCCTATGCCCAGGAACGGGAATCTTAGGGCAGGCCGGTGTATATTCCGGGTGGTGCTGTCTCTGTGGGTTTTGACGTGTACCTGCAGTGTTGTTGGGGTTGCTTTCAGGTTGTGAGATGTCTCCAGCCCAGGTGGTTGCGCTGGCTGGCATCCCTTTTTGCCATCACTTGCATTGTGTGGCCCGTACTTTTTAAGGTTCAGCGGAGGGCGCCGCTTGGAGTATCTGTTGGAGCCCTGTTGGGCTGGTTTTGCCATGGGTGCCTGCGGCGCCATCCGCTGGGGTAGGTTCGTATCTGTGGTGTGCGGTATGCAGTCTCGTGAGTGGGCTCAGTGTTGCGGGCTGCATAGACCTGTCCGCCTTCGGGTACCGATGCGCCGGGCCTGCTGGGGCCTGCTCCTCCCGCTTTTCCCTTTCGCGGAAGTGTTGCCGAAGTCTCTTTGCTTGCCGGAGCTTCCATGGGCAGTAGTGGGTGTGTGTCTTTCAGTTGCGGTGGCTTGTTGCAGGTATGTTGCCTGTATTTTTGTCCCGGTCGTGGGTTGCCCAGGGTGTACGGCCCTGGCTGTCGTGCCGTAGGTATTCTGGGCTTCTTCCCCACATTTGGTGGCTGAGGTAGCCGGTGCTTGTGTGCTAGTTTGAAGAAATCACTTTTAACCCTTTATCCATGGAGGTAATTATTCAAGTTCTGAACCAAAACAAAACAAAAATATGTGCTATGTGTTTGTTTGACCATAATTTAAAGGGACACTATTGTCACCAGAACAACTACAGCTTAATGTAGTTATTCTGGTGAGTATAATCATTACCTGCAGGCATTGTTATGCAAACATTGCCCCCTGGGGATACCTCCTATGGGAAAGCATTGGATTGGCTAAAAATTCTGGCAATTCTGATGATGTCACCAAGGAGGCAGATGGAGGGCAGGGCCAGTGGCGCCGGACCTGTGCTGTGCTGGAAATAAGGTAAGTTTAGCACCTTCTAAGGGGGAGAGAAGCCACCTAAATGGTGGTTTTAACAATATAGGGTTCCTGGCCCTATAGTGTTCCTTTAAGGGTTTCTCTTTAAAGGGACACTATAGGTACCCAGACCACTTCAGCTAATTGAAGTGGTTTGGGTGCAATGTTAAACATTGCAGGTCCAGAGAAGCTGCAATGTTTACATGTCTACCAGATAGCCACTAGAGGACTTCCTAGTTTGAAACTAACCTTTGGTCCGGTATCTGATGCTGGACTGCATGAGGACATCCAGGGTCATATTTTTCCCCATTTAAAAGGACAGAAATGGCTTTCTTTTCTTATTATTTATATATATATATATATATATATATATATATATATATATATATATATATACACATAACACAACATTAAGTGTGAATAAAAACGTGGCAGAAATAATTCACATTTTTGCTTATAATTATTTTTACACATCCAGTGTTACTAAATAAAATTAACGCAAAATAGATTCACATATCAGTCCTGATTGTTAAATGCCTAATAGGTCTGGAGTTTTAAACTTGCCCTTGTCGGGCTGCACAGGCTAAATGCTCCATGTCGACCTGAACAGGGAAATAGCAAATTAATCTGTGCTTACCACTCTGCACCGGCAAATCACTCATCCATCTGGTTCACACGGGCCAAATATAATAACAGCCGCTGCTTCCCTGCATTCACTTGGATGCTGCCTGCATCCTGCTGGCACATCCTTATATTATTTGAATATTGTGACATCATCTAGGTGACCCCATTATCAATGATTATGGAGTCACAGAGATAACCTGGGCCAACCAGAACATGTGTAAGCCTATACAATGCTAATTGGGGCCCTTACTTGGTGCTCTATCGTGGTTTTTGCCTCGATACACATTTAGTGCTTATAGTATCTCTTGATATTTTAATATTGACCTTGGCTTTGACTTTGTGTATTTCTGGAATCCTGTCCCGCCTTGTTTATTCATTTATCCGTATTGCTATATCCTGACCTTGGCTATTACTAACTTTGTTTTTATCTTTCTTAAGTTAAGTCCGGCCATTCTAAGGCCCAGTAATACGTCTATTTAGAACTTCTCTTTGTCGGATGTGCCATTTCCTAGAAGTTATGGTACAAACTTGTGAATTTACGATGGGGCCATGGACCCTCAGGGAATGGTATCTCGACAAACCTTGTGAAGCAGAGTTTGAGGAATTAGATCACAAGATGGATCAATTCATTTAGGCATTCCAGACAAGAACCGCTCCTGATAACCCTGCACCCTTGCCACCACAGACAGTGCCTGTTGTATTGGAAGCTTCCAATTACAACAACATTATGTTCACTAACATGACCCCACCTCCCAGATATGGAGGTGATCCTAAATCTTGTAGAGGGTACATTAACACCCGGGTGCATGTTCACTCACAGCACCTGTTTTCAGTGACAGCTAGTATGCATGCTTTCGATAAACTATGTGCCCGCTTCTAGGAGACACTTGAAAAAAGAGCTCTTCTCCTTAAAAAGTAAACAAGCTGAGTCTGCTCCTGAAACAAATAAGTCGCCCCAGAAGCCTGAGAGAATACCAGCTTACCGCTACTCATCTGAGCCTGAAGCTACCATGGACTGGTCCCCATCACATGGCTCACACCCTCGGAGGGTTACGATTAGAACAATTGTGGTCAACCTGGGATATCGATTTGGGTATGCTCGATTGGTGGGCAGGATGTGCTGGCTCCTGTTGAGGGCTAATTGAGGGCAGTTTATTTTTGGTATTTACAGGTCACAAAAATCAAGTAGTAGAAAAAGGTATGTTTGTCTTTGATTAATAGCTATGGCAGAAAACAAAATTGCCACACAAAAGTACATATTTATATAAAGTAGACTGTAGGAAATTGGCATTCCGTGAAATCTTTGTTTGTCACATACCAGTTTTCTTATCAAATCGAATCAAGTATCTTGCAGTTTAACTTATGTTTATTCAAACATACACCTCATCCGGTAATAACATGTCATTAACAGTCTTTGTCCAATACATAGCAGTGTTACAGGTGTTATCCATTTTTGATGTTAAAGGTATTGGCCACGAATTCTAAACTACAATTAGTTTTATGGGTTTAAAATTCAGTTACAGAGGGGAGTATACATAAGATTACCTTACTTTAAAATAAGTGGCTATCTTAGAAAAAGGGGTGTGACTTAGCATCATTTGAAATCTATGATTAAAGCCATACGTTATAGTTTTGGCGGTTATATATGCATGGTAAATGAATAGATGCCTTTAGAAATGTTGAAATGTGAGACATCCCAGGGATTCTATCTTGCAAAGCTTAGGTCAAAGGTTACTATAAACAAGCCCTTCAACATCACTCTTAAAGTGAACCAGATGTGGTCTCCATTCCTATACAATGAAAGTCTGTAAAACTATAGGCCAAGGTATGGCTTCTCAATTTCAGTGTTCTGGAAGCAATCTGAATAAAACTTATAATATTTATATCAACACATTAAATACATTTAAAGTTCATAAAAATATATATTTCAATAGTTCCCCCCACCTGGGATTTGGGAGGGGGATTGGTCGTTGAAAGACGCGAGCCCGTGGGGACGCGGGGGAACTGGCAGAACTACCTGGCTCGGATGATGTTATTGTGGGGGCTTGGGTTGGGGGTGAATGTGGGGGTGGGGGGGGGGGGGGGTTTGGGTGTTGTGAGGGGCACTGGGGGACTTGGCCTGCAGCGGGCAGCAGTGCCTGGGGAGCTGAGTTGAGAGAGCCGACCGGATATGTGAGAGTCAACCCCCTGCCTTGTAACTTTTCAACCGAACCTGGACATGAACCTAGGCCTTAGTTTTGCTCATAATAGAACGGCCGAGGGCCGGACATTGTAGTTTTACACAAACCAATTACCTATACACACTTATCCACACTAATATAGTGAGACCTGGATCTACCTGTACGGATACCGCGTACGACCCCGTGGACAGACTGAGGGTAACGGACGGGAGGACCGCGGGTGACTGAGTCAACTAAAGGGTTTGGGGACTCAGACCTGACGGACGCCTCCCATACAGTCAAGTCCTACCTTCCCCCTGTAGCGGTTGATCCGCTAGTTCTTGACCTCCCCCCATCCCCCTCGGACACTCCCTCCCCCCCCCCGGCAGTCCCCCCTCCAGACTAAACACCTTCCTTCCCCCCTGCCCTTTAGACCCTACCCTCCCCTCCCTCCCAGTCGGATATGGCGGGGGTGTTGGGTGGGGGGTTCGGCCCGGCCCCCCTGCGCCTCTGGACCAACAATGTGAGAGGACTGAATGCCCCGGAAAGGAGGTCACACCTGCTTCGGTCCCTGTGGGCGGCTCGGGCCTCCATAGCATTCCTTCAGGAGACCCACTTCAAGAGTGATGCGCCCCCCCCCCCTTAGGGACTCGAGGTTCCCAGCTGGATACTTTGCTAACCACCAGTCGGCGAAGAAAGCAGGGGTAGCGATACTCTTTGCCCAACATGTGCCATTCTGTTGCCTGGAGTCGAAAGTTGACCCGAATGGGCGCTACTTATTTCTTAAAGGTACGATTGCAGATAGGAAGTACACGCTGGCTTCAATCTACGCCCCGAACTCGGGTCAGCACCGATTTCTCTCCAAGACCCTTAAACTACTGGACCAGTTCCGAGAGGGACTACTCATTGTAGCAGGGGACACCAATGTCCCTCTGGACCCACGACTGGACACCTCCAGAGGTCGCAACTCCCACTCCGATCTCTGTGTCCGAGCTGTAGGGAAGGCACTGCGCGATACAGGCCTGGCCGACGCTTGGAGAGTCCTTCATCCTGAAGATAAGGACTTCTCGTTCTACTCACAGGTCCACCACGGCCATAGCCGCCTGGACTATATCTTGATTGCACAGGAGTACCTACACCTCCTCTTGACCTGTGACATCCAGACGACACTGTGGTCGGACCATGCCCCGGTTCTAGCCACGCTGCGCTCTCCCTTGTTTAAACCTAGCGACAGACAATGTAGGCTGAATGAACAAGTGCTTGGGGACCCTATCGTCCGTGCCGATGCGAAGGAGGTCATTCGGCACTACTTTATGGAGAACCCGGCTACGGACACATCTCCCCAAGTAAGATGGGAAGCCCACAAATGTGTCCTCCGCGGCCATTTCATCAAGACCTGCTCGAGACGCAAACGGGAACAAAATCTCGCACTGAAGGACCTGTACGTTCTCACATCACAGCTGGAAAAAACACACAGGGCAGACCCGACAGAGGACAATCTCCGCCCCCTGCTTGAAGCGAGGAGGAACCTCCGGGCCCTCCTATCCCGGAACCTAACGCATACGCTTTGCAAGTCCCGGAGATTATTTTATGAGAACTCTAACAAATGCGGACGTCTACTGGCCCGTATGCTCCACAAGAAAAGGAGACAGTCCCGCATTACTCTCCTGCAAAAGGTTAATTCGCCCCCCGAAAATAGACCAGATGCCATCATGGAAGACTTCAGGGAGTTCTACGCGAAGCTGTACAACCTGCCGAAAGAAGATAAAGTGGAGGCAATTCAGCAAAGACGGGCCGACATTCGGGAATATTTGGAGCAACACCTCACCCAGAAGCTCACGCAGGCTCAAGCCAATGACCTGGACGCCCCCATCACTCTAGAGGAGCTCAAGAGTGCCCTTAAGGCCGCAAAGACGAACAAAGCCCCGGGCCCGGACGGTTTCCCGGTCGGATACCTGCGGACGTTTGAGGAGCTACTCCTACCTGAGCTGCTTTCGAGCCTCAACTCGGTCCTGGAGGGTGGGAGGTTCCCGGAGGATACCCTGATGGCTACGGTTGCGGTGGTTCCGAAAGAGGGAAAGGATCCCACGTCCTGCGCAAGCTATAGGCCCATCTCCCTCCTCAATGCGGACCTTAAGCTCTTTACAAAGATCCTGGCCTGCCGTGTTGGGGAGGTGGCACCGGATCTGGTGCACTCGGACCAAACCGGGTTCATCCCAGGACGTGAGGTGAAGGATAATACGATCTGGGCCCTCAACCTCATCCATTCCATTAAAGCCGCCTCCCGTGGGGGCCTCCTGCTCTCCACAGACGCCGAAAAGGCTTTTGACAGAGTCGACTGGCAGTTCATGGGTGATGGGCAATGGGTTTTGGCCCAAACATCCGTTCCTGGATAGAGGCCCTATATACGTCCCCGAAGGCCCGCCTGAGGATAAACGGTGCACTATCCCCAGCCTTCTCCATCAACAATGGTACGCGGCAGGGGTGCCCCCTGTCCCCCCTCCTGTGAGTACACAGACAGACAGTCTGCTGAGTACACAGACAGACAGTCTGCTGAGTACACAGACAGTCTGCTGAGTACACAGTCTGCTGAGTACACAGACAGTCTGCTGAGTACACAGACAGACAGACTGCTGAGTACACAGACAGAGAGACTGCTGAGTACACAGACAGTCTGCTGAGTACACAGACAGACAGTCTGCTGAGTACACAGACAGACAGTCTGCTGAGTACACAGACAGACAGTCTGCTGAGTACACAGACAGACAGTCTGCTGAGTACACAGACAGAAAGTCTGCTGAGTACACAGACAGACAGTCTGCTGAGTACACAGACAGACAGTCTGCTGAGTACACAGACAGTCTGCTGAGTACACAGACAGTCTGCTGAGTACACAGACAGTCTGCTGAGTACACAGACAGACAGACTGCTGAGTACACAGACAGACTGCTGAGTACACAGACAGAGAGACTGCTGAGTACACAGACAGAGAGACTGCTGAGTACACAGACAGACAGACTGCTGCGTACACAGACAGACAGACTGCTGCGTACACAGACAGACAGACTGCTGCGTACATGCAGACCACTGAATACACGCACACACACTGCATTGGGGGGGGTGAGGGTTGCTGTGTGTGAGGGGTGCTGTGTGTGTGTGTCTGTGAGGGGTGCTGTGTGTGTGGGGTGGGGTGGTGGGTGTGGGGTGCTGTGTGGGGGTGTGTGAGGGGTGCTGTGTGGGAGAGGGGTGCTGTGTGGGAGAGGAGTGCTGTGCTGTGTGTCAGGTGCTGTGCTGTGTGGGGTGGTAGGGGTGCTGGGCGGGGGTAAGGGTGCTGTGTGTGGGGGGGTAGGGGTGCTGTGTGTGGAGGTAGAGGTGCTGTGTGTAGTGGGGAGGGGTGCTGGGTGTGGGGGAGGGGAGAGGTGCTGGGTGTGGGGGAGGGGAGCTGTGTGTGCGGGGTAGGGATACTGTGGGGGTAGGGGTACTGTGGGTAGGGGTACTGTTTGAAAAAAAAAAAAGTACATTAAATTATTATCTTCTCCCCCCCCCCTTCTTACCTTTAATGAAGGAGGGGGGACACAGTCATCCCTGGTGGTCCGGTGGTGGCAAGTACTGCTTCCGGTTCGGGAGGCAGGGGGAGGCAGGGGAGGGATCTTTGAAGCTGCTCCCCTATCCTTCCGCGCGATGCTGTGTGGAGCGTTGCCATGGTAACGTGTGGCAACGCTCCACACAGCTTGCTCGCGGGAGGACAGGGGAGCTGCTTCAAAGATCCCTCCCCTGCCTCCCCCTGCCTCCCGAACCGGAAGCAGAGTAGGCGCATGCCATTTCGGGCAGGCAGGTGCCTACTCTGCAGTGGTGGCAAACCTATGGCCATGTGCCCACAGAAAGGGCCCGGCGTGCCATAGGTTCGCCATCACTGCTCTAGGGAGACAGGCTAAGACCGGTTATAAATGTTCTAAGTGCGCAGTTGCGCCTGTTCCGTTCATTTCACGTACCGGGGCTAGAAATGTGACTGTAACTACACAGAAGTGAGTGGTTTGGCAACCTAGGAAACATGTACCTTGGGTCATGGGAGAATTTAGGTTAACAAAGCTTCGATTGCAGGTTCCTAGGGCCTGACCGGCACCCACTGTTGCCGATAGTTAGCATGACAACATGATTAGATCCCTGACCCGCGCATCCCGCCGTATCCACTTAGCCAAAGTTAAGTTTCCCCCCACTACGACGAGGCTAATATACTTAGCTAGGACTCCAGCTCTCACAACGTAAAGAAGATTCCTAAGCACTCACTTCTTCACTTCTTCACATGTACTACCCCCTTCTGTTCATTCCGTGAAAATTGTAACAGCATCATTGTATGGTACTATGTATTGTGTTTTTCTCTCGTTATAACCTAAATAAAAACACAGAATGTCAAAAATATATATATATATATTTCAAGACCCCCTGTGATGCTTATTTTAATACATACAATATTGCATCATAATAACTTATACCAATTACTTATGGGATTTTAATTTTGTTCTCTGATATTGATCTAAGTATCAGTTTACAAGGAAAGGCCTTTTAACACAGCCATTTCCAGTTGTCTGTATTGCTTTTTACACTCCAAGAAGGAGAAGCAAGTCATTTTAACCCTTTCATTTCTGAACTCCTAAGAACAAACTTCTTGTTACAATTACCTTTACATTTTTCACTAATTCATTAATTTACCTTGGGCATTGATTTTACCTAACATTAATAATAACAGTATCATAGTTATTATGCTGTGCAATTGTATACAGTTTACATTAACCAGAAAACACAATCAGTTTGATTTAGTCCATGAAATATTGTCCTCTCCAATCGAATCCACAAGTCTCTTTGAAAGTCCATAATGTCCTTTGAAAGTCCAAACAATTTGTCCTTTTATTTAAAATCATACAGGTTTTTGTCCATGTAAAACAGTATTAGTTCTGTAATGAAAAACAGATGGCAGTTTACTATTCTTATACATTAGTAAATTTCTTATACATTAGTACATTTCTTATACCTTAGTACATTTCTTATACCTTAGTACATTTCTTTTACATTGATCACTAGACACAAGAATTGATTTATTACACTTTGTACCAATGTTTGCTTTTTAAACCTGTAACACAGTTTGTCCTAATTTTTATTCTTAGACCAACATAAGGACCATAAGGACCTTCCCAACTTGTTTTTCATAGACCTGGTGTTTTAAATGATTTTACCATTGCCTTGTAACCTGGCTTAAGCGTATGTGCATAATTCCCCTGTGTTACTTCTTTATATTTATTTAATTTATTTATATAGCGCCATCAGATTCCGTAGCGCTGTACAACTTTAACACATAGTTTACCATAAGGGACGACATTTAAAGTAGAAAACTTAAAATCTAACAGTAGATGTTCCTGTAATACTTTCAACTATTCAGCATGTTCTGCTGTAACTTTGAATGTACTTGGTTCATTAGGGAAAGTGATTACATAGTTCTACATGTCACTAACTCATGAGGTGACACTTGAGTTTGGATTTGCAGGAATAGACATTAATACTCCTGGTAAATATGTTAACCAATTACTCTTTATCTTAAAGCATTTTTATTTCTATTTTATTTTATTTATTTTAATTTAGAAATTAATTTATATAGAGTCCCATGGTCTTTTTGCCAAAGGAACCCTCTGCAATTTTGGTTTCTAGTATTTAGGTCTTGGATTAAATTGAGCACATATGAGACACTTCTGAAATATATTTATACACTTTTTGTTTTAAATTAGGATGATACCATTTATTTTGCAGGACCTTAAACAGTGCCCTGTGTACGATGATTGAATACAATCAGCCCTTGTAATAAGCCACTAGGTACAAATGTTTGGGTTTCATTGTGTTTAACCCTGTACAAGCCAGTTTCAGTATCTAGATCCATTCTTTCTATACTGAAAGCTACATCCTTTCATTCTCTATCTGATCTTATAGGGTATTTGTTATTTGTCTTTTACTAACAGTTGCACTCATTACATTTTTCAAGTATTACAACTCCTCAAACAAAGTTTCCTTTGATTCCTGAGCTACAAGTCTGTTTCACAACAACAAGTTAAACCCTTTTTCCTGCCTAATTAAACAGCTCTGCCAGAATACCTGCATGTTTTAAAGCTTTATCCTGAGAATCTACCATTCCTCTTTTCTCCATATTGGGAGGTGAAGTGTTAAAGCGTTAATTACATAACTGCTGTCACTGATTATATTCACTGGGTCATATACTGTTATTCTAGAACTTCCTTTACAGACTCTAACTCAGTTTTCTGAGCAGACATATGGCCTGGCAGTCTATCTTTGCAATTCTTTTGTTTAATCGTCATATATGACATAACCTGTGTGATGTGATCCATCAACATAAAATCTTGTTCCTCCACATACAAACTAGAAATCCCTTGTATTATTTGTTTCTCAAAAGGAGATCTGCATTATATTTCCATTTCCTTCTGACATTAAATCAGGAATAACATAGTTCTACCCTGGGTGGTTTATTTTGTAGCTACCCTCTGGCTATGTACTCCTAATTCAGAACAATTTTGTAACAGTTTTAGATATTTGGGGGGTTTGTAAATGTATCTGTCCAAATCCTGCCATGTGTTGTGTTGCTTCTAAAGCCCATCATACAACCATGAGCTGTTTTACACAGGAAAACATTCCTCTTTCCACTGGATACATAATTTTAGAAAAATATCCCAGTATTCGTAAAGATTCATGCTACCTTTGCATCCAAACTGCTATTAATGAAGAGACACCTGCATAACATTGAACAATATATGGTACTGTTTCAATGGGAGCAGCTAGCACAGGCGCTTGTGTGAGAGCATCTTTTAACATGTTCAAACTCTTTTCAACTTCCCCTGTCCAGATGATCTTATCTTTTATATTTTAGCATATTGCATAAGGGTTTTGCTATCCCTGCCATATCATATATAAATTCTCTGCTAAAATTTATCAAGCCTATTCTGATTCTTTGGGATCTTATATTGTTTAACTGCAGGGGGTCTAGAACTACAATTACAACTTGCAAATTCACTATCCCACAATCTTGTTTAGACTTACAGCACACTGTGGGGGATTTTACTTTAAGATATGGTACAACCTCATCATCTTGTTGTATAGAAGATGACACTTCACTCTGTTTTACAGTTATATCATGACTAAACTATCTTAAATTATTAGGTTTAACCACTCAACCTATTTTGCTCTCACCTAAACCTTGCCATAAAACCAAATTTAATAAATCCACATACAACTTTTTTCCATTGATAACATCCATTCCCATAATAGTACAGTGGAAGGAGAGGTGCAACTATAAATCACCAAAAGATTTTTCCTCCTTCAAACTCAACGTCATTATCAGTGGATAGAGTTGCATGTGCATGTGTTCCATTAAAACTTAGAAGGGATTTGTTGATATGCTTAAATTTTTAAAGGCAAGCGTGTTTTATTAGAGTCATTCCTGCTCCTGTTTCTAATAAAACTCTGTTATATTTCCCTCTAGTCTTCCATAAATATATGGTCGCCCATCTTCACTTCGTTATCAGCAAGATCGATCTGATAATAGCTAGGGGTTACACATCCCTATTTATTGGTGAGTTTAGGCAGATTTTACTTGTCGATTTGTGACTGCCTCCACCTTTCTTTCAATGGCATTCAACATCAGTACACACTCTTCACATGAATTTGATATGTGAGGGGGGTTGGTTGAAGATGTATGCTCTGCTTTTACAGCTGCCACTCTCTGTAGATTCTTATGGTCTGGGAAATTCAATTTTCTTTCCCTTTCACTGGGTAAGTTTTTTCTTCATATTTAGGACAATATCTCCTAACATGACCTTCTTGGTTGCAATTATAGCATACCATAGAATTACTCTAATAAAACCCTATAATATCTATCTTGGGGTGTGGCCGAATAGTTTTTAGTACCCTGGTAATTTTGTTAATTTTGTGGTCTTTCCTTAAACCTCACTCTAAAATTCCCATACTCAATTAATAACCTCATATCTCCTTCTACCTTCTTCACTAGACACATTTTTAATAGGGGCCAGTCCTGCTGAAGTATCCCTAGACAAAAGTGTGTCTGTGCAACATTTGCCTGTTGCTTCTGTGTTTTTTCTTTTTAACAATTACAAGGATTTTATAATTTCCATGGCAGCAAAATCTCTTAATTTCTCTAATTTGGTAACCCTGATATTCTAGAGACAATTCACTAACACTCTGCCTGTGTTGTTCTTTAGACATAGCAGACGGTTTTGTATCATTAATCAAATTCCATGCCTTATTCCTTAAATTAGCACAAACATGTATATCATAATTTTCTCCATTTAAATTAATCAAGAATAGAAAATTAAAAACTATCCAAACCAGTTGCACACTGTACAACCATTAGCAATATATTTGGAAACAATTCCTGCAACTAAACTCTGGGCTTTTCACATTCCTTATCCTCCAACACATCAATAAGTTAATTTTTAACCCATTCACTTAATGAGACTGGCAGCCAGATCAAACGACATCTGGTGGCTACCACATCACTAAATTTTCTTTTATTCATTTCACCTTCAAAAACACTCATATTGTAAAAAGGTCCTCTCTGCTCATCATATTTAGACACATTTTTAATCAATCTGGCTAATCTGAGAGTATCCATCTGACCCTTTTCCTTGCACAATTTCCCATTTTTTCTATATCTTTTCTTCTCTTCTGCCCTTTTCACACAAATTCTACTTTAATCCAAATCTTTCAGATTTTTCCACAAAATATCTGTAACATTCCCCAGACTAACAATTTTTGCAAAATGTCAAAATTAGTAACAAAGTCTAATCTTGGACATGTGAGACATTGTTTTATGGGTCCTATTTAACAGATCAGTCTGATTCTTAAGCATTTCTCTCATTATATTAAAATCTTAATTTCCTTGACATTACTTAATCCTTTCAACAACTGCCGAGAGTCTGAGTTTTTGTTTCAACAAATGTTGCATCCAATGCACTCTCAAAAGAGAGCCATGTGGGGCGATTTCCTTCTTTTAACATTTTTAAGGAGATTTACAGTTTAGCTAGGGGCTAGGTAAATTACTAGACCTTGCAACAACACATATATTTTTCAATTGTTTATAACAACACATTTCTTTTTTGTTTCGATGTATTACAAAGATAACAATTACTGGTCTTTTTAAGTTGACACCATTCCTTTATAGAATCATTAGTTTCCAGAAAGCCTTTTGCCAGTAATGCAACTTTTTCTTTCCCTTTTAACCCCATTGCTTTGCTCAATACCAGTTAATCTGTCTAACCATTTCAATACACAATAGCGTTTTCAGGATTAACTCTTTTACAGACAGATTATTTACATTTGACAGCAGTCTTTTGCTGCCAATCCATAATTAACTAAACAGTTAATACAATTTGTTTAACAACAACAACAATATACATTTGAGCAACTTCTACAGACATGTTAACCCCTTAAGGACCAAACTTCTGGAATAAAAGGGAATCATGACGTGTCACACACGTCATGTGTCCTTAAGGGGTTAAAGACACATACCCTTGAAGTATTTGATTTCCACAGGTGTGCGCATCATCAGATGGAAGAATAATTTTTGGAATATGTAGTTATTTCTTGAGAATCCTCCGAAATGCCATCTTCGATCTGCACTTCGTCATAACATTTATTTCTTCATAAATAAAGTATGGATAAAAGGACCCGGATTGTCCATCTCAATTATTATCGTCAAATTCTTCCTTCAGTACTGAGCATAAATTTCCACGTTCGAGCGATTTTTCACCCTGCGCAACTCTATTTTCGCATAGTAAAGCTGAATGTTTAAATAAAGGATTTTTGGGATGCCATCCTGCTGTATCAGTCACTTGTGTTTCTCCTGTTTCAAGCCGGGTACTAAAGCTTTTTTCTTCAGGGAACAATTTCAACTTTTCTTCAGTGAGTGTCTTATCTTCTTCTTGTAATCGTCTTGTAGCTTGTAGCAGAACACTTACAGATTAAGTCAGTCATAATTCAGGCTTAAATCAAAAGGTTGCCCGCATTCTCCTCCATTAAATGTAGGAAATTGGCATTCCGTGAAATCTTTGTTTGTCACATACCAGTTTTCTTAACAAATCGAATCAAGTATCTTGCAGTTTAACTTATGTTTATTCAAACATACACCTCATCCGGTAATAACATGTAATTAACAGTCTTTGTCCAATACATAGCAGTGTTCCAGGTGTTATCCATTTTTGATGTTAAAGGTATTGGCCACGAATTCTAAACTACAATTAGTTTTATGGGTTTAAAATTCAGTTACAGAGGGGAGTATACATAAGATTGCCTTACTTTAAAATAAGTGGCTATCTTAGAAAAAGGGGTGTGACTTAGCATCATTTGAAATCTATGATTAAAGCCATACGTTATAGTTTTGGCGGTAAGCTACACAAAGGAGTTATATATGCATGGTAAATGAATAGATGCCTTTAGAAATGTAGAAATGTGAGACATCCCAGGGATTCTATCTTGCAAAGCTTAGGTCAAAGGTTACTATAAACAAGCCCTTCAACATCACTCTTAAAGTGAACCAGATGTGGTCTCCATTCCTATACAATGAAAGTCTGTAAAACTATAGGCCAAGGTATGGCTTCTCAATTTCAGTGTTCTGGAAGCAATCTGAATAAAACTTATAATATTTATATCAACACATTAAATACATTTAAAGTTCATAAAAATATATATTTCATAGACATTACAGGTTATTTATCTAAGGGTATATCAACATTTTTTACATAGCCATTTAACTGCCAACCTCTGTTAAATATTGTAGTTAAATTGTGTTTGTGTGTTTTTTTGTATGTGTATTTCAATATTCCACATTGTGGTCAGCTACATCTTCTGTGTACAATATAAGACACTTGACCATAAAAGGATTAGATGGGCCTATGTCTCATTTTCGGGATTTGCTGGCACTATAGCAGTTTCACTGTTCAAATTATCCCACAAAGGACTATCATTTGTGAAAGTTGTCACTCCAGGGTATTTTATATGGTGTGAACTGTGATTTAGATGCCTACATTTTTTCACCCGTTTATGTTGAAATTTGTGGAATATTTAATTTTTGCCTTTTTTAATTGCACATTACATTTTTGCTGGGCATTTTACAAATCTGAAATGTGTCACTGTGATCAGAACCCCCCTCCCTTCCCTTCCAAATGATGCTCATCCAACGCTTCTGAATAAAATAATACCTATAAAATAATGTATGCCTTTGCCACTATCTTGTGAAGTTACAGCGCAATATAAGAGACCTGTATATTTTAGTTTTTACAATTTTGCTAAATTCATTTAAAGACTATTTTGTACATTTTAGGGCTTTGTACCGTTTGACAGTTCAAATTATCCCATTATTGTATTTGTAAAAGTAGATATCACTGGGCATGTTATATGGTATATTGTGAGCCTTAAGGTACATCCTTTTTAGCATCAATTTTTTTCAAAGTTTATGGTATTATTTTATTTTTGCATTTCTTTACATACACATTGCTACTTAGTGCTTTTGTAAACTTGATGTACCGGTATGTTACTATAATAAAAATCACCCAGTTCTGCTCAGAAAGATGCAGTTTGCATACCTTTATGAAGTTTTTTGTGAAAATATAGGCATACTTTATAACCTGCTAAGTGCAGTTAAAAAAAATGGCAAATTGATGATGGGTCTGTGGTGCATTTTGCGTCATTTTAGTAGCTCACATATTTAAATTAATCCATAAAGGCATACCATTTTGAAATGGGGACTCTCACATTATGTATTTTGAGCTTTAACTGAGGTGCCATTGTTTTCTCAAAGTTTGTGGTATTATTTTCACATACACATTGCATTTTTGCTGCTTATATTTTAAATGCCATGTGTACCACTGTAATGAAATGCTCTTCACTGTACTCAGCAACATTTCCTGAGTACAATAATATTCCATATGGATACCATTTCAACATATCAATCCTAATCCTATCCCTAATCCTAAACCGGACCTTATCCCTATGCCTAAATCAAACCTTAAAGGAACACTATAGTCACCTAAATTACTTTAATAAATAATAATTAAAAAATAATAAAAATGCCCACCCCCCCACCAAGGCTCTGCAACACACACACACACACACACACAACACTCATATACACACACTGCACTCATATACACACACTGCACTCATACACACACACTGCACTCATACACACACACTGCACTCATACATACACACACTGCATTCATACATACACACACTGCATTCATACACACACACTGCAACACATACACAAACACACACTGCATCACACACACACACACTGCACTCATACACACACTGCATCCATACACACACACTGCATTCATACACACACACTGCATTCATTATATACACACTGTAAATAAATATTCAATTAATGTAATATTTTTAGGATCTAATTTTATTTAGAAATTTACCAGTAGCTGCTGCATTTCTCACCCTAGTCTTATACTCGAGTCAACAAGTTTTCCCATTTTTGGGGGGTAAAATTAGGGGCCTCGGCTTATATTCGGGTCGGCTTATACTCGAGTATATACGGTATATATATATATATATATATATATATATATATATATATATATATATATATATATATATATATATATATATATATATATATATATATGACTGGATACTGGAGAGACCGATTACGGACACTACTCCGAAGTTATAAGAACCCATATCTCACCTTTGAACATACAGCAAAGATACCATTTGGTGTGAATTACAATGTCTTTTATTTTATTTTTATTTTTTTTGTATTTCTGGACATTTTAAGTTATTTTAAACCTTTGTGGCGCAGCCCATATTGACTCTGGTATACTTCTGTTCTTACAAAGGGTAAGAGGAATTCCCTTTGTTGTGGTTGCTGCCTTTATTCTGATATATTAGCTCTGATCTATTTGTGTGCATATTCCCCTCCGATTTCCTCCCTCTCCCCAAAATATTTGATAATGTTTCCTTAGCCCACCACTATAGAACCGGGAGGGTATAGCCCTACAAGGATTTTAGTCTTATTGAGTTGGCACTTACCGATTCCATCTTCCCCTCGCGAAGGGCTTTACTAGCCAGTTATCTCTTATTGCTTCACGTTTTAATTTTATTTTATAAAACCCCATTCTAAATGCCTTTTTATGCGAAACTACCATATCGTACTGATTTAACTGTGATTTATTTGCGATTCTACAAACCGTTGATGTAACACATATGGAATGGATTAAATAAAGAATAAAAAAAATAAAAATAAAAAAAAGTAAAAGTAGAAGTGGTCATAGTGGTTGGAGTAACCCTTTAAATACAAAAAAAAAAATCATATGCTGATTTAGTCTGGCTACTTTGGCCTTAAATGTTAAATTCACTTTGAATTCTCTAGACCAGTATGAGTGGGGCTAGTCTGCTATACTCTTGTATATATATACTATACTTCTGCATTTAGAAAAGTGAATAGAAGCTTTTAGGAGACAAGAATGGTTGTTATTTTCAGAATCATTATTTGAAGGTACTATTTTACTCAGCAGTCTGTAGTCTATACAGTCTCACTCTGTCCTTCCCCAAGCTACTTATTCTAAAAGAAGTGGTGCCAGTCTGATATACTCGACTTCTGTATTTGGAAAAGTGAATAGAAGCTTTTAGGAGACAGGAATAGTTGTTATTTTTAGAATCATTATTTAAAGGTCCTATTTTACTCAGTAAAGCAGTCTTTAGTCTATAGTCTCATTCTATCCTTCCCCAAGCTACTTATTCTAAAAGAAGAGGCTCTATAAATAGCACATATACAAACGTCTGCAAATACCGGTAAGCTGTGGATAGGATAGTGCTTTGAGATTCTCTTAAGAATAGCCTCTCCTTAGTCCTTAGTGTGTGTGTGTGTGTGTGTGTGTAGATATATATATATATCCAGATCCAGAATTTCCCTGCACACAGGCTAAATGTAGCATTGCCATATATGCCGGGTGCCAGACCAAGGTCATTGGTATACAAAAAAAAATCAAAGTGATGGTCTGCACTCACAGTCTTCGTAAAACGTAGCTTTTAATCTTTACATTAAAAAAAATGAATATGATGCTAGACAGCGTCAACGTTTCAGTCCCCGTTCGGGACTTTCCTCAGGACAGCATGTCCTGAGGAAAGTCCCGAACGGGGACTGAAACGTTGACGCTGTCTAGCATCATATTCGTTTTCTATGTAAAGATTAAAAGCTACGTTTTACGAAGACTGTGAGTGCAGACCATCACTTTGATTTTTTTTTGTATACCAATGACCTTGGTCTGGCACCTGGCATATATGGCAATACTACATTTAGCCAGTGTTTTACGAAGACCGTGAGTGCAGACCATCACTTTGATTTATATATATATATATATATATATATATATATATATATATATATATATATATACACACACACACACACACACACACACACACACGCGCACACACAACAAACACAGACTATGAAAACAAAACATAGCTGTCCTAGAGAATTTGTCCAGTTTAGCTGATTTGACCTAAGATTTGAAAATTACTTTTAATTAAAGGGACACTATAGGTACCCAGACCACTTCATCTCATTGAAGTGTTTGTGCAGTGTCCCTGTCCCCTTAACGCTGTCATGCAAAACAATGCAGTTTTACAGAAACAGCAATGTTTACATTGTAGGGTTAAGACTGCTTCTAGTGGCTGTCTCCCACTAAAGGTGCTTACTGTAGTTTCATGGCCTAATTAGTGCCTAATTAGATACACGCAGAAATAAACTTCTCTGTATAGGGTGAAGCTTCCAATGGTATCCCCAAAGACTTCCTCCTGTCTTCCACGAAATATAAGCAAAAATATAGGGGATGATCTGCTAAACTACTTGGTGTTACCTATCCCAGACAACATACCAGAGTCTACAGTTGCTATCAGCTCACATTTTATTTCTTAGAAATCAATTGGCTCTCAAAATTATGAGTAAGTATAGCATCACAAAAATTAGATAATGTCAAGTCTCCAAAGAATAGCAAAAGTTAATGAGCACTACAATTTCTGTAGCTCTGGAATTAGGGTTTTGTGACTTCCACCAGCAACAGTGCATGTGTAATACCATTTCCATTTTCACAGTCTTTCCCTAGCTTTATCTTTATATTACTCTATGCATTCTTCAGCTTCCTTTCCTTCTTGGCTCTTGCTGCCATTATAGCAAAGAATAATTTAGGGGCAATAGTTCTTAGGTACACTGCTAAAGTAGGAACCACTCCAGCCACCAGGACTTCCTTTTTTCGTTCACCCACAGCTCTTAGAACAATTTGTGCCACATCTTCTGGTGATCTTCCTTCAGCTGTGTTTTTATCCGTTACTAAACAGTGAGGGAAAGAGACATGTTCACTTAGCAGGACAAACATAACTACTGATTATTTAATTTCTCACAATTAACTTACATTTGGAAATGAGAATTATTGCCTGATAATTTATTTTCCTAGGTTTTACTAACTCCCTGGTAATGTTGCTGAATTGCTAAACAGTTTGCCCCATCACCTGGGTCACCGCCAAGCTCTGATGCTACCTGTTGATCCAGTGACACGCTTCCGGCTTCTGCAAAGCTGGAGAAGCCGCGGTGGTTGCAATTCATTGACTGAGAGTGACAGCTGACTGCTCTCAGCCAATGACTGTCATTTTGCACAACGAAAGTTCAAATCACTAAAAAGTGTTCATGGTAATTGGAGTAACCATTTAAGTTTTCATTACCCCGAATGAAAATAGGCAAAATAAATTCCATGCATGTTTTCTTTGGGGACATACATAACCCTCAATTGAATGTTGTGCCTGTAACATTTCACCTTGTTTTTTCTTATTTACCATTTTAAATAACCAGCTAGTGGTAACCAACCTCCATATTTGGATCCGTCATCAGTTACTGCATTCATAGACAGATTTGTCTGGATGTATCCTGGGCTTATCACAGTAACGTTGATCTCAGTAGCTGCCATCTCTGCTCTTAGACAGTCAAAGAATGCCTGTGTAGCATGTTTGGAAGCAGCATCTGCCAAAACATGCATTTAAAAAGTTAATATAGACCATAGGATGGCACTACTTTACTCCTATAATCATCAATAGATCAATGTGTACTATAAACTATACAAACTCCCATTTTTATTGCAAAAATAAACCTTTGTTCAGAATGAAAGAACGAAAGAAGGAAAGAAAGAGAGAAAGAAAGATCCTATCCTGACAACTAAGTTTATGTTCGTCTATTCCTGTTTCTTTAATAACTAGTTCCAGATCTGCACCACTAGTGGCCACCCTGACCACTAACCTTGGATTTCACGTTTGTCATCCTCACCTGGACTAATCAAGAAGCTACAAAAGGCTACACACAACCTACTACATTGCCTTTGCAATGTAGTTGATGGTCATCCTGAAAGTTCCTGGCTTCTGTAAATGTTCCTGTGGACCAACGCTTCTATCCTGCTAACCAGCTTTATACCGACCTGCTCCAAACCAGCCTAACCTACACTTCTATCCTTCTAACCAGCTTTATACCAACCAGCCTAACCTACACTTCTATCCTGCTTTATCCTGCCAACCAGCTTTATATCGACCTGCTCCAAACCAGCCTAACCTACACTTCTATCCTGCTTTATCCTGCCAACCAGATTTATACCAACCTGTTCCAAACCAGCCTAACCTACATTTCTATCCTTCTAACCAGCTTTATACCAACCAGCATAACCTACACTTCTATCCTTCTAACCAGCTTTATACCAACCAGCCTAACCTACACTTCTATCCTTCTAACCAGCTTTATACCAACCAGCCTAACCTACACTTCTATGCTTCTAACCAGCTTTATACCAACCAGCCTAACCTACACTTCTATCCTTCTAACCAGCTTTATACCAACCTGTTTCAAACCAGCCTAACCTACACTTCTATCCTGCTTTATCCTGCCAACCAGCCTTATACCAACCTATTCCAAACCAGCCTAACCTACACTTCTATCCTGCTAACCAGCTTTATATCAACCTTTTACCAACCAGCCTAACCTACACTTCTATCCTGCTTTATCCTGCCAACCAGCTTTATACTGACCTGCTCCAAACCAGCCTAACCTACACTTCTATCCTGCTTTATAATGCCAACCAGCTTTATATCGACCTGTTCCAAACGAGCCTAACCTGCACTTCTATCCTGCTAACCAGATTTATACCAACCTGTCCCAAACCAGCCTAACCTACACTTCTATCCTTCTAACCAGCTTTATACCAACCTGTTTCAAACCAGCCTAAACTACACTTCTATCCTGCCAACCAGCTTTATACCAACCTATTCCAAACCAGCCTAACCTACACTTCTATCCTGCTAACCAGCTTTATACCAACCTTTTACCAACCAGCCTAACCTACACTTCTATCCTGCCAACCAGCTTTATACCGACCTGCTCCAAACCAGCCTAACCTACACTTCTGCTCTGCTTTATCCTGCCAACCAGCTTTACACCAATATGGACTTTGCCTCTAATATTGCAAGGTGTTATTTCCACACTTTATCAGTACTCCTTCCAAGAGGGGGCTGATTCACTAAAGTCTAATTTTACTATTTTCCTGAAACCTTGTTGTTCTGTTCTATTCTTTTATACTTGTCCCTCTATATTCAACCTATACTTTCATCTATAGGTTCTCTTACTATCTACCTACATTTTGTTTATTATTTATACAGGGCATATTGCCTAAACCTTTGTTTCTCTTATTTTCCTTCTCCCTATTTCATTTATGGGAGGGAGGGATGGAGGGAGGGAGGGAAGGGATGGAGGGAAGGGAAGGGAGGGAAGGAAGGAAAGGGGGGGGATAGGTGGGGAAGGAAGGGAAGGGGGGGATAGGTGGGGAAGGGAGGAAGGAAATATTTCATAATTCATGCATTTCTTCAGTACTTAATGAACTGTGCTTGTTTAGACAGATTAGTGCATCTTGCAAGAATCATACAATTTAAAAAAATTAATAGGGAATTAATAGGGAATTAATAGGGAGCTATATACTTACATGCTGATCGGAAAGGGATGCTTATTTTGCCTTGGACACTGCTGATTACAACAATATGCCCCCGCCCATTCTTGATCATGGAAGGAAGAAGAGCTTTAAAGGGAGAAAAAAAAAGTCATAGCAAGTAAATACAGACTGAAAATAAGTATAATAAAAGGCCTTCTCACGATACTTTTAAAATTAAAGGCAGCGGGGGATATATAAATGTTATATCCCAGCAGTCAAGACTTTGGGCAATGGAAGATAAGCTGGGGGACAGGCATCACCAGACTTGTCCAGGTGCAGTGAGGCCTCAAGGCACTTTTGGTATGAGACAACTTAACTGAGGGCAAAGTGTGTCAGTATGTGTATGGGTCACTCTGTTTGTAAGTGTGTGTATGTTTGTATGGTAACTTTGTGTGTTCGTCACCATGTGTGTATGGGCCACTCTATGTATGTGTCAGTCACTCTTTGTGTATGTCAATATGTTTGTATGGAGTAAGGAACAACGCACACAAAAAAAGGCTACTTAAAATCACCTATCTCAGCAAACAAATATGGGGATCAACCCCCTTAAGACCGCAGGGCGTTCTATGCTGTCCCTATTTTGATTGCTCTAAAAGCCGCAGGGCGGCATAGAACGCCCTGCGATCTTATGTACTTACCCGGTCGACGGCGATCCCACGCCGGCAATCCCACGCCGGCAATCGCGGTATGGGGACTTACCTGGGAGCCCAGGGAGTCCCCCTCCGTCTTCTTCGGCCCCCTGGGGCCATGTGATCGCGAAGTCCTTGGGAGGACCTCGCGATCACATAGACGGCATAGTCGTCCAAGGCATTGCCAGCAAGGGGAGTGCCTGTAATGACAGGTACTCCCCCTGCTGCCTGAAAATAAAATTAAAAGATGTTAAAACAGTGTAAAATTAAATAATATATACTTAGATCATATATATTTATTATATATATGATCTAACTATATATACACACATATACACACATACACATACACTGTCTAAGTGTATTTTAATATTACTATATACATAATTATATATATATATTAATATCAAAATACACGTACAATGATATTGATTAAATATATATATATATATATATATATATATAATTTTCATTATATATATATATATATATATATATATTTTTTTTTTTGTAAATATGATTTTTATTGACGGAAATGCAGATGTGTATAAGCATGAAAAGTGGTGAGGAGACATGCAGGTCTCATGCGCAATATTATATATCCATTCATTTAACTTGACATCATAAACCTATGGGCTCGATATATATTTATATATAATAAAAAATAAATAAATATGTAAATACTTAAAAAAATTATAAAAAAATAAATAAATAAAAAATATATACATGTGTAATTTCGTTCTAACTGTATTTTAAAATTAATATATATATATATTGATATCAAAATACATGTAGAACGAAATCATATATATATCTATCTACATAAGTATATACGTATATATCACTAGATATATACATATATCTAAATAAAAATAATTAAAAAAAATTATATACATATATATATATATATATATATATATATTCTTCGTATATATTTATGTAATAACTTTACATAATTAGGTCATTTTACTTAAATATTTTAATTACAATTTGCAGGACCTGCCTGACAACCCAGGCCGAAAGTTCAGGGAATTTAATTTGCTAGCACTATATTTAACCCTGTAACTTTCCAAAACACCATAAAACCTGTACAGGGGGGGGGGTACTGTTTTACTCAGAAGACTTCGCTGAACACAAATATTAGTGTTTCAAAACAGTAAAAATGGATTACGACGACGATATTGTCAGTGACAGTGACATTTTTTGCATTTTTCACACAAATGGCACTTACACTGATGATATAATTGTTGTGATACGTTTTACTATTTTGAAACACTAATATTTGTGTTCAGCGAAGTCTCCCAAGTATAACAGTACCCCTCATGTACAGGTTTTTTGGTGTTTTCAAAAGTTACAGAGTAAAATATAAGGCTTGCGTTTCATTTTTTTCACATTAAAATTCACCAGGTTGGTTATGTTGCCTTTGAGACCATACGGTAGCCCAGGAATTACCCCCATGATGGCATACCATTTGAAATAGTAGGCAACCCAGGGTATTGCAAATGGGGTATGTTCAGTCTTTTTTAGTAGCCACTTAGTCACAAACACTGGCCAAAATTGTCGTTCAAATTAGTTTTTTTGCATTTTCAATATTAACACTAACTTTGGCAAGTGTTTGTGACCAAGTGGCTACTAAAAAAGACTGGACATACCCCATTTGCAATACCTTGGGTTGTCTAGTTTTGCAAATGGTATGCCATCATGGGGGTAATTCTTATTCCTGGGCTACCACATAGTCTCAAAGGCAACGTAACCAATCTGGCAAATTTCAATGTGAAAAAACAGAAAAATGTAACAAGCTATATTTGACCCTGTAACTTCCCAAAACACCGTAAAACCTGTACATAGGGGGTACTGTTTTACACGTGAGACATCGCTGCATACAAATATGTGTATTTTATTGCAGTAAAAGCAAACAGTATTTTGACATTCACAGTTAAAATGTCACGTAGAACTAAGAAAATTAAAAAAAATCTTATTTTCTCCCATTTTTTTTATATTGTATTCATGTTTCCCCTGAAGCCCTGTTTCCCCTGAATAAAATGATATATAATAAGTGTGGGTGCATTTAATATGAAAGAGGTGAATTACGGTTGGACAGACATGTAGCGCAAATGCCAGGTTTTGTTTACGTTTTGTTTTGATCACAACTTGTACATTTGGCTGCGGTCTTAAGGGGTTAATTTACACCAAATGGCCATATTGTGTTACAACAGATTATTAAAAACACTTTAGCTCATTTAGCACTAACATTATTTAATGTGTCTCCCACGTTGGAATTAGTGTAGGAACCATTGATATTGGGGTACTGCAAAGTAGTGGTGGGTTTAACATAATATGGCCATATAGTGGAACTGAATCCCCTTATTTGTTTGCGGAGACAAGTGATTTTAAGTAGCCTTATAACATTCAAAATGGTATATTTATGTGTGCGCTGTTCCTTAATCTGTATTATATATAAATATTTTGTTCTCTACGGCAGCACTATTGCTGAGAAATGCATTTTTTGGGTGTTCCCCCAATTTTTGTCTTGATAAGTTTGTATGGGTCACTCTGTGTGTGTGTGTCAGTATGCTTGAATGGATCACTGTGTGTTAGTATATTTGTATTGGTTACTATGTGTATGTGTCAGTATGTTTGCATGGGTTACTATGTGTGTGTCAGCATGTTTGTATGGGTTGCTGTGTATGTGTCAGTATGTTTGTATGGTGCACAAAGTGGTTAACAAAGGTTAAATCCAAAAGCATGCTTTAATAGGAACAGAGGCAATGTTTTGTCTCTCAATCTGATCCTTTCTCAAGCTTCTAAAGTTCTCATTTGGTGGTAGATTAAGAGCTTTGATGGGGAGTGCAACTTTTTGATTTACCCTCGGACACCACATGACCTTGCAAAGGGCCAGTGCTAGGATTTCTGCCGCCATAGGCAAAGATCAATTTTGCCGCACCCTCATGTCACTCACTCACTGACAGACACAAACACACACTCACTGACAGACACATGCTCACTGACAGACACACACACACACAGACACTCACTGACATACATTCACTCACTGACAGTCAAACACTCACACACTAACTGACACACACACAGGCAGACACTCACTGATACACACACTCACTGACCATACACCAATAGAAAAGATGTCAATTATAATACAACATTTAGATTTATAAAGGCAAAACAGGTTCAAAGTCCTGAATGTTGGAGGCGGGGCTTGAACGCTGAAGAAACCAGACGCATGTAAACGGAGCTCCGAGCCCCAAACAACGAAAAACGCCTGTAATTACCCCATTATCCCACTAATTCACTAGCACACGCCAAGTAACCTAATGGGGAAAAAGGGGAAAAGACCGGTACCACACAAGCCCTCCCCGGGACTAACGATCGGGGAAATGTGGTTGCACGCACGAGGAGCCACAGAGGCCAACATGGCGGCCCAACACAGAGGGTGCTCGGACTTCTCCGAGGAAGTATCCGAGGAGGAAGAAGGGGGATACCTGCCACCTCCCGACCCACCGCGGCAGACTAAACGCCAGAGTAAAAAGGCAGAACCAGAACAGCTCACCGTGGCGATTATGAAAGGAATGATGGCGGACCTGAAAAACAGCTTCCGCGAGGAGGTATCAGCGCTTCGCGCGGACCTGCAAGGCCTGACAGGCCGCATCACCACGCTAGAAGGCTCATCGCTAGCCCAAGCCCAGGAAATCTCCGCGCTACACCACACGGTGCAAGACCTGGAGCACCAAAACTGGCAGTACGAACAACGCCTCGCGGCCCTGGAGGACGCCAGGCGCGCCTCTAATGTTAAAATCAGGGGAATTCCAGAGGCCATCGCCGACGCCGAACTGCCAAAACTAGTCGACCGCATACTACTCACAACCCTGCCGCAGGGGCGGCAAGAGACGATCACCCCAGTGGGGGTCTTCCGAATCCCCAAACCCTCAAATGCACCAAACACTGCTACGAGGGATGTCATCTTGAACCTCCGTAACAGCGGACACAAAGCGATGATCCTCGCAGCCTTCAGAGGCAAGACCCCCCTCAGGTTTGAGAACATGGAAATCTCCCTGTACCCGGATCTATCCAGCAGCACCTTGGCGTGGCGCCGAACGCTCAGACCCCTCACCTCACTCCTCCGGGCCCACAAATTGGACTATCGGTGGCGACCTCCCAGGACTCTATCGGTCACAAGAGGGTCGACCACACACAGCATCCAAGACATACGCGACGCCCCGGCCTTTCTCCGGCTACTAAACCTACCCCAAGATCTGCTAACACCGAAGGAGTCAACCACAACGGGCAATGCCAACACCTGCTCCCCTGAACGCACCCACACTTGGGATCCAGATCGGAGCGCTCCGTTTGTACCCCAGAGCTCCACTCCAGAGGCCTATGCAACTGTCACGTCATAGAGACTTTGGGACACTCAGAGACTTGGCCTAGTCGCACTCACCTCGTGCATGTTACACCGGGACCACCGGGCCTTGGAGCATACGCCGTCTGGACTGGTATATTACAAAATATCCCACACTGTGACAGTACACCACTGAACTGCTATGAGCTACTCAGCTTTACTGTCCCAGACAGGAACACCATTGTTAAGGACAGTTGCCGATGCCCCTAACATGTATTTCTTGTATTGTTGCCTAGGCCGCTAACTACGAATAACGTTATATTACTTGTTTAATGGCAGTGTTTATCACAGCTTCATTACTGTTATTATTTCATACGGTTAGCACAACGTGAATCGAGTGTAGTTTAGGGCGTAAGCTCGAACACTAGCCGATCTCTGTATTAAGCCCGACCTATCCGATACAATAACTAGCAGAAACGAATACTCAGCAAAACTCCCGCTATGTTTTCGGGAGATTCTCCTAGACGTAACAACTACTGCGAAAATCAAGCTTTTAGAGCTTGTTAGCATAAAGGCCACACAAGCCGATGTACGCAATGCAGAGCATTGCATCTTTGGTTTCAGTTTCTCTCTTCCCGTAACTCTTCTTTGCTATACGACTAATCCTCACCGTTTAGGCAAGCATGGGACACAGAGCATAACCTGCCTATCCCACCGACCACATTCTTCAGCGCCAGTAACCCTAACACTGTCCCATGCTCATTAGACCCAGCAGCCTGCATAATTTTAAAATTTTTGTTTATGTCAATCTGTTAATTTCATTTTAATTCCTTGGAAAATATGTTATGTACTAAGACTAAGACTTGCAGTGTCCAGCAAACTACCTGCAAACACTGTCGTGGCCATATATGTCTCTCACTACCACTCATCGCACGAGCAACTAGCTGCTTACATTAATTTTTACTTAATTTGTTCCTTCTCCTGCAACGACTCATAAATATACTCCTCGACCGATTGCAGTACACTACACTACGTATAACCCTGCATGTAACATAGGTTTAAGTTATGATCCTTTATGTTCATATCATCTCCACCACATGGTTTAGTTCATCTTAGTAAGCAAGCAAATACTTGTAACGCAAGCTGTACTACAGCACACACAGAAGGATATACCATATGAAAATGTGCATTTGTCTGCGTATAACTTGTTACATGTCCTGTTATTTTAACAACCACGCTTGTATGTTTACATGACGATTTTGCAAAAAAAAAAAAAAAAAACTATGGCGATCTTTCTTTGAGGTGCACTGCACACCATCTTGTTATCATTAACTCATGTTACCCCACAATGCCTCCTCTTTCTCTTTTGTACCCCATAACGCATATGCCATAATAAAAGAATGATTGACAAAAAAAAAAAAAAAAAAGTCCTTAATGTTCACAAACATTCTACTGATTTCAATGGTGATTTTGGGGTTATAACTCGAACGAGGGGATACTGGATGAGTATCCTAAGTCCTTATTTGAGACTGAAATCCTCCAGAAGCCCGAGATCTGCTGTTGGGGCATACTCCAAAACGGAGCTGGAGTGAGGCGGCCGCTCTCCTCGCTCTCCGATTCACAGTGTGGACCCGCTGTACTCCTACCACCCTCTGGACCGGTGGGGGTGTTCCCGGTCCCCACTGGCCTGATACAGGTATGTGCTGTGGTTTCAGTACACCATCATCACTGACACTCTCACCACAGCCCAGCTGACCAAAATGGCGGACAGGCCCCATCTTCCCAGGCACAACGTGTCACAGATAGGAACAATCCAGCATAGCTATGTGGAGCGCTGCCTAACAAGCCTGGAGGAAATCTTTGACAGATTCTGGGCAGTATTGCAAGAGCGTGCATCAGCCTCACGAATACAACCCACAGAGGGAAACCACGGGGAGAAAAGGGAGTCTCATTTTGGCGCTCCAACCTCTAGGGAGAAGTCTCCTGCACAGGGACTTATCTCTAATCTCCCTATCTGGGTCGTGGTCATCCAGAACCTTCTTACTGGCCAATGCTGCAAGCTTGGATACCACCAGAGTGTCCCCACTACACAGGGGAAAGCGCAAAAGGCAGCCGTGGAGGAGGTCTATGCTTCCAGGCATTAGCCTTCCTACTCAAAACAACTCACCCCAACTATGGGGCAAGAAGCTTAGAAGTAGGCGGTGTCGAACTTACTCAAGCTCGACACACCCTACCTGCTATGGAGTCCTACAACGCACGTGGCCAATTACACAGAGCCGCTAATCCAAAGATGCGAGCCCCAGACGAAGATCAAGATAATATCTTGGAATGGTGTTGGAGCTTGGGGTGGCAGAGACTGGGACATTCCCTCCCTGGGAGTCGGAAGAAAGATCAGCTGACTTTACCCACATTCTGACACAAACATGATCTCACTGACCATAATGCTTCACATATCCAAGTTATTTTACTCTGTACTTGTGCATACTTAACTATTTGCAACAGTCAAACCTGGCCACCCTGTGGTATTTCTCTCCTGATTTTACATACAGTTTTATTTTACAGTTCTTTTTACAGTTATCCTGCCTCTCTTTCTGCCTAAATTCATAGAATTGTGGTCTTATTTAATATAAAAAGGGCTCTATTCTTGAAGTTTAATTTCACACTTCCATCCTGTCTTGGTGTATAACATGACAACCTACTGACCGGGCAAAGCGCCCATACAGTTAACTAGATGCCATTTTGTTACACTCTACATTATTTTACATTGTGATGTGCATGATATCAGTGGATACAGCTTGTACTACTAGCCTGCTTAAACTCATTGTCATATACCTATACCACTCTCTTCATGTCTATTCCATTTTCTGACTTTGACACAAACTTTGTTTTATCCTGGTTCCAGACACGACGGACAAGCTTGATGAAAATACTGTACTATTTTTTAAAAATGTGCTCTTATTTCTTATGCCATACCTATGTTTCTAAATGTTATTAATGTGCCTACTCCTGCTGTTTTGGCATAGTAGGCGTTTTTTCTTTCTGCACAGCAAAAATAAAGAATAAAAAAAATAAATTAAAAAAATAAAATAAATGGGTTTTTTTTTTTGCTGTATGCCAATTCACTTCTAATAAATCACATCATACTTTTTTTGAAAGACCTGTATGTGCATCCTGGATTTCTACTGTATACTGTTTGGATGCATTTGGATTGCACCCAGGCAGTTGGATATAAAGTCCTGGTAAGGAGAGTGCCAAGCCATCAGTCTGACGACAAGGTAGAAAGATCACATCAAAAGGACAGTGTTTACTCACCTTTTGTTAAAGCCACTGGTCCAAAGTAATTGATATCCATTATCATTCTGTCCACGCTGACTTTAGTGTTCAAAATAGTACCACGATAACTTATCCCTGCATTGTTAATGAGGATATCCACATTTCCCACAAGTTTTACGATTTCTATTGCTGCACTGGAAACAGCCTCCACATCAGACAAGTCAAATATTACCTTATGCGGCTTGTGCGTCTGTTGGGCAGAGAAGAGATTTAATCATCTGCTACAATATCTACAGATCAACAATTTTACCCACACCTAACCACACAAAGGCTGTGCAAGTGCTGGAGATATTGTAGAGGTATTATTATAATAACAAGGTAACTGCTAGGATACATACGTAGGAGTGTTATATACAGTTATAATCAAAATTATTCAACCTCCAGGTTTATTGTCAATATTATCACTCTCTGCAATGAACAAATCAAACAAAAGCAAGTGAAATAGCTCAATACAATGAATACTTCAAGTGGTTTCCCCAAATTCAACTGAAAATGCATTTTATCTCCAGTCTCAAATTATTCAACCCCGTGAATAGAATTCCTCACAACAGTGCAAATATGCAAAACAGGTATTGTCTCAAGTACACCTGATGCAATTAAACAACTGCTTCATTAGTTGCACCAGGGGTGCTCAAGCTGGAATACTTGAAATACATGAACTGGCTAGGGGTTTGTTGAGTGTCACGTTTGACTGCATGTTAGAGATATGGCAAAATAAGTTAAGAGACGAGATCATCGCTCTTCACAAACAAGGAACAGGATACAAAAAGATAGAAATGGCACTGAATGTTCCTAGAAACAACGTTGGAAGCACTAAAAAAAATATTTAACCCTTCATGGCAAGCATCTTTAATACTTAGTATAGCACCCTTTAAATTTTGAATACAACTGTATATGCCATATATATATAGTGTAATACCATCATATACTAAGTGAAGTGTATAGGTGGCATGGTATAGGGATGGAAAATTGTTTTAAAATGAAGAAATGTCTGTGTCCAATATATTCCAAAAGAAAGATGGTAACAAGTGAACAAGAGAATCAGGGATGTACCTGCCCACAATATGACTGCACTTTGTCAAGGTACATGCACATCTTTATTGCCTTACAAATTTAGAACTCACTAAATAAAAATTCACTAGGGTCCTTTTTTTGTGTGCCCATCATTTTATTCACTCAGATAGGGACAACTGCTGCAGTATAATCAGAGGCAGAACTAGAAAGGGAATTACATATTTAAAAAACTAACAAACCTTTACAGAACCTTTGCGCATTCGATTAAGCTCTCTCACCACATCTTCCAGACTTTCTTCATTGCGCCCACATAATACCAACTGTGAACCAGCTGCATAAAATACCTTGGCACATTCTGAAGGAAAATAGACAATATTGATGAAAAAAGTGAATCACCGGCACTAGAAATTAGCCCCAGCATTAACTGTTTCTGTACCATAAAAATTATTATTATTTCACAGTTTTCTATTTGAATAATTAATACAGTTGTGCCCAAAGATTTGCATACCCTTGGAGAATTGGTAATATATGTACCATTTTTAAAGAAAACATGAGTGAGCAGGCAAAACACATTATTTTATTTCTTATGGGACTCATATTCAACTGTAGGTTACAACAGAATCACGAGCATAAAACAAAACATGGCAACAAAGAAAAACCTGAAATTACTCCTCTTTGAAAGTCTGCATACCCTTCGTTCTTAATACTGTGTATTGCCCCCTTTAGCACCAATTACATTGTGCAGTGTTTTGTAATAGTTGTCTATGAGGCCCCTAATTCTTGCAGGTGGTATAGCTGCCCATTCTTCTGAGCAAAATGCCTCCAGGTCATGCAAAGTCTTTGGTCGTCTTGCATGAACCGCACGTTTGAGATCTCCCCAGAATGGCTCGATCATATTAAAGTCAGGAGACTGTGATGGTCACTCCAGAACCTTCACCTTTTTCTGCTGTAACCACTGGAGGGTTAACTTGGCCTTGTGCTTAAAGTCATTGTCATGCTGGAAAGTCCAAGAGCGTCCCATGTGCAGCCTTCGTGCAGAAGAATGCCAGTATTTTCTGATAACATGCTACATTTATCTTGCCATAAATTTTCACAAGATTCCCTTTGCCTTTAGAGCTCACACCAAAAAAAAAACATCAGTGAGCCACCACCAAGCTTCACAGTGGGGATGATATTCTTTTCACTATAGGCCTTGTTGACCCCTCTCCAAACATAGCGCCTATGGTTGTAACCATAAACCTCTATTTTGGTCTCGTCACTCCAAATTGCAGTGTGCCAGAAGCTGTGAAGTGTGTCAAGGTGTTGTCGGGCATATTGTAACCAGGCTTTTTATGGCATTGTAACAGTAAAGGCTTCTTTCTGGCAACTGGACCATGCAGCTCATTTTTGTTCAAGTATCGTCATATTGTGCTCCTTGAAACAACCACACCACATTTTTCCAGAGTAGCCTGTATTCTCCTGAGGTTACCTGTGGGTTTTTCTTTGTATCCCGAGCAATTCTTCTGGCAGTTGTGGCTGAAATCTTTCTCGGTTTACTTGACCTTGGCTTCGTATCAAGAGATCCTTGAATTTTCCACTTCTTAATAAGTGATTGAACAATCTGACTGGCATTTTCAAGGCTTTAGATATCTTTGTATATCCTTTTCTATCTTTATAAAGTTCCATTACCTTGCTACGCAGGTCTTTTGACAGTTTTACGCTCCCCATGGCTCAGTATCTAGCCTGCTCAGTGCATCCATATGAGAGCTAACACACTCATTGGCTATTTATACACAGACACTAATTGCAATTTAAAAAGCCACAGGTGTGGGAAATTAATCCTTGACTGCCATTTTAACCTGTGTGTGTCACCTTGTGTGTCTGTAACAAGGCCAAACATTCAAGGGTATGTAAAGCTTTGATCAGGGCCATTTGCATGATTTCTTTTGTCATTATGATTTTTTTTTTTATTCTTTATTTATTCCAAGACAGGACATCTTATACATTACATATACAATAACATCAAGACATGTTTACAGAGGCATGTACGCTGCGTTGTTGGCATTTTACATTATGATTTGTATATAGTACATAAGTTGAGATCGTGCGTTTTTGCCTGTGTTACCCCAGGTAATTCACATCTTTAATTATCTCAAGACATCCCGTCTGGTTTGTTATAGTAGATAAAACATGTAATTACCGTGCAGTTGTTTGCACTAAGAACAACTAGGAGTACTATATGTAATCATATTTGCTTCTATAACTTCATCGTAACACTTTTGTTTTCCCTTTATGCACGACCATCCAATTGTAAGGAAGAGAGAGAATAGAAAGGAAGAGAGGAACCAGAAAGAAAACATCCTCGAGAAACAGAGGAGGTACAGTGAAATAATTAGGGGTGAGTGTGTGGGGAAACTGAGGGGGGGGGGGGGGGGAAAGGCCCAAGGGGAGCCGCTTAATGATAGGCTTCTCAAGGAGTGTATTGCCCATCCAACCTCGTCTATCTCAGGCATCTACCAAGTTTCTCATTGTGAAATGGGTGGTACGTTCTGCTACTTTTCTCCAGTGCCCTGAGTGGTACGGTTATAAGTTTTAGTCCAGTCTGCTTTTCTAATTGCTCGCTGTACTATTGGTCCAGGGACCCGATATCTTATCAAATTTATTTATTGTCCCTCTGACCCGTGCTGTCAATTTGTCCATTCGGAAAGTATATTTTATTTTTTGTTTTACCATCGCTATTGTAGGGGTGTCCCTCTGTGCTAGGGCTCTTCGTGCGGCTAGGTTTACTTTTTGTATGAGGTTTTGTTCCGTTCTTGTCCAGTCATCCATGGACCCACGGGTCTAGCTTCACCTCCCTGCCGAACACCTCTCGCAGCAATTCTGCAATCCGTTTCCAGAAGGTCTGCACCTTTGGGCATTCCCATCATATATGAATATACGTGCCCTTATGTCCGCAGCCCCTCCAGCACAAGTCTGTCGGGTTTTTGCGCATTCGGCACAATGTCACTGGGGTGGTATACCACCGAAACAAAGTCTTATATGATTGTTCCTGCAAGGAAACACACACTGAAGATGTTGCAGCAGCCTCCCACATTTCCTGCCATTCTATGCCCTCCAGTACCTCATCCAAATCTGCTTCCCACTGGTCTTTATACTTGATTCTAGTTAATGAGTACTCAGGTGAGAGTATAGACTGGAGATTAAGCCGCTCGGGAATTGTTCCCTCATGCACATTCATTCGAAAAACGTTAATTGTGTCAGCGCAACTGTTTTGATCAGAGTATCTCGGGCATAGTCCCTAAGCTGAAGGTAGCGGAAATAGTCGAAAGGTCTTAACGGGGCCCTACTTTTCAGTTCATCAAATGTTACAAAGGAGCCATTTTCAAACAGTTGACGTAGTCTCTGTAGTCCTGTGTTTTCAAGTCCCTTAAAATCCCTAGCTTGCATGCCCGGGACAAAAATCTGTTTCTCAAGAATGGGGTCATTGGTGACGGGACAGATGTCAGGCCATATTTGAGGGCGGTCGCACCCCAGACCCTGACGGAGGCTTGTATCGCCTGGCATGTTACCTGGTCTAGCGGCCTATGTTCTCTAGGTATCCACATAAGGAACTGGGGTATAACTGGGCCCATCAGGGAGGACTCCAAAGCCACCCACCTGTATGCCATAGAGCTATTTGGGCTAGCTGGGCCACCACATAATAATAGTAAAGGTTTGGTAGTCCCAGACCTCCCCTATCCTTAGCCCTATAAAGTATATTACAGGAGATTCTATGTTTCTTATTCTGCCAGATAAACTTGTCAATAGCCTGCTGAAGTGTTCCCAAGTAAGATTTAGTCAAGTGGATCGCAAGAGCTTGGAAGAGGAATAGTATCCTAGGTAGCACATTCATTTTCACAGAATGTATTCTTCCGATCCACGATATTGGTTTATCTACCCATGTCTCCATGTCATGTATTAGTTGTCTAATTAGTGGGACGTAATTCTGTTGATGCAAGAGGGAGGGGTCCGCCGTTAACCATATGCTAAGTATTTGATGTGATCTTTTGCTATGTGTCCGTGATAGGTCTTCCCTATAAATGCCGCGTCTTCGTCTCTCATACCTATGGGGAATGCGCTCGATTTGTGTAAGTTGACCTTGTATCCGGCTACTTTACCATATTCCGCCTGTATCCCTGTCAGTGCCGCTATTGATTCCTTTGGGTCCGTCAATGTCAATAATATATCGTCAGCGAATGCCGATATAATATATTGCTGTCCCCCCACGGTGACTCCCCTGACCTCTGGGGTTGCGCATATTGTTTGCATGAGGGGTTCTAGTGATAGAACAAACAGCAACGGCGAAAGAGGGCATCCCTGTCTCATGCCGTCAGATGGAATGGAATGGATTGTGCTCCCGTTATCCGGATCTGCGCCCTGATGTTAGAGTATAGAGCTTTAATTGTCGTCATAAACTGGGCCGGCATGCTGACATGTTTTAATATCTCGAACAGATACGGCCATTTAACTCTGTCAAATGCCTTCTTGCCATCTAGTGACAGTATCAATGTCAGAATGTTCATCTTAGTTTGTCTCCCTATAAGATCTATATTGCGTCTCGTATTCTCGAACAGTTGCCTACCCGGCACAAAACCCACCTGGTCTGGGCGGACCAGACTAGTAAGAATCGGGTTCAGTCTGTTAGCCACTTTTGCTAAGATTTTGGAATTGTGATTAATTAAAGAGATTGGGCGAAAATTCTCTGGGAATGAGTCATCCTTGCCAGGTTTAGGCAATAAGACTATATTCACTAGTGACATGTCTCTATCTGGGATCCCCCCGTCCCTAAGGTCATTAAACCACAGTTCGAGGTGGGGTAGGAGCTCCTCTCTAACTATCTTGTAGTAGCTTCCGTCAAGGCCATCTAGGCCAGATGCCTTTTTGCTTTTCAAGGCCGAAATTGCTACATCTATTTCCTCAACCGAGATCTGATTACCTAGAGCTGCGGAGTCCGCCTCATATAGTTTGGGGAGGTGTATCCAAGAGAGGAATTCTCGTATCCCATCCATTTCCTGTTGTGGGTTCACAGCTTCGCCTGTCAAGTGGTTATATAGTTTGGTGTAAAAATCCGTAAACACTTTGGTGATCTCTGTGGGGTTAGTCTGATAGTCTCCTACATTATTCTTGATTTTCGTGATATGAGTGTTCCGTTGCCGTGGTCTAAGGGATCTTGCCAACAGGGTATCCATTTTGTTGGCCTTTTCATAAAAGTGTTGCAGTGTCGTCGAGGAGCATTTCACGAATAGAGTTCCTTAATTCCTGTACCGCCTTTAAATTAGTAGGTGTAGGGTTCAACTTATGTCGCTGTTCCGCCGTTCTTAAAGCTACTAATAGTGACGACAATAGTTGAGCTTTTCGTTGTTTCTTTAGTGTCGCTTCCCTAATCAGTATACCCCTAATGACCGTCTTATGCGCTGCCCACACTATGGCTTTCGACACCCCCGACTCTGCCTCCCTGACAAAATATTCGTTCAACTCTCTACGAATAGTCTCAACTTTCCAGAGTCCTGAAGTAGAGAACTATTTAGCCGCCATGACCATGGTGTCGCCGCACTCAGTTTATCTAAAGTAATAGACACGTCTGCATGGTCCGACCAAGTTATGGATTCCACCGTGGACTCCGAGACTCTGGGAACAGTTGGGGGTTCACCAGAAACAGGTTTATCCTGGAATATGTGTTGTGTGACGACGAATAAAATGTATAGTCAAACAAACAAGAAATGAGTGTCCTATACATAAAATATAACTTTTATTAGTTCTATTAAAATTGGTGCGTTAAACAGGGATAAAATATCCAATTGTCAAATATATGTGAACCAATATTTCAATATGGTAATATACCAATGTGCCAATGTCAACTATTTAGTAAAGGTAAAAATAGATCCCATTATAGGATATTCTTAAACCTTATCAAATAACTCGAAAAAACACATATGCATCTGAATTGCCTCTAGGGTCAGGTATAGAGTGTAAAAATCTGAACTTTCTGATGCAATATTAAGACACATAAGAAATAGGAAATTATGAAAGATTAAATAACCATAAATTCGATCTCAAAAGGTTAAATATTAACAAAATTGGGAGGTTCTGTTCAAAAGTTTTCAGAAACCTATTCCCAGATGTATGTGCAAAACTTAGTTTTGCAATCCACAGTGGTCGAGACAAATATCTATTGCTAAATAGTTTGTGCAAAAATAGTCTCATTTCCCACACATCAGTTCCCCTCTGATGAGTTGTGGGCGAAACGCGCGTCTGGGGCACTCGGGGATTTTTGAGCTACAGAGACATTTACTATTGGAATCTTTTATTATATCTATCTCATGCCCTGAGCTATACACTTCTTAACCGTTATTGCTATACCCAGACAATAAAGGCTTTTCCCTTATATCTCTAGCGATCTAGCTATACTCCGATATCCATTAGATATTGATAAGCCATTCTATTGTCCCCACAGCAATTACGGTTTTCTCGATCCACAGAGGTGGCTTGTTTGTACCTCTTTAGGCAGATACTTTATTAACAATTTTTCATATTCGGGAACCCCTATCTGACACTATTAAGAAGGGATGTCTATTTCCATTTAGAGGCTACATTTTAGCTACATTGCATTGGTTTACCGACAGGTAACAATGCAACATTGAGACTATTTTTGCACAAACTATTTAGCAATAGATATTTGTCTCGACCACTGTGGATTGCAAAACTAAGTTTTGCACATACATCTGGGAATAGGTTTCTGAAAACTTTTGAACAGAATCTCCCAATTTTATTAATATTTAACCTTTTGAGATTTAACTTATGGTTATTTAATCTTTCAGAATTTCCTATTTCTTATGTGTCTTAATATTGCATCAGAAAGTTCAGATTTTTACACTCTATACCTGACCCTAGAGGCAATTCAGATGCATATGTGTTTTTTCGAGTTATTTGATAAGGTTTAAGAATATCCTATAATGGGATCTATTTTTACCTTTACTAAATAGTTGACATTGGCACATTGGTATATTACCATATTGAAATATTGGTTTACATATATTTGACAATTGGATATTTTATCCCTGTTTAACGCACCAATTTTAACAGAACTAATAAAAGTTATATTTTATGTATAGGACACTCATTTCTTGTTTGTTTAATGCTTTTTGCCCATGGGTTAACCCCTTATAGAGTGTTCCTCTAGCTTCCTTTTCTCTCATTTCTTTTTTGCTCTTCAAAATGTATAGTCATTATCGTTCGGATGTTGGGCTCTCCAGATATCTATAAGGCCTGACTGTTGTATGAATGTATGTAATAGCTTATCTTGTCCGCCTCTCCTGTGGGACCGTGGGGCTCCTCTGCAGGGCCCCCTATTTACTGCCGGGTACGGAGCCACGTTGAAATCACCCCCCCCCCACTATCACCATTCCGTGAGGAAGCGTATTGACAGTGTGAGTGAGTTCCGCCCAAAATTCTCTGGATGGGTCGTTTGGTGAGTATAGATTGAGAATGTGGGTAACGTGTAAATGTAAGGTTCAAATAGTGTAAGGTTCAAAGCGCAACCCTGGATCCATGCTAACCTTGCTGACCCTAATTGGACATCTACGATGTATGAGGATGGCAACTCCATTCCTCTTGTTAAGGGCTCTCGATTCATATGTGGTGCTATAGGTGTGGTCCCTAAGGGCGAACTTTGCCGATTTTGGCAAGTGCGTCTCCTGCAGGAAGGCTACGTCAGGGTTCATACGCTTAAGTTCCCTACACATAAGCCTTCATTTCTTAGGGGCATTAAGGCCCTTAACATTAAGATATACTAGTTTCACAGGCATGTCATAACCTGTGGGGTGTCTCTTTATTTAAACATTCTGTCGTTTCTGCTCCTAGTCCAGACGCCCAGGGCTCCCCCCGACCTCCCCCCAGAGGAGATAAAGGAATGGGTAAGGATAAAAAGGGGATAAAGTAGAAGGAAACTAGTATAGAAAAGAAGTAAGAAGCAATAAACTTTGTAAAGAAATCACCTGGTATTACCTATAGCCAGGCATGATTGGGGTGAATGTCCCATCTCCCCCAGTACTTCAAAAGAGCCCTGGGGTGATGGGGACATGGACCAGCCAATAAGGGTACTACTTGAGTGCCAACTGAAACTATGTAAAGAAACACTGTAACCTATGCGTCTATATCCAGCAAGGAAGGCAGGGGGAACATCTCTGCAGAGTGTGGAGAGATATGCAATACAATCACCAGTTACCTACAGCTATTTGCCGTATGCTACAGATTGTTTGTTTTTTTTAAATGTATTTATTTATGTTTGTAAATCCTTTTTTTTTTTCTCTCAAAAATAAACTGTGCAAACAGCAATTTTGTGCCTGTAGCAAGCAAGAATAATAGTCCCAGGTAACGTCCATGAGCAGGGTCTGCCATCCAGCAGTGTGCTGGGGCAATCCAGAGTACTAGACCCCAGTGTTGGGCTAATAATATAGCTGCTAAACCTAGTCATATATCACGGTGCAGTCCAGTTGTAATTCAACATGCATGTATACAATTAGTTATTCAAGTGGGCGAATACACCCAGAAGGGGGGGTTGCACTAGACAGCCCCTAAACTACATAATCTTCCCGGTGCCCCCAGAGGGTCCGCCTATCTCAAATTCTCAGCCCCCCGAAGGACCCATCACCCCCCCCGCCCCCCGAAGAACCCGGATCCCGCCTCCCTCCCCCCCCTGAAACTGGAAGAGAAGCTAACCCCGAAGGCTTGGACCCGCCGGCCCAGCCATCCATCTCCCCCCTCCCCCTTCCCGGCAGGGGTTGTCACCGGGAACAGGTCCCCCATGTCACTCCCCCCCATCCCCTAAATAGGGGAGTTGGGAGGGGCCAAAGGCATATATAACAAAAGAGGGATGTTGCAGTACCCATGGACCCCAACCTCTCCCTCTTCCCTCAAACCTTGCAACCACAACTAAACAACAGCACATCACAACCCTAGCCCGCCCAAAATGGGGTGCAGTTCCCCTGTATCCCACCTCCCGTTATTACCGGAGGTCATCCCTTACAGTCACCCTCAGCCGTACCCGATCAACTTGCCCTGTAGGGCTCCCCCCGGGTGGAACTGGGCCCCCAAATCAGCCCTCCCAATATCTGCTTACATACCCGCCCCTGTAGCCGCTCAAATCGGTGTCGCCCCACCGCCAGCTGCAGGCCAACACGAGCCAGCCGATCTCCATGGGCCTCATTCTCCAGCCGTACACCACTCGCGAGGGAGGGGACGGAGCTCCTCTACCGTCGGGGAAGCGCTGCCATCTCGATTGGATCTTGGATCCCCTCGTCCTGCAGGAACTCTGCAGGGTCGCCGTCTGTGTGCAGGGTTTTAGTGCACCCATCCTGAAACGCTAGTAGCCAAAGGGGAAAGCCCCACACGTACCTCGCCCTGTGCTTCTGCAGGAGTTCTGTCACCGAACGCCACAATCTCCGCTTCTGAAGGGTCGCAGGTGTTAAATCCTGGAATAATGTAAGTTCCATGTCACCATATTTAATTGGGCCCTCTCGGCTGCGCTTCATGAGGGGTTCCTTCATCTGGAAGAATAGGAACTTAATAATAATAATAATGTCTCTAGGGCGCTTATCCTCTGCCCATTTCTGCTGGAGTGCTCTATGAGTTCTCTCAATGTGCCACTGGTGTTCCGGCACCCCAGGGAGCAGTGGCTTTAGGATTGCAGTCACCACCTCCGTCAGCGACCCCTCTCCCTCCCGGGCAGGCCCATCTATTGCCCATGTCATCCAGGGCGGACTTCACTATCGTCAGTCTGGAGGATAGCCTGTTAATATGTGCTGTGGCAGTATTGTGAGCCACAACCGTGGACTCCACCCGCTGTTCAAGCACCTCCGTCCTCGCGCCCAAGGCCTGGATTTCTGCCTTAACTTCATTGGTGTTTCTCGTGATCTCGGTAGCCAGGTAACAACGTACCTCCGCCAAATTTGCCAAGATCTGTGCTGTGTTAGCCTCCGAAACCTCCAACTTTGCCGTCATGCCCGGGCTGGGAGGTGAGCGCGGCGCCATCGGGCTCTCCCGTCCGCCATCTTGGTTGCTCAATCGCATGGCGCGAGATGCCGCGAACAAGTCGGACACCGTGGTGCCCTGTTCTGCCGGCTTCTTAGGCTGTTTCTTCGGGGCATGCTTATCTATGTCCTGTGAATTTTCTTGTTGAGGTCAGTGTTTAATCGCTGTAGTTAGCTATTGGCCCCGTGGTCCTAGCGGAGCTTCACTTGGACACGTCCATCTTGCTCCGGCTGCAGACCACGCTGTAGCAGAATGCCTTTTTGTCTGTCCCATCTCTTGTTTTATTGTTGGCACTGCAGAAGTTTTTCATATGCCTGGAGTACACAGATTTACATTGCACCATCTATGGCCATACTTTGTTTGGTATACGAACAAAGTACTGAACAACCGGACCACCCTGATGTACCGTATTCATGTAATTTACCTCCCTGATCGCTTCTCCTATTCCCTTGTTACACACGAACACGCTGCTACATTCCCTGGGTGGCCGCCATTTCGGCAGCTGAACACGTGGCGGCGGCGGCAATCTTAAACCCACAAATAGCGGTGTTTGGTCGTCAAGTGTCTGGAACTCAAAACGGACACTCGACTAGCCGAACACCGCTAAGACCTCCAGGGCGGCAGAAAACAACGAAAGAAACCCAAGAACCGCCCGTCATTCGGCACGATTAATACCACGAACTAGGGGATTCATCCGGTTACCGACTCCATTATGTGTGGTATAGCCTTACGGGACTTTGGGGTACGAATTGAGACCGACCGACCGCAGGGCCAGATCTCATGGAACTATTTTCGGCTTCTTTACCCCTGCGGTTGGTCAAAACTTTACCTTCCTATAACTCCCGACCCCCTGGTCTGATCTGGGTGATTTTTGGATATGTTTCCCACCCAGATCAGGGCTACCATATTTAAAGGTATATCACACATATTTGGGGTACATCTAAAAAGTGGGGAAAAGTATGTGCATTATAATTGTATTAACTGTGAAGCTAAGGGGAGGAGATGTGTGGGAGGTAACGTCTATATGATTGGTGTAATGTATAATTAATGTGAATCCTTCCCTTGCATGGGAGAATCTCATAAAAGCAGGAATGTTGCCATTAAACTTCAGTTCTACTCCTGATACTGTGTGTCGTCCAGTGATTGGGAAAGGTGATGGGATACTATTGGATTTTATTGCTGACTGTGCTGGATATTCTCTGGGATTTATTACTTGTTCCTGCATCCTCTTGATATATTGGTGGAGTTAAGCTGTGGGAAATCACCTCTCCGCTACACACGCCCCTTGTCATTACGATTTTAAAAGGAGCCAAACAAATATGTGATAATAAATGGCTTCATAAGATCACTATCCTTCAATAAAATACACTTTTTTTGCATAATCAGTCAGTATTTTCAAAATGAATGCCAAAATGTCACAATTTCTGCCAGGGTATGCAAACTTTTGAGCACAACTCTGTATGTAAAGCTAAGATGTAATTATGCAGGGAAAATTTCACAATATATACAATGTGCATTTAATCTTTTTAAATAATTTCTTAATATATATAATAGTTGACTGTGAAAAATACTACGTGATGATGAAAGTTCAACAAAATATTAACTGATTCAATCTTGTTATGTTTACCTTTGCCAAGACCAGATGTAGCCCCTGTTATTACAACAACAGCATCTTGGATGTAAGCTCTGCTGCGAAGCCTCCGAAGCAGCCTGTACAGACTGTAGACCCCCACGCTGCCTAATAAAAGAGGAATGATCGCCCACGATGTCAGGAAGCTCATTTTCAATGGTAATCCACGTCTAAAAGCAAAAAGGATTATACTGGCTTAAAAGCTCATATATAAATATATATATATATATATATATATATATATATATATAATGTCCACACATATACATGTCACACTGATAAAGCATAGCAGGTTATTCATCCAGGCCTTTTATGCATGAAGAAGATGAGCATGTTAATATAATTTACATATTAACACATGCATAGGTTCCTATATTTCCATGTGTTCCTATGTATTTGAAAGCACCAATTCACCTCTCACTTTAGTGTCTCTCCATCTCTCCCTGTTTTGTGTCCCCACCTTACACCCTCCTCAGTGTCTGCTTTCCACTACTGATCCCTCGCCCTTTTTCTACATCCTTGGTTATTAGTGTAGGAAAGACACATTCTTGTTAGAGACAAAGCTAATCTTTATACCTCTCCTTAGCCTCTGAATTTTAAGCAAATTGTGTGAAACGATGTAGTGTCACACCTAGCCATGAACAGGACATTCCAGGGTAGATTTTTAATTTTATATAGTTAATTTATTTGATGTTTTTTTTTAACAATAAAATGATTAATATAATCAGAATTAATACAGAGATGTGATAGGGTGAACCAGATGGACTACAGTCTTTTCCCTCTATATTAATATATATCATATGTGTGTATAATGAGACCTTTCACAGGTGTTGATGGATTATAGATGAATTAGACATAGAATTATTCACATGACAATCAAACTGGCAACGAATAAGCACAATTTGGCAAAATATACAAGGTTTACTTTCTCTCAATTTCTACATACATATGTTTTATTTGCATCAGACATTTGGTGCATATTGCATTTAAGAAGCACTCCAGACGTTTGGTACAATAGAGTTGATTACAACAGAGCTTGACAAATCCCAGGCGTCAGGTCGCCACGGCAACTAGAAATGTCACCCTGGCGCCTGGGATTTGGCAGCTCTTTAGCTAAGGTTGCCGCCAATGGAGCTTTGAAGGTGGCGGCTGCAGGGAATATTGGAGCCGTCTGCCTGGGGAGCATGGAGGCGGCCGACCGAGGCAGTAATGGGGTGGCGCGTGAGGGAGCAGTAATCTTCCGGCCGTTCCTCTCTGCTCCCTCGCGCAGTTTAGTGATGCAAGGTGTCGGAATATGATGCCACTCCGGCCCCGGCATCACTACAGAGAGCGCACAGAGAGAAACTGCAGGAAGATTAGACAGCAGCCCCACTGGACCACAGGGAAAGATCCACTCAGCTCTCTGAAAGGTAGGGAGGATGAGTGTATTTAAATTAAAACAAAAATGTCAGTTTGAGAGTGTGTGTGCCTGTCAGAGTGTGTATGTGAACCTGTCAGAGTGTGTGTATGTGTGTGTGCCTGTCAGAGTGTGTGTGAGCCTGTCAGAGTGTTTGTTTAGGTACCTGCCCCCTCCGATCACATGAGGAAGGTGTTTTTACTCACCTTTTTTCCCATGCCGTGCTGCCTCCATTGCGGAGATTGTCAATCTTTATGATCTCAGCTAAGCCATGCTTTCCCATAGTGAAGCATTGGGAGGATATTATGCATGCCCAGCAAATCAGGCACATGCGCAGCAAATGTGCCAATCCACATCTTCTCATAGAGTTGCATTGAATTAATTAATCTCTACAAGGAAAATTCATGCAGAGCTTGGAGACACTGAACGTGGGTGCTGCACAGTGCAGCAGTGACCCAGGACTCTTTAGTGTACATCTGAGCGACTGTCACCAGAGGTGTTACTAAGCAGCAATGAAAACAATGATTTTTAACTGAAAAGGTAGTGTTTACACTGAAAAGTCTGCAGGGACAGGCTATAGACACCAGAACCACTACATCATGCTGTAGTTATGGTAACTTTAGTGTCCCTTTAAGAATTGCATTTTTCTTGTTGAAAATTAAACTTTGTTAGTTTTAAAAAAACCTAGCTCCTAACTTGTTTAGCTGGCTCCTATATGCCAACCAAATTTGTCAAACCCTAGATTACAACTAGCTACGTTGGGTGATTTTTTTTTTCTCAGTCAGTTTTAGGCATTTTTCCCTTTCTATTAAATGCCAATTAGCTAACCCACTATGATCCTACCAATTCAAGTTGGATGAAATGAACATTGACACTGCACAAGCACGTTATCAATGTGGCCAAGGAGGAGAAGATTCCTTAATGCCAGGGAAACAAACACTACAAGGTGTAGTGGTTATTTTACTTGGAGTGCCCTTTTACTTCCAATTAAACCTGGCCACTTTCTTTCTTCTTCTGCACTGTGAGCAAGCTGGAAAAAATATATGGACTATTCTTTAAAGGGACACTATAGTCACCCAGACCACTTCAGCTAAAGGAAGTGGTCTGGATGCCAGGCCCCCCAGGTTTTAACCCTTCAGATCTTATCCAACCTCTAGTGGCTGTCTTCCTGACAAATTTGCATTCAGCGTGCAGAACATCCATAGGAAAGCATTGAGAAATTCCGCTCCACTCAGGAGCTGATGTCGGCGCTGGATTAAGGTAAGTAGCTGAAGGGGTTTTAACCCCTTCAGCACCAAGGGAGGGGGGACCCCGAGGGTGGGGTCCTAAGGATGCTATAGTGTCAGGAAAACAAGTTTGTTTTCCTGACACTATAGTGATCGTTTAAAGGTCCATTACAATTTTAATTGCTAGCAATTTCCCAGTGTCTTAGTGTCTTAACATTTAAAATGTTGGTAACTATTTTCCTTATTCTAGAACTTATCTTTTTCAGTGGGGCACTCCCCCTTTCTCTGTAAAATATGTTGTATGTTGCTGCCTCTAGACACATCAGCGTCAGAGGAATAATAATAGCAAGGACAGCCCATGAATTGCATGTGGACAGGTCCCCCTGCTCTTTCCCGCAAAGCACATATCCATGGAATAGACAGGTGGGTAAGGAACCAAACTTTATGCTGCTTTTAAAGAAAATGTAATCATCTCCAGATTGCGCTAGTATACCGCATACATGTTTTTTTTCTGTCTATGTACCATGGCAAGTACATTTTTTAAGTCTTGTGAAGATCACACAGACAGTCTACATGCAGTCTCGTGCACTTTTTTTATACATTCATGCAGTTTTTCATATTAAATTGTATTTATATTTCTTTATGTCTATGTGTTTGTTCTTTATTATCTACTCAGGTATGCAATAAAAAGTAATAAATAAAAATAATAATAAAAACAATATGCAGCACAAATTTTGCAAACAATGGTATACATAAATAGGGTAAAAAAAAGAACACATGGTTACAAAACTAATGCAAGCATTATATGTAAAAAGCGTTTTTTAAATAGAAGTCAGCACTGCAAATACACACCCATATTTATATTCATTTCAACTAAGCTCAGAAAGTTTATTAGCCAAAGTAAAAAAGAAAAATGATCATCAAAAAATAAAAAAAACTATATATATAACCTCTCATACTTACTCACACCTGCCAAATGGGTTCAAGTTTTCAGTGACAGCACACTCTGAAGATACAGTATGCTGCATACAGAAGCAAGATTGAAGTTGTAGCAGATCTACTTTGTGATATAATGATTATCTGTCTCACACTTTTGCTTTGTGGACTATAAAATCGGACTGTGTTCAAGTCTCCCTGTGATCTTCGAACAAGGGCAGACAAATTTAAACTAGAAAATGGCTGCATGCCAAAAACAGGCTTGATGTCGCACACGCTCCTCCAACTACATAACACAGAGAAATACATCTCTGATCTCACTGACCTTTACAACACAGGGGTGTTAAAATGGATAATTCAGTCATACTAGAATACTTGCTGCTTTTTACAGTCTTGACAAACAAGCTATAAGAATTCCTTTCAGGAAGAGTAAAATCAAAATCATGCACAACATACAATATTGCAGACGTTAAAAAAATAATCAAAATTGTATCTATATAATTCAATAACGTACTTATTTATTTTATTTTTTTTAAATTCTTTATTTTTGTCGTGCATATTGTGGTAACATCCAGCATAATACACTGCTGCGCCCCAACAGCTGCAGCGACGTTTAATCAACATAAAACATTTGCATGGTTGAAACATATATAGCAATGATTGTCTTGCACGTTTTAATTGTTTAAGCGTGTGTGAGTTAGTGTCTCAGAGATGGGTTGTAGAGGTGCTAGTGTGCGTGAAGTTTGTGCATATTTGGTCTTTAATTTAGTTTGGTATTAAGGATGTGTCAGGTCGGGCTGTTCAGAGTGGTGCCGTCTTATTGTCAAATGTAGGAGGGTTATCTAGCCCGCCATAGGTGGTACCCCTTACCGTGGGGGTCACGGGGGGTGGAGGGCTGGCCGGTGTGTAGCCATACGCCTGCCCTGTGGCGCCCGGGTCCTAGGTGTTGTGAGTGAAGGGGTGGTAGGTTCTCCGTGGGCATATGTCGTGTGTGTGGTGCGTTAACATTCTGTTGGTAACAACTTATGAACAGTTTATAAACAGTTCTGGTGTAACTCTTAGCGGCCTGGACTGCAGACTCTTAGGGTTTCAGGTTCCCGGGTCAGTGGCCGGTGTGGCGGCAGGAACAAATGGGGCAGATCGGGAGGGGTTCCACCTCTGGGTGGTCGCCCGTCTGTCTTCATGTGTTTCTAGGGGAGGTAGGCCCAGCGCCGTGAGGAGGGTCGGGGCCTCTGACATCGATGAGAGTTTATGTATTGTCCCTTTGTGGTTCACCACTAGTAGCCTGGGGGACATCCACCTGTATTTGATGCCAACTGATCGAAGCTGGCTTGTGAGGTGCTGCAGGGATCTCCGCCATTGTAAGGTGGACCTCGTGAGGTCCTGATAGAAGGCGAGGCTGGCGCCTTCAAAGATGAGCGGCCTTGCCTTGCAGTGCTGACCAGATGGAGAGTTTGTCGTGGTAGTGCGAGCATCGCACTATGGCGTCCTGTACTGCCGTCGCTGGAGCTCTGTTGGATTTAGGCAGGTGGTAAGTCCCATCTAGGGTGACTTTTTTGGCCTGTGCGGCCGGCAGAATGGTGGCCACCAGGCGTCTCACATAGTGAGGGAGTTCTTCAGGGGTCACCGTGTCCGGTATGCCCCTTATTTTTAGATGGTTTCTCCTTGACCTGTCGTCCAGTGTGGCTAGGTGTATGGAGAGCGAGTGTTGCAAGGTTTCTAGATGTTGGATGGCTTCGTGTACGGTTTTCATACCGTGTTGTAAGTCAGTGATGTCTCCCTCTGCTGTTGTCACTCGACCACTAACCTGCTGTATATCTGCCTTCATAGCTGTCACGTTAGCTGCCAGCAAGTTTTTGATTTCCCCCACCAGGTTTTGGAAGTCCTGCTGGGTGACTGGGGCTGATCCATCTCCTGCAGCCTGTGTGATATGCCCAGCGTGAGGTTTGACAGGCTGTGAGGGGCACTCTGGAGGTTCTGCGGCCTTACTGTTCTCATTCGGCGCCATTTTAGGCGGAGGCTGCCTCTGGAGCATTTGGTCGATGTGCTGCGCCCCTGTGGGTGTATGTGCAGGTGATTTGTGGGATCTGCGTCCCATCTCGGCGGCACTTGCGTTCTGCCGTGTCGGCCGCTCTCCGGACCCACCCGGCGGTGTGAAGGCGCCAAATAGAGCCGCCAGGTCCAGGCTTTGGGTGGTGGGGTAGGCCCCGGTTTTCCGTCTCTTTTTTGGCGTCTTGGCCGCCTGGAAAAACGGCATGTGGTGTGACCGGGTCTCGCCCTTGTTGCTGACAGGTAGGGCACCTGTGTGTATGGATGATTTGGGGCGATTTGTAAGTTAGTTTTGCCGATTAATGTCGATCAATAACGTACTTATTAACAACACGTTACAAAGTGATCAGTCTGTCACAAATAATATTCACTAGGCATTTCATTACTATACATACAGGTGTTATGTCTTATATTACAACATGCCCAAGTTTCCTGTTACTTTAACAGTAAAAGAGAAAAAAAAATTGCTGAAAGAAAAGAGGTGGTTACAAATGGATAGCGATAAGTAGATAACAAAATTAAGTATACTAAAAGTTATAAAATAAAAAATAAATAAAAAGAAAAAAACAGGTTGCGCCAAAAGGTGTGAACAGATAGAATAATATAAAAAGTCCAAATATTCACAGTCCAAATATCGCAATCCCAGCTGTTTCTGGATTCTTGGTGAATGTTGGTTCGTGGTTAAAGGATCACTATAGTGTCCGGAAAACAAACTCGTTTTCCTGACACTATATAACCCTTAGGTCCCTCCCACCCTCAGGGTCCCCCTCCCGCTGGGCTGAAGGGGTTTAAACCCCTTCAGCCACTTACCTTTATCCAGCGCCGGGCTCCCTCAGCGCTGGTGACCTCTCCTCCCCCGCCAACGTCAGCTTCCGAGTGGAGCAGAATGCGCATGCGCGGCAAGAGCCGCAAGCACATTCAAACAGTCCATAGGAAAGCATTTCTCAATGCTTTCCTATGGACGTCCTGCATGCTGAATGCGATTTTCGCATCCAGCGTCGCAGAAGCGCCTCTAGCGGTTGTCAGGAAGACAGCCACTAGAGGCTAGATTAACCCTGCAATGTAACAAAGCAGTTTACATCTGAAGGGTTAAAACCTGGAGGACCTGGCACCCAGACCACTTCATTGAGCTGAAATGGTCTGGGTGACTATAGTGTCCCTTTAAGGTGCTTGTAAATATATGTAGGGAGACACAAAATGCAATTAAAAATAGCTATTTTTAATTGCCACTACCCCTATATATACCCCACTGTGCCAGATCAATATGTTTACACATGAAAAAGTCTTTATTGGTGAAACGCGTTGTGTAAGATTGTAACATTTATGTTTTACTTCTTTTACACATTAAAGTATATTTGGTTTTAATTAATTTTGTTGTGATAGATCAGGGGTCAGCAACCTATGGCAAGTGTGCCATGCATGGCACTTGAGGTTATTTTGCACAGCACTCAAGCCTGCTAGAGACAAACAGGATGTGGCCAAGCAGGAGTTCCAGTGGGACTTCAGATATCTGCTAATGCAATCTGAGCAGTGATAGCAGGTGGTGAGGGACAATGCTCAATTTACGTATTACAGCACTTTGAGTAATTATCGCAGATCACTTCCTCCCAGCACTTGAGAATGGGAATCTGCACTGGAGTAAAGCAGCCCACTGCAGCTATCGCAGCTCCTGCACTTGACCTGTACCTGGCCAACTCGGTCCCCACTGGACCCCAGGGAAGCCACCTACACTGCTAGATATTCACAGAGCTGCAGAGTAAGCATATCTCTTGTACACATAATAAAATAAGCCCACACATAAACACACACACAGTCCCCACAAACACATCACTGACAATCCACATACAAGTACACAACCAGCCTCTCACATGCAATACCACACACAGCCCTACACATTCATAAACCACCAAACACACTATGTGACATTATACACACGCACACACAATTTCACAAGCCGCCCCATACACAGCCAATATTCATAGGTATAATCCGCAATACCACAAATTACTCATGAACACATACATTATAACAGCCCAAATACACACAAATACAATGTTACAAAGTAACTGCAACACCCATAAATAACAAAAGTGCAATATGGCACCATACACACCTCAATTTTTAACAAAATAGGACCAGCAAGCCAAGGGACTTCAAGATCTTGTTTTGGCATTGTACTACTAAAAGGTTGCTTATCCTTGTGATAGAAGACTATTTGTTACACGTTGTATGCAATTTTACAATATTATTTGTTCCTGGCACGCCTAAATTCAGATCTGGACAACTATTTACCATCATATCCCTGGTGGGGATTACACCACCCATGCAGAGATATTCTTCTTTCATATACCTACCTGCACATCGAGATACTCGCCTCAAAAGTTATATCCATCAGTGGGGATTGTACCATTGCAAGCAATTTTACTTAGAGCTAGTTTAAGCTCCATAACATGTGAGTGCTAGCTCATATACTACTGTTGTGAGTCCTATTTTTCTGCCAAAACAGTCTGCACTATTATTTGTCATTATGTGTCTCCCTACATATATTTACAAGTACCTTAACCAAGAACAAACATTCCCCAAGAACCCAGAAACAGCTGGGATTGAGATATTTGGACTTCATATTATTCTATCTGTTCACACCTTTTGGGGCCACCTGTTTTTTAGTATTTTATGCCGTCTATTTTTAGGGTTTGAGGGTATCTACCTTTAAGTCATCTGAAATAATTACTCATAAATCCCTTTCCTCAGATGTTGAGGTTAGTAGGGTATCAAATATCCTATACTCTGATAGAAACATAGAATGTTTCAATTGTTCTTCTTCAGCTTCTGGCAAGGAGTCATATCAGTGCTATACTCTTGTGCATGCACAAGAGTACAACAGTGAAGTTATGAACGGTCCTGGAGTCTGTAAGTATCCAAAAGTAGAGTATAAAACAATTGAAACCTTCTGTTTGCCATACATATGGACTGTGATCAAGGACTGCGTGTAGACCCTCATGCAGGGGGTCGAAATCACCAATGCTGTCCATGACAGAGCATATTTAGCTCTCATACACATGAGTGTGAAATTTGTTAGCATACAAGCAACACATTTTTGGCAGAACATTATTGTATTTGACCATAACCACTACAGTTCAATAGAGTGGTCATGGCGTCATAAGTGCCTTGGTGCCCCCCACCCTAAGGCATTAATCCATTTTTGAATTGTTTGACTTCTTACCTGGGTAATACTGGGGCACTCTCTACCCCCACTACCATCTCCTAAAAGCAGTAAGTTCCTCAGCAGGAACTTCTGTCCCACTCTCAGCCAATGAGCTAAGCCCTGCTAAGCTAATTAAGTCAAGCTGTTCATAAACAAGCTGTTATGGTGCAAGGAGTGTGTAAAGTACAAATAACAACACAATTATGGAACAAACACACTTACTGTAGTTCAATGGTGTAACATTTACCCTCTAAAAAAAAAAGTCTTAGTCATTAGTCCTTAAAGGTATACGCTAATCCAGGCATAGGCAACCTTTGGCACGGCAGATGTTTTGGACTACACCTCCCATGATGCTTTTACAGCATTATGGGTGTAAGAGCATTAAATAGGGATGTAGTCCACAACATCTGGAGTGCCGAAGGTTGCCTACCACTGCTCTAACCACTAAAACAACTTTGATGTATATCATTATTATTGGTCTTTATATAGCGCCAACTTATTCTGCAGCGCTTTGCAATATCATGAAAGTAGGAAATTTTACAATAATTGAGACAATTACAAAATGATACAGGAACAATAGGTAGATAAGGACCCTGCTTAAATGAGCTTACAGTCTAGAGGAGTGGCGTATAAAGACACAACAGGAAGGGCAACAAGGGGGCTAGTAAAACAAACAAGGTAAAAAAAATTACAGAACTGCAGATGAGAGTGGAGTGTGGCTCTTTAGGAGAGAGCAAGAGACAGATCTGTGAAGTTACTGTAACAGAACTCCCTGTACTCCGACCGAGTACCTTCCGTTGATGGACTCTTCCTAGCCTGCGCCAAGGACCACAAGCACCGCACCGCACCAGACACCACAACCACCGCAGACTCCACAACCGCCGTAGCCTAACTGGAGTCTCGCCGTCTTCCTTCCACCCTGGATCCGCTTCTGTCCTCCAGGACCGTGTGGGAAAGACCTCTTCCTTCCACCCTGTATGAACCTCCAGCATCCAGGACTGTGTGGGGAAGACCTCTCCTCCAGGAGAGCATATCAGGAACAGCTCTTAGAAGAGCTAAGTGATTAAAGCTCAAGGGAGTATGCAGAGCATAGCAATCCCCAGTGTGATTATAGCAGTTCCCTCCAATAACGAGACATGGCTATGTATTGAGTGTCAAGAAGATCTCTTTACTTGGCACCAAAGGGCCTTCTTTTATGCAGGTTTTCCCTACATAGGACCACCCACAGGGTTTTTCAGAACAACCAATAAAAACATTACAACACATACAATAAAGTAAACCACGCCCATTCATCCCAGCAGAAATCCTCCCCTCTGCCTGTGATACAATTATCTCAACACAATAGACTAACTCAGGGCCGGACTGGGGAAAAAATTCGGCCCGGGCATTTTTTATTCACAGCGGCCCACTGAAAAGGGGGCGGGGCCAGATAGGGTGTGTTTTGTCATCCCCAATGACAAGCACGCCCCATCTCAAAGTGAGCATGTTGGTTCAATGCTCTTCCAGGGCATGAGAAAAGGGCCCTGTATTTGTTCTGCACAGCGCAAGCAAATTTAATAACATGCTTGCGTTGTGTTTGCTTGAAACTTGTCTCAGGGGTTTCCATAATTGGGATACTCACGGTATCCCATTTATGGAGACACTATGTGTTTGCTTAAATGGAATCTAGTGTGTGCATAGGGTATCCAGAGTGTGTATGTCAGAAATGTAGTGTGTGTGTGTGTAGGTGGTGCAGCGTCTGTGTGTAGGGGATCTAGTGTGTGTGAAGGAGTGCGTATAGGAGATCTAGTGAGTGTGTGTGTGAGTGATGCAGCGTGTTTGGGGGCTGCTGTGTGTGTGAGGGGTGTAGTGTGCATTTGTGAGGAATATAGTGTGTGTGGGAAGGTGCTGTGTGTGTGGGAAGGTGCACTATGTGTGTGTGAGGGTGCAGTATGTGTGTGAGGGCGCTGTGTGTGTGGGCTATGTGTTAGGGTGCTGTGCGAAGGTGATGTGTGTGTGTGTTAGGGTGCTGTGTGAGGGTGCTGTGTGAGTGTTAGGGTGCTGTTTGAGCTAGGGTGCTGTTTGAGCTAGCGTGCTGTTTGAGCTAGGGTGCTGTTTGAGCTAGGGTGCTGTTTGAGCTAGGGTGCTGGGTGAGCTAGGGTGCTGGGTGAGCTAGGGTGCTGGGTGAGCTAGGGTGCTGGGTGAGCGTTAGGGTGCTGGGTGAGTATGTTAGGGTGATGGGTGAGTATGTTAGGGTGATGGGTGAGTATGTTAGGGTGATGGGTGAGTATGTTAGGGTGATGGGTGAGTATGTTAGGGTGATGGGCGAGTATGTTAGGGTGATGGGTGAGTATGTTAGGGTGATGGGTGAGTATGTTAGGGTGATGGGTGAGTATGTTAGGGTGATGGGTGAGTATGTTAGGGTGCTGGGTGAGCGTTAGGGTGCTGGGTGAGCGTTAGGGTGCTGGGTGAGCGTTAGGGTGCTGGGTGGGTGAGCTAGGGTGCTGGGTGAGCGTTAGGGTGCTGGGTGAGTATGTTAGGGTGATGGGTGAGTATGTTAGGGTGATGGGTGAGTATGCTAGGGTGCTGGGTGAATGTTAGGGTGCTGTGTGAGTGTTAGGGTGCTGGGTGATGTGTGTGTTTGCAAGGATTGTGTATTGGGGGGAGGCAGGTAAATGCCGATATTGAGGTTTTTTGTTATTATAAAAAAAAAAAAAAAATTATATCCCCCCCTTCCCTTCTTACCTGTAGCCTGGAAGGGGGGGGGGGGCGCTGACATCCATCCCTGGTGGTCCTTGTGGTAAGTGAACTCTAGCCTGTGGGGCTAGAGTTCACTCTCGCGAGACCCGGCCGGTTGCCATGGCAACAGCCCGGATCTCGCGAGAAACCCGGCGGAGCTGCAAGTTAGAGCTCCGCCGGGTCCGCCTCTCCAGGCTGGCTCCCTCCCTCTCTTTCCCAGCCGGCAGCCGCATTTGACAGCATGTGGGCCGGTGAGGGAGATCTTTGATCTCCCCACCGGCCCTACATGCAACACAGCGGGGCCGGCACTCAGATAGCGCCGGCCCTGCATAGACCGGCTGGATCCCCCCGGCCTCGGCCCGTGGCCATCGCGGCCCACCGGGCATTTGCCCGGTTTGCCCGATGGCCAGTCCGGGCCTGGACTAACTTAATTATCACAGGCAGAAAATATAAAATTTTTACACATACACTGTAACTTTAAACCACACATCCAATCTTCATAAAAACCACATATTATTAACCCTTTAAGACCGCAGCCAAATGTACAAGTTGTGATCAAAACAAAACGTAAACAAAACCTGGCATTTACGCTATATGTCTGTCCAACCATAATTCACCTCTTTCATATTAAATGCACCCACACTTATTATATATCATTTTATTCAGGGGAAACAGGGCTTTCAATTAACATCAAATATTTAGCTATGAAACATAATTTAAATGAATACAATATAAAAAAAATGGGAGAAAATATGATTTTTTTAAAAAAAGTCTTAGTTCTACGTGACATTTTAACTGTGAATGTCAAAATACTGTTTGCTTTTACTGCAATAAAATACACATATTTGTATTCAGCGATGTCTTACGTGTAAAACAGTACCCCCTATGTACAGGTTTTACAGTGTTTTGGGAAGTTACAGCGTCAAATATAGCTTGTTACATTTTTCATTTTTTTCACATTGAAATTCGCCAGATTGGTTACGTTGCCTTTGAGACCATATGGTAGCCCAGGAATAAGAATTACCCCCATGATGGCATACCATTTACAAAAGTAGACAACCCAAGGTATTGCAAATTGAGTATGTACAGTCTTTTTTAGTAGCCACTTGGTCACAAACACTGGCCAAAGTTAGTGTTAATATTTAAAAATGCAAAAAACGAATTTGAATGCCAATTTTGGCCACTGTTTGTGACTAAGTGGCTACAAAAAAAGACTGAACATACCCCATTTGCAATACCCTGGGTTGTCTACTATTGCAAATGGTATGCCATCATGGGGGTAATTTTCATTCCTGGGCTACCATAAGGTCTCAAAGGCAACATAACCAACCTGGCAAATTTTAATGTGAAAAAACTGAAACACAAGCCTTTTATTTGACTCTGTAACTTTTGAAAACACCATAAAACCTGTACATGAGGGGTACTGTTATACTCGGGAGACTTCGCTGAACACAAATATTAGTGTTTCAAAACAGTAAAACGTATCACAACAATTATATCGTCTGTGTAAGTGCCATTTGTGTGTGAAAAATGCAACAAATGTCACTGTCACCGACGATATCGTCGTTGTAATCCATTTTACTGTTTCGAAATACTAATATTTGTGTTCAGCGAAGTCTTCCGAGTAAAACAGTACCCCCTATGTACAGGTTTTATTGTGTTTTGGAGAGTTACAGGGTTAAATATAGTGCTAGCAAATTAAATTCCCTGAACTTTAGGCCTGGATTATCAGGCAGGTCCTGCAAATTGTAATTAATAAAATGACCTAATTATGTAAAATTATTACATAAATATATACGTAGAATTATTATATATATACACGTGTGTATATATATATATATATATATATATATATATATATATGTATATAATTTTTTTCAATGATTTTTATTTATATATAGGTATATATATATATAGTGATATATATGTATATACTTATGTATATAGATATATATATTATTTCGTTCTACATGTATTTTGATATCAATATATATATTAATTTTAAAATACAGTTAGAACGAAATTACACATGTATATATATTTTTTATTTATTTATTTTGTATTATTTTTTTAATTTTATTTTTTTTACGTATTTACATATTTATTTAGTTTTTATTATATATAAATATTTATAATGAAAATTACATATACATGTAATCAATATCATTACACGTGTACTATAATTATATATATATTAATATTAAAATACAAGTAGACAGTGTATGTATATTTATGTGTATGTGTGTATATGTGTGTGTGTATGTATATATATATATATATATATATATATATATACTTAGATCATATATATAATAAATATATATATGATCTAAGTATATATTATTTATTTTTACACTGATTTAACATGTTTTTTTTTTTCAGACAGCAGGGGGAGTACCTGTCATTACAGGCACTCCCCCTGCTGGCAATGCCTTGGACTGCTATGCCGTCCATGTGATCGTGAGGTCCTCGCAAGGAACTCGCGATCACATGGCCCAGGCGGGCCGAAGAGGAGGGAGGGGGACTCCCTGGGCTCCCAGGTGAGTCTCCATACCGCGATCGCCGGCGTGGGATAGCCGGCGTGGGATCGCCGGCGACCGGGTAAGTACATAAGATCGCAGGGACGTTCTATGCCGCCCTGCGGCTTTTAGAGCCAACAAAATAAGGACGGCATAGAACGCCCTGCGGTCTTAAGGGGTTAATCAGCATCCTTTAAATATAAACATACCGTATATACTTGAGTATAAGCCGACCCGAATATAAGCTGAGGCCCCTAATTTTGACCCAAAAAAACTGGGAAAACTTATTGACTTGAGTATAAGACTAGGGTGGGAAATGCAGCAGCTACTGGTAAATTTCTAAATAAAATTAGATCCTAAAAAAAATATATTAATTGAATATTTATTTACAGTGTGTGTATATAATGAATGCAGTGTGTGTGTATGACTGCAGTGTTTGTGTGTATGAGTGCAGTGTGTATGTATGAATGCAGTGTGTGTGTATGAGTGCAGTGTGTGTGTATGAGTGCAGTGTGTGTTTGAGTGCAGTGTGTGTTTGAGTGCAGTGTGTGTTTGAGTGCAGTGTGTGTTTGAGTGCAGTGTGTGTTTGTGTGCAGTTAGTGTATGAATGCAGTGTGTGTATGAATGCAGTGTGTGTATGAGTGCAGTGTGTGTATGAGTGCAGTGTGTGTATGAGTGCAGTGTGTGTATGAGTGCAGTGTGTATGTATGAATGCAGTGTGTGTGTATGAGTGCAGTGTGTATGAGTGAGTGCTGTGTGTGTATGAGTGCAGTGTGTGTATGAATGCAGTGTGTGTGTATGAATGCAGTGTGTGTGTATGAGTGCAGTGTGTGTATGAGTGCAGTGTGTATGAGTGCAGTGAGTGTATGACTGCAGTGAGTGTATGACTGCAGTGTGTGTGTGTGTGAGTGCAGTGTGTGTGTATGAGTGCAGTGTGTGTATGAGTGCAGTGTGTGTGTGTGTGTGTGACTGCAGTGTGTGTGTATGAGTGCAGTGTGTGTGTATGAGTGCAGTGTGTGTGTATGAGTGCAGTGTGTGTGTATGAGTGCAGTGTGTGTGTTTGTGTGTGATGCAGAGTGTGATGCAGAGCCTTGGTGGTGGGTGGGCATTTTTATTATTATTTTAATTTTTTTTTGTTATATTATTATTTATTTATTTTTATTATTATTTTATTATTGTTATTAATTGAAAAAATTTTCGGCCCCCCTCCCTGCTTGATACATGGCAGGGAGGGGGGCTCTCCTTCCCTGGTGGTCCAGTGGCATTGGCAGTTCAGTGGGGGGGGGCTGGCAGAGAGCACTTACTTCTCCTGCAGCTCCTGTCAGCTCCCTTCTCCTCTGCGCCGGTCCGTGCAGCTCTTCTGTCAGCTCACACTGTAAGTCTCGCGAGAGCCACACTATGACCCCGCGGCTCTCGCGAGACTTACACTGGGAGCTGACCGAGGTGCTGAACGGACCGCCGCAGAGGAGGAGAGAGCTGACAGGTGCTGCAGGAGAAGTAAGTAACCGCACACAGCCCCTTGTCTGTATTATGGCAATGTAAATTGCCATAATACAGACAGTGACTCGAGTATAAGCCGAGTTGGGGTTTTTCAGCACAAAAAATGTGCTGAAAAACTCTGCTTATACTCGAGTATATACGGTACTCAAAAATCATAAAAATCCTTCCAGTAAATAAAAAGTTAGACTGAAGGTCATTGTGACTTGAAACCTGAAATGATGGCAACATTTGATAGTGTGATGCAAAGCCACTTGAAAAAGATACAGAATTCAGAAATTCATCAGCATTATTTAGGAAAAGACATTCAAAATTAACTAATTGGGTTAATTGCAAAAGATATACGGAGATGCATTCTGCAGTTGCTTAAGGATGCCAAGTATTATTCCATTATACTTGACTGCACCCCTGACATCACTCTTGTTGAACAGATGACTATGATTTTCAGGTTTGTATCTGTTAAGCAAGGAGACTCACCAACTGTAAATCCTGAAATACACATTGAGGAAAGATTCCTTGGTTTCCTGCCAGTTCACAACTCATCTGGAGAAGGATTAACAGAGGCAATTTTGAATGAGCTTGAAATGGTGAAGATACCTCTCACTGATATGAGAGGTCAGGGATATGATAATGGCTCCAACATGAAGGGCAAGCACTGAGGAGTACAAAAAAGAATCATGGACCTGAACTCACGTGCTTTCTATGTCCCCTGCAGTGCTCATTCCTTAACTCTTGGTGCTGTAGGGTTGCCAGTACATTTTTTGGCATTCTTCAGAAAAGATATGTTTTTTTTTGTTTTTGTTTTTTATCAGGTTCAACAAATTGATGGGATGTTTTAAAAAAAAAAAAAAAAAATACATGTGAGTAAGCTGATAGCTAAGCCGCTATCCAATACTAGATGGTCAAGCAGAATTGATGCTATTCGGCCATTTAGGTTCCATGTTGGAGAAGTGTAGGACACCTTATTTGAAATCGGAGGTGATGTGAATTTTGCTGCTCTTGCAAGAATCGAGGCTTCATCCTTGGCAAAAGAGTTAAACAAGTTTAAATTCTTGTGTTTTATCATCCTTTGGTTTAACATATTAAGTCGAATTAATTCTGTCAACAAAGTTCTTCGAAGCCAGTCAATGTACTTGCCAGATGTTGTGGAACTTTTGGAATCAATCAAGACATTTTTTTCAATCTTATTGGACAGATAATGGTTTTGATGATTTACTTAACCCCTTAAGGACCAAACTTCTGGAATAAAAGGGAATCATGACATGTCACACATGTCATGTGTCCCTAAGGGGTTAAAGAAGCAGGAGAGCTAGCAGTGGAAATGGAAATAGACCCAGTGTTCCTCCTTCAAGTGCATCAGAAGAGGGAAAAAAAGGTTGTTTCTGTATGAGGTTCCAGATGATCCTAAAAATACATTTAAAGTGGAATGTTTCTTGACAATATTAGACACAATATTAGACACAACAATAAAATCTGTACATGAAAGATATGAACAGCTGAAATTTCATTCCACGCTTTTTCAATTTTTATATGACATCCACAAGTTAAAAGATGTACATGAAGAACTCCTGAAGTTCTGCATGGAATTGCAGAATGTCTTAAGTGATGCAAAATCAAAGGAGTGTGATGTAGATGGAAGGCAACTGTGTGAAGAACTTGCTGTATTGGCTCCTGTTATAAAACCTACGATGACACCTGTTAATATTTTGGCCTACGCAGTGAGGAATGGATTTGCTCCAAATGTGGTAATTGCACTTCGAATTATGTTGACCTTACCAATCACTGTTGCCACAGGTGAGCGAAGCTTTGCGAAGCTGAAAATTATAAAAAATTATCTGCGTTCTTCAATGTCCCAAGAACGGCTTGTGGTTTGAATCATTACTGAAGGACTTTGCGAATGCCAAAGCAAGAAAAGTAAAATTTACTTAAATAAATATTTTCTAGCAGTTATTCTACAAAGTTTTTTACAAAGTTGTTGAAGCTGTGTATAAAGTTGTATAGCACTTAAATTGTATGCTGCATTTATATATTTATTTTGCTATGTGTTTGGAGTTCTTTGATTGACCATACCATTTCTATTGTTGCACTAATATTATGCAAGTTTGCCACTATAATACAAATGTGTGGCATGTATTTTTCTCTTAACAACTGCATGTTGTATTGCACTTTCATAATGTTTATGTATTAAACAATTTAAATTCACACATTATTTTACATTATGGCCTTTTGTGCAATTTCTCAGTGTCTTGAACCAAAAGTTACAGGTTTATTCACTAAAATGAGAATTTAAAGTGAATTCTAAATTTAAGGTCAAAGTAGCTTAAATGAAAGCATAACCGACGTAGATCAATTTTACAAATCGGTCATTTTCTTTGCACTAACGAACAAAATTTGGGTAAGAAACCATGAAGTTACCAAATTAACGAGCCACCAAACAATCTAATACACAAGCTTGTTTCTTTTTTTTTTTTTTTTTTTTTTTTTTTTTAATTCTTTATTTTTGCTGTGCAGGAGGGTACAAGGAATCAACAGACGCCACAACAGCGTATTTCAAGATACACATTGGCATAACAGTGGCATGAGAGTCTGCACAAATTTTTATAATTTTTAACAAGCGTGGTTAAACAGTTGTGTCGTCAGCGTGAAATTAAATAAAATGCAACAAGATAACTGTCGTTCAACATGGCTAAATCGTCATTTGAGCTAGGTATACGTGGAAAATAGGGATTAATCATTTCTCAGCTAATTTAACAATTATTTAGGTTACCAACAGGGAACATAGACTAGGGCACAAGTTACATGTCGTGAGTGTCAAAGTGACAGTAGGTGAAATAAAATGATTGGCGCTTGATGGGTTAGTTATGTTTGCGTAATTGTAATATAGGGACAGTGATTTCGCTTTAAATGCACTAATACATGCTGGTACAGTATATACATCGTGTAAGACAACTAAAGCTTTGTGAGTAAATAGTAATCATGAATAGGTAAGTCGCTTCAATGCTTCAATGCTTATATCACCCCAGCCAACCGGGACCACCTTTGCTGCCTCTGCGGGTGGCCGTCTTACTGTCGGTCCAGCGACCCCACTATCTTTAGGAATCTGCTCTGCCTTAGTTGTATGCGGTGAAGTGAATGTCCATCGGGGCAGGCACCAGGACCCAGTCCCCTCATGCTGCTTTGTGGAGTATTGGCTGGTTCCCATAGGACTGTGGCTGTGCTGTAGTGTGCTCGTCCCTCCCGATATTCATATTGTCTGCGTCAGCCGTGGAGGGGAGCTCGGCATGAGGTTTTCGGTTCTTGGGTGAGTCTGTCTCAGGCGTGGTGTGGGATGCGAGGTCGGCTTGTCTTTGTGTCAGTGACACGTTCCATCTGTTCAGGCGGCGGTAGTCAGTCTGCGGGTTACCTCCTACTCCCCTGTGTCGCCGTTGCCGTCGTTGATTGAAGTGGCTGCGGGGGTAAGTGAGCTCGCTCCTCGGCTTAGCCGTGTCCAAAAGCTGGAGCCGCCTTGTCAGCCTTGGGCGCCAGTGTTAGGTGTTAGACCTTACTTCTTCGCTTGCGCACATGGCGCCCGCCATCATGGGCCCAGCGGTCAGACCTCCCAGCATCGGCCGCGGCGTCCCGATCAAGGCCTTAGGGTGAGGACCGGGATCACCCCCCCGGTCCATAGGGGGGGGAACGGGGCCGAGTCCGCCCAGCGTCGTGCTTCAGGTTGGGTGCTGTGTGGCAGGCCAGTGGGGCAGCGGCCGTCAGCCCCACTCACCTCCGGAGTAGGCCTCAGGTAAGTCCACGAGGATATCTCCTCCAGGGGACTGTAGCTCGGTGAGCCAGCCTCTCCCTGGATCCAGCGGTGCCTCTGCGTTAGGCTTCGTAGCCGTCGGTCAGCTTTTTTTGTGTAAAGGCATATTTTTAATCGATTATTTGTGCGTTGTTGCAGGAGCTCTGCTTGCCTGCGACCGACCAGTTCGGCGGCCCGGCCCCGCCCCCCAAGCTTGTTTCTTTAGCAATGGCTTAAAGGAAAACTCCAGTGCCAGGAAAACAATCCGTTTTCCTGGCACTCCTGGCACTGGAGGTACTCTCTCCCTCCCACCTCCCACTCCCCAGTTACTGAAGGGGTGAAAACCCCTTCAGTCACTTACCTGAGGGAGCGACGATGTCCCTCGGCGCTGTCTCCTCCTTCGCGCCGCTCCCCCTACTGTCTCCGTCGGCCGGTGGGCGAGACTGATCCCGCCCACTCGCCAAGGAGACCTAGCGCATTAGCGCTTCCCATAGGAAAGCATTGAAAAAGATTTTCAATGCTTTCCTATGAGGGAATGAGCGACGCTGGAGGTCCTCACACAGCGTGAGGACGTCCAGCGACGCTCTAGCACAGATAATCTGTGCTATGAAAGAGGAGGTTACCTCTAGTGGCTGTCTAGTAGGCAGCCACTAGAGGTGGAGTTAACCCTGCAATGTAATTATTGAAGTTTATAAAAAACTGCAATAATTACACTTGCAGGGTTAAGAGTAGTGGGGGTTGGCACCCAGACCACTCCAATGAGCAGAAGTGGTCTGGGTGCCTGGAGTGTCCCTTAAAGTAATGATAGTTATTCTCCACCATTCTAACTATTTTAATATAAATGTTGAGAAAGGGGTGGGAGATGTGGTGTCATGATATGGGCAGATCATATGGGTTTGTGATGTCACATCATGGGCCGAGCATATGAGGGGGGAGGGAGGCAACTTTTATTATGCCTAGGGCGTCAAAAATCCTTGCACCGGCCCTGGATATAACCCAGAATGCCAGCAGGACCCTGATTCTGCAAAGTCTGCATGTGATATCAATTTAAAACTGCCTAATTCATACCACTTTATTCACTAAACTGTATTGTGAATTGCAAACCTGATTAAAAAATCTATGATAAAGAACCAATCTGCAAATGTATGTAAGCTGCATAATTGTCCCAAATCAGTAGTTGTTTTGCTTAAAACTGGCAATTAAGATTTAAATTCGTTACAATTTGGTGAATGGTGAATAGTGAATATATTACGCTAAAGTAAAAGTACATTAACATTATATAGCACCAGTCACCTTTGTCAAGAAACCGTTATGAATGGAAAGCTACTAATGGCTTAGGGCAAGCATGTCAAGCTCAAAGTCTGGATCAGGCCACATAAACAAGGTTTAAGTTTATGTGGGCCGCAAAAAAAATTAATACTGTATATTTTCATAGAAACCTAGGTTTATTTTAAAGAGTACAGTATAACCCCCACACCCCCCTCTACTAAACCCCAGCCCCCCTTCTACTAAACCACAGCACCCCCCTCTAGCACCCTGTGCCAAATCTGATCCTCCCGCTGACACACACACATATTCACTGACAGACACACACACACACACACGTACTCACTGACAGACACACACACACACTCACAGACAGACACACACACACACTCACAGACAGACACACACACACACTCACAGACAGACACACACACACACTCACAGACAGACACACACACTCACAGACACACACAGACATACACACGCACACATACTCCCTGACACACACACTAACAGACACACACACACTCACTGACAGACACACACAGACTCACACAGACTCACACAGACTCACACAGACTCACACAGACTCACACAGACTCACACAGACTCACACAGACTCACACAGACTCACACAGACTCACTGACAGACTCACTGACAGACAGACACACAGACTCACTGACAGACAGACACACAGACTCACTGACAGACAGACACACAGACTCACTGACAGACACATTTACACACACATACTTTTATTTATTGCTCCTTACCTTATGGAGCTGGTGTGGGGATCTTCTGTCTGGAGATCTCCTTCCTGCTCCTTACTACTCCCTCGCGCGGTTTAGTGATGCCGGGTGCCGAAACATGACGTCATATTCCGGCACCCAGATTCACTTCAGTCGGCGCACGCGAGGGAGCAGTGAGGAGCTGGAAGGCTGAGCTCCCTCGCGGTCCTCCTCCCCGGCCCGGTAAATTATAGCAGAGTAGGCACCTGCAATATGGGGAAAGCAGGTGCCTACTCTGCTTTCACACCAGCATGTACGGGCCGGGCCGCAAAGATGGTCCTTGTGGGCCGCAAGTTTGACATGCTTGGCTTAGAGCATCACCTGACGGCTCTAAGTCAATCAGCCGCACCCCTGTCTCAGCCTTCTGTTATTAAAGAGACTTCAGCTCATGAAGTGGTCTGGGTACAGTGTCCCACTTAGTCTTGCAATGTAAAACAATGCAGTTTTTAAGAAACTGCATGATTACATTGCAGGACTAAGGCTACCTCTAGTGGCTGTCAGAAAGTCACAAGAGGCACTTACTGCTTGCTAGGCGACATCTGGTCGCTTGACGCTGCACATCCACATGCTCTGCATGAGGATCTCCAGGGTCACTTAAATCCCCATAGAAATGGGGAGTGCTTGGTGCGCTCGCAATGCTCGCAGCACATGCGCATTAGCCCTCCCTGTCAGGTGATGTCAGAGGAAGTAAGGCACCGACCAAGAGCCGAGGTAAATGGGAGCTGGAATCGGGTGAGTAAATTACAGATTTTAACCCTTTATTGGCAGGGCTGGCACAAGGAAGAGAGGGACCAGATGGAACTATAGTGTAAGAGGAATACAGGTTTGTATTTCTTACACTATAAATATCCCTTTAAAGGACCACTCTAGTGCCAGGAAAGCATACTCGTTTTCCTGGCACTAGAGTGCCCTGAGGGTGCCCCCACCCTCAGGGACCCCCTCCCGCCCGGCTCTGGAAAGGGGAAAAGGGTTAAAACTTACCCTTTTCCAGCGCTGGGCGGAGAGCTCTCCTCCTCCTCTCCTCCCCGTCGGCTGAATGCGCACGCGTTCATAATGCTTTCCTATGGACGCTTGCGTGCTCTCACTGTGATTTTCACAGTGAGAATCACGCAAGCGCCTCTAGCGGCTGTCAGTGAGACAGCCACTAGAGGAAAAAGGGGAAGGCTTAACTAATTGATAAACATAGCAGTTTCTCTGAAACTGCTATGTTTATAAAAAAAAATTAGTTAACCCTAGCTGGACCTGGCACCCATACCACTTCATTAAGCTGAAGTGTTCTGGGTGCCTAGAGTGGTCCTTTAAGTGTTTCAGAAAGAGGAAAGATGGTGGGTGGGCAGAGGGGAATGGTGTAGCATTGACTTTGGGGTTAAACCTTTTGTGAACAGTTTAACCACTGAAGGTAAGCAGGGGTCAGCAACCTCCTGGCTCCATAAAACCTAATATTGATGAGATTGTTATGACAGAATGTGGTCAAAAAGGCACCACATAATTATGAAGAGAAGAGCATTAAATACCTTTTCAACATTTCAAAATGCTGAGCACCTACAAAATATTACAAAATGCTGATCACCTACAAGAGAGACATAACTAAAAAAGGAGGTTTAGAGGGATTTAGGAAAGAAATAGCGACACATGGGGAGTGTGACATTATAACGATACACAGTTTATTGTGTAACCAAGGAAATCCGTAACGATAACATGGCATTATTATCATGCTCTGATAGCACAGCCCTCTCAGGGTCATAATTGCTCCAGGACTTTGAACTGCAATATGCCCTCCATCGGTGAAGAATTTACCTTTTATTGGCATGCTTAATTAAAAGTATTATATTGCCAGCCCTATGATTTAATAAATTTTAACAGGAATATCGATGTATTGCGGCCCACCATAAGGTTTCTATTAGGCAATGCACGTGTGTGTGTGTGTGTGTTGTCACCCTCAAAGCCATTGTATGACGTCATCGCCGTGCTGTGACGCCCTTTTGCTATCACTATCTGCTTTTACTCACTTTCTTTCCGCAGGAATCATTCAGTCGCAGATCCCGGTAGCACAAGGGGTTTGGAGGGAGTCTCTCATTCGATCAGATTCCCTCCCCCTGACTGCTGTGATTGGATCAGATAGAATGTTGTACTACCATTGGTTCCGTTCGAATCTTGTGCAGTGCATTCTCGGCTGCCATCTTTGATTAGGGAAAAGGAAAGGAAAAAAAAATACTCAAATTATCCGACAGCTTCGTGCATAGTCTTAAAATGATTTCATCAGTGATGATCATCTTAAAATGACAGCTGTTACACCTTAGGTTTGTTATGAGCATCATAGCCCATTAAGCTCGGCCAATCTTTAAAGCAGACTAAACATTAAAGGGACACTCCAGGCACCCAGACCACTTCTGCCCATTGGAGTGGTCTGGGTGCCAACTCCCACTACCCTTAACCCTGCAACTGTAATTATTGCAGTTTTCCATAAACTGCAATAATTACCTTGCAGGTTTAACTCCACCTCTAGTGACTGTCTACTAGACAGCCACTAGAGGGCACTTCCTGCTTCATAGCACAGATTATCTGTGCTATAGCGTCGCTGGACATCCTCACGCTGTGTGAGGACCTCCAGCGTCGCTCAATTCCCCATAGGAAAGCATTGAAAAGCATTTTCAATGCTTTCCTATGGGGAGCTCTAATTGCGCCTCCTCAGCCGGTGGGCGGGATCAGTTTCCCGCACCGGCTAACGTGATGAAGGGGAGGAGCGGTGGTGACCCGAAACCACCGCCGAGGGACATCAGCGGGGGTCTCAGGTCAGTCACTGAAGGGGTTTTCACCCCTTCAGCAACCAGGGATGGGTGGTGGGAGGGAGAGGAGACCTGCAGTGCCAGGAAAACAGATTGTTTTCCTGGCACTGGAGAGTCCCTTTAAGGGATATGGAGTTCAGAAACTAATGGTGAGCAGAGGTTTGCTGTCACTATGTTGAATGGTGTCAGGGAACCAGGAACAGGTGGATTGACAGGTGATATTTTTATTTAGACCTCTTACAATGTTACAACTTAATTATATGGCACACAGACAACCATATGGTGTAAAAAGTGAATTATGGTGAGTTGAAATCCTTAGTGAAAAGTCAGGCTAAAACCTTTTAGCGGCATAACTCCCATATTATATGGACACTGCGCCATGGGAGGGGAGAGCGAGTGAGGGGGCACTGCACGGTGCCGCGGACATCTGTCGGCGTGGCCGCACGGAAACACAGCGGTCACGCCGTCAGAAATAACAAATACTTATCTTACCCGCGGCAGATCATCCATCCCGGTCATCAGCGTCTGCGGTGTTACAAGAGACGCCGGCCGCTGCAGTTCCGTTTTTAATAGGGAATTAGCCTTTGCCCATATCAAAGATGGTGCTCAGAGGCGGCTCTCTAATTAGGCGATTTAGGCCTCGCGGCCGCCTAAATCGCCTTAGGGCAGACTGAACTGTCGGATCTTCGGTCCATGACCGAGGATCCGACAGTGAGAGGGGGCCCGGCGGCTTGCCCAGTATGCCGCCGGGTGGCCCCTCCACATGGTCTGCCCACAGATCTGCAGCTCCGCCAAGTGCAGAGCTGCAGATCAAATGTGGTTCTCGCGAACACACAGAGCGTTGCCGCGGGTTACCACGTCAACGCTCTTATAGGCACTCGCAAAAACAAGGTCTGCAGTTCTCGCGGAGCTGCAGACGGAGCAGTTATCCCACCGGACCAGGGCCGGCGCGTCCATAAGGCGGCACAGGCGGCCGCCTTAGGGCGCACGGGCTCTGGGGGCGCAAGATTTCAGTGACCGGCAGGAGGGAAGCTCTCCCTCCTGCCAGCCACCATCTCGGCCCCCGGCGCGGCGTGCGGCTGTGCCGAGATCAGATGCGGCGAGGGAGCTCTAACCTCTCTGCTCTGCTCCCTCGCGCGCTGCCTGTCTGCTGATACCGCGAGAGCCGGAATATGACGTCATATTCCGGCTCCCGCGGTATCAGCAGACAGGCAGCCCGCGAGGGAGCAGAGCAGAGAGGTTAGAGCTCCCTCGCCGCATCTGATCTCGGCACAGCCGCACGCCGCCCAGCAGCCCCACTGGACCCCAGGGAAGGATTCCTCATCCACACCAGCTCTCCAGGTAGGGAGGCTGGGTGGAAAATATGTATTTGTAAAATAATTAGTGAGTGTCTGTGTGTGTGTGAGTGTCTGAGTGTGTGTGTGTCTGTGTGTGTGTCTGTGTGTGAGTGTGTGTGTGTCTGTGTGTGAGTGTATGTGTCTGTGTGTGAGTGTGTGTGTCTGTGTGTGAGTGTGTGTGTCTGTGTGTGAGTGTGTGTGTGTCTGTGTGTGAGTGTGTGTGTGTCTGTGTGTGAGTGTATGTGTCTGTGTGTGAGTGACGGCGTGTGTGTGTGTGTGCGAGTGACGGCGTGTGTGTGTGTGCGCGAGTGACGGCGTGTGTGTGTGTGTGTGCGAGTGACGGCGTGTGTGTGTGCGAGTGACGGCGTGTGTGTGTGCGAGTGACGGCGTGTGTGTGTGTGCGAGTGACGGCGTGTGTGTGTGCGAGTGATGGCGTGTGTGTGTGTGTGTGCGAGTGACGGCATGTGTGTGTGTGTGCGAGTGACGGCATGTGTGTGTGTGTGCGAGTGACGGCGTGTGTGTGTGTGCGAGTGACGGCGTGTGTCTGTCAAATCAGTGAGAGTATGTTTGTCATTGAGTCTGTGTGTGACTATCAGTGTGTCTGTCAATGAGTCTGTGTCTGTCAGTGTGTACAGAGTGTAGCGGAGCGGAGCGCGGTACAGGAGCTTTTGTTTCCTGTACCTGGCCAGACTGACAGGAGGTGCTCACAGAGAGAGCACTCCCTGTCAGTTCGGCCGGGTACAGAAAACTGAAGCTCCTGTACCGCGGTCCGCTACACTCTGTACACATTGACACACCAGGAAGGGGAGTGTGACCACTAAAGGGGTGTGGGGTGCACCAAGGGACAGGGAGGGAATGGGAGAGAAACACCAAGAGACAGGGAAAAGAGGGGGGAGGGGAGAAGAACACTAAGGGACAGGGAAGGGACCAGGGAGGGGCTGGTTAAGAGGCACATAGGTGAAGATGTTTTTTTTGGGGGGGGGGGGGGGGGCGGAAAAATGCATCTTCGCCTATGTACCTAAAAATCCAAGCACCGGCCCTGCACCGGACCACCAGGGACTTCAACCACCGGACCACCAGGGTCAAAAATAAGGTATTTAATTGTGTGGAGGCTTGTTACAGCCTCCACACACACTGCCCTGTCCCCAACACTGCCCTCCCACCCCCACTACCCTGTCCCCAACACTGCCCTCCCACCCCCCACTGCCCTCCCCCAACACTACCCTCCCACCCCCACTGCCCTGTCCCCAACACTGCCCTCCCACCCCTACTGCCCTGTCCTCAACACTGCCCTCCCACCCCCACTGCCCTGTCCTCAACACTGCCCTCCCACCCCCACTGCCCTGTCCTCAACACTGCCCTCCCACCCCCACTGCCCTGTCCTCAACACTGCCCTCCCACCCCCCACTGCCCTCCCCCAACACTACCCTCCCACCCCCACTGCCCTGTCCTCAACGCTGCCCTCCCACCCCCACTGCCCTGTCCTCAACGCTGCCCTCCCACCCCCACTGCCCTGTCCTCAACGCTGCCCTCCCACCCCCCACTGCCCTGTCCTCAACACTGCCCTCCCACCCCCCACTGCCCTGTCCCCAACACTGCCCTCCCACCCCCCCACTGCCCTCCCCCAACACTACCCTCCCACCCCCACTGCCCCAACACTGCCCTCCCGCCCCCCACTTCCCTGCCCCAACACTGCCCTGCCCCAACACTGCCCTGCCAGCCCCACTGCCCCCAACACTGCCCTCCCACCCCCACACTACCCTGCCACCAACATACCCTGCTCACCACATACACTGCACCCATATTGCCCTGCCACCCACATTGCCCTGCCCACCACGTACACTGAACCTACGTTTCCCTGCCAGCCACATACCCTGACCCCACATACACTAACCACCACATACACTGCCCCCCACACTGACCACCACATACAATGCCCCCCACACTGATGACCTCCACATACACTGCCCCCCACACTGACCACCCCCACATACACTGCCCCCCACACTGACCACCGCATACCTTGCCCCCCACACTGACAACCACATACCCTACCCCCAACACTGACCACCGTATACACTGCCACCAACACAGACAACCACATACAATGCCCCCACACTGACAACCACATACACTGCCCTCACACTGACGACCACATACCCTGCCCCTCACACTGACCACCACATACACTGCCCTCCATACTGACGACCACACATTCTGCCTCCTCCACTGACTCAATTACTCTCACACACCCTGCACCCCACACTGTCATACACACTGTCTCTCACACACTCTGCCCCCACACAGTTTCTCACACAAAATGCCCCCCCCCCCACTGTCACACACACTGCCCCCTCCACTGTCACAAACACTGCCCCCTCCACTGTTTTCCACACACTTTGCCACCCACACGGTCACACACCCTTCCCCCCCTACACTGTGTCGTACACACTGCCCCCTCATGCTATCGCACACCCTGCCCTCTCTACACTGTGTCCCACACACCTTGCCCTCCCACACTATTACACACCCTGACCCCCCACACTGTCGCCATCCTCCACACTGCCATCTTCCTCCTCACTATCACCCACTCACACCCTGCCCCCTAAACTGTCACATTCCTCTACACTGCTCCCTCACCCTGTTACCCTTTCACACACTTGCACCCCATATTGTCAGCCCCCAACACTGTCCCCAATACATAGTCACTCCTCCCACACACTGCCCCTGCACACACTGTCACCCTTTTCAACACTGTCTCCCACACTCTCACCTACCCACCGTCACAATTCCACACACATACAGCCACCCCCACACTGTCACCCCCCACATGCTGTCATGCCCCCTTCACCCAGCCCCGCTCACATTAACCTCTCCTAATCTTGTTGCTCTCACCCTCTCCATTCATACCACAATAACCGGCCCTCGCTCTTCCACACTCACCCTATCACATTAACTTCTCCTATCCTGTCACTCATCCTGCCTAGACATGCCACACTCATCCTGTCACATAACCCTCCCTCATCCTGTCACTCTCACCTACCCTCGCACTGGTACACTTTCTCCTTCAACCGTGCCACACTCACCCCAACAGTGAATACAGAGAGTAAATCTCTGTATCCAGTGCTGCAAGCCTGTCATTCAATATAACAGCAGCTCATTATACACACACGATGCAACCCCTATGTTTTTTTACTATGAGTGTTAGTGGGGGCCTCTTGTTTGACTTTCGCTAAGGCCTCATAAAGTCTAGAGCCGCCACTGATGGTGCTTACGTGCGTGCAACTTCACGTCATAGACATGCATGCACGTTTTGGGGTCAGAGGCCACATACAGCCAATTACAGCTTTAGGAGGGTTATTTAAACCCAAATTACCTTTTAATCGGTGCCCTGTCATGTTTTCCGTTAGCTGGTTATACGAGAGAGCGATCCTGATCGTAGTATTTCTGGTATTTGATTTTGGCTTCGTTTGACTTCCCTGATTTCTGGTATCCTTGACTTTTGGCTTTCCCTCATCGTTTTAAATAAAAAATAATAAAGAAAAAATAGTGGAAAAGATAAATAGAAAACTAGATATAAAAGTAATAAAATAGAATTTAAGATTCTTTTTATAACTAAATAAGTAAGGCATTTTTAATAGAAAAAGCCATTAAGAAACATTGGCCTATTTTACAGCAAGATCAATTTTTAAAAAAGTTTTTTTCCTGAAAAACCACAGATAATTTATATATTGGGTTTATTATTGGGTCATTAATGATTGCCAGCATGAACGCTGGAGGGGTGTTTAAACCCAAATTACCTTTTGATCTTTCCCTCATCATTGTGTCTCGTTCTGTATCCCTGACCTCGGCAAGTATTTTGACTATTCTTGGATACGTTAAGTCCGGCCATTCTAAGGTCCGGTTATACGTTATCCTTAGTCCTAGGTGTGATACTATTTCTGCATGCTGGATCAACAGTAATCCTGACACTATAGTGCCAGGAAAACGGTTTTGTTTTCCTGGCACTAAAGGATCCCTTTAAGTGGGATTCCCACAATTTTTGGATCCTATCCCCATGTCATGGGTTGGTTCAATGTTGTCCTGCATTAGTGGGCACCAGGAAACTGTCCCAAGTACATGAATTACTAGACTCTTGAACACAGAGCTGCTATCAGTAATTTTAGGGCCACTGACATAGTTCAAGGTCTGGGCCCTTTGGGCCCATCCCCGAGTCTGCCCACAGTGCCCACCCCGAGCCCATCCACAAGGATGCAGGGTGTGTAAAGTGGATGCGGTGTGTGTGTGCGTGTAGTACGTGTAGAGTTGATGCAGAGAGTGTGTGTGTGTGTGTCTATGCGTAATGGCCCAGGAATCTTGATAGTGCTGCACCCCCTCTTTACTATACAGGCTGCGGGGGGCCCGCAGGACTAGTGGTGAAAGTAACATGGAGAGAGCCCTGGTGCAAGAAATTCTTTTGAGGCCAAAAATGTAGATCTCCATCTGTCATACAAGTCCCAGAATACTTTGCCAGCTAGGGATCTACAATTTGCCAATCCTTGCAGTGCTGTATTTCGCATTGAGCATTTTTTGTGTAAAGAACAAGAAATGTACAGTAAGTGGGGTAAGGTGCAAACAGTAGTGTAGGCAAGCCACTCTATATAGGGATCACTCCCAAATCCCACAGAAACATTAGATACAAAAGGTGTATAAATATAAGATATATAGATATACAGGTGAGGGCGCCACTATCACAAATATGTGGGTTATAATTACCACTTGGTCAGCAGAGATGACATGTAAAATGAAACAAACATTCATAGTGAAGTATTTAATGGTATAAAATTGATATAAAAAAACAAGCTCACAAAGAGAGTGGCACAAAAAATACTTCTAGTTTGTGCATAAAAGCTTTTAAGCCTCAAGATAGGGGGGCTACAATAGATTTTAAATTCTGCGTTTTCTTATAAATTATCTGTTTTTTTAGAAAAAACTTTTGAAAAAATGGATCTTGCTGTAAAATAGGCCAATGTTTCTTAATGGCTTTTTCTATTAAAAACGCCTTACTTATTTAGTTATAAAAGGAATCTTAAAATCTATTTTATTACTTTTATATCTAGTTTTCTTCAGAATTTCTGTTCTATTTATCTTTTCCACTATTTTTTCTTTATTATCTTTTATTTAAAACCTGAACTTGTTCTTTAAAATCAAAATTATTTCTTGAGAAATTGTACCCAGTTTGTTTTAAAGAACAAGTTCAGGTTTTAAATAAAAAATTCATGAATAGACATTACCCTCCAAACCTCCTTTATTATTGGGTTTATTATTGGGTCATTAATGATTGCCAGCATGAACGCTGGAAGGGTGTCTATCATTTTATGCATGTGACCTTTCAATGATGTTGCTGTTGTCCTTTGTCCTGTCTTCTTAAACAGCTTTATATACACAACACATATATACAGTTACACACACAATAGAGATAATCCAGTCAAACATATCCTGACTTTGTGTCAAGTCAACCCTGGGTAGGCAAAATAGACCATCTACTGCTACCTAGAGACCCCAAGATTCGCTTGTCCCTTGAGGGGCCTGTACCACCAACTCCCTCCAAGATGGCACCCGAAGCACAAAGTGATGAGGATGCCTGAGATGAAAGGGAAGAACTCACTTCATCTCACGTGGATGATGTCTACCATGAAGTGAGATGATGACCCCTCTCCAGCCATGAAAGGCAACATAAAGAATCTCCTTATGTATCTCCTTGTGTATCTCCGGAAAGCTGACATCAAAGAGCCACAGTTGGAGATGGGAATCCTCCATCAAAGAATTATTGGGGTGAAATCTAGAGACAACACCTGTGAAAAATGGCTGCAGAGCATGCAGAGTCAGTTGGATGACCTAGCACAGCAGATTCACAAGCTTACCCGATCAGTAACAGCACTGTAAACCAGACACAGAAGGAGGAATATCCACCTCCGAGGCATACCGGAGAGTAACACAGTGGATGCCTGTAGCGGATTGCAGTAGGCTGTCTGCCAAAATTGTGTGTTAAAATGTGCTTTCGGTAATTTCCTGCTATGTGTATTCATATTGTATGCAGCATTCGACTGATTGTTCGTTAAAATCACTCAGTTCATCATACTAATGAAACTACCGAACAATCAGACCACCCTAGGGATAAGTGTGCCTCTCGTTTTCCCCCTTTATTCATTGTAACCACCAGCTAATTGGCAATTGAGTAACCCCTCCGTGTGGGCTTGCTGGGTGGCCGCCGGTCGGCATACGAACACGTGGCGGCGGCAATCTTACATACGAACTCTCAGCAGTGTTTGGTTGTCGAGTATCTGGAACCCAAATCAGACACTCGATTACCCGAACACCGCTAAGACCTCCAGGGCTCCAGAACTACCGAACGGAACCACGAATCAGGCCATCATTCGTTTAAATGAATCTCCCGAACAAGGGGATTCATCCGAACCCCAGCTCAGCCCTGGACGGCAGGGATTTTTGTGCTTTTTAAGTCCCAAACAAAGACCGACCGCAAGGTCAAAACACATGGAAGTGCTTTCTGCTACTGCCTCGTGTGTCGCCCAGTCATTGGGAAATGTGATGTGATACATTTGGATTACTTTACTAACCGTGGATATTATTCTCTTGGGTTTTACTTCTTGTTCCTGAGCCTCTTTTGGATCACCAGCGGAGATAGTCTGTGAGAGACCAGCTCTCCGCTACAATGCCCTTCTACCATTTGTCCGATGGCTGATGATCTCCATGGGCCTCAAAGGGGATGTTAACAACACGCTCCAAACCACTGCCTTTAGAATCCGCAAAGCTGCTCCAGCTCCAGAAGGAGCACCCAGAGCTGTAACCACTGATGTTGTGGTCCGTTCCGTAGTCACGGTCCACTCCAGAGAGCTTGGCACAGTCCAATTTGAAGACTGTTCGGTGGCGATATACGGGGACCTCCCATTTGCGGTGGTTGTGGAAAAGAGGCAATTAGCTTATTTCAGCAAGAGTTGCCTTTAAATGTATCTATCAGGAAGAAGACACAGAAGAAAGGACTCGCATATTAATTTGTGAAATTAAAAATCAAATCTATACGATTATTAACATTTGAAGAATTCCGCTAGGAGCTTTAATGATATATTGAGAAAGAGAGGCCTTTTGGACCTAAGGTGAATATGCCATCCTATGGAAAAGGATTTGACATGCTTTTCGTACGCACAACAAATTTATTCAAGAATAGATTTCATAATTTCTGATCCAGAGATCTCAAAAATTCTTGAAAGAATCTTTATTATGAATATAGCGTGGTCTGATCATAATGCAATAATTACAGTAATTAAGAATGATACGTTCAAATATAGATCAAACTGGCGTTTATATGAACGATTGTTAAATAATCCTACATATCTAAATCAAATAAAATTAGCAACAGACTTTTTTTTTTTTTTTTTAAAGAAAATTGTAAGGATGAAGTATCACTCCCAATTATCTGGTGTGTCTATAAGTGTACAATACGGGGCCACTTAATTAAAATGGGACATCAAGAGAAAACCAAGAGTTCTAAAAATCTAGCACAAATATATATAGAACTAGATGAGGTAGAATATGCTAATAAAAAAAATCCTAGTCTGGAATTGAGTCATAGTTCAAAAATACAAAATAAATGATCTTCTGATCCTGAAAACTAATGCTTCTCTGGAGAGACTGAGAAGAACTTGGTACTACAAAGGCAACAGGGCAGATAGACTATCTAATAGATTAAAAAAAGAAATGGTAAAAAAGAGGGTAGCTAAGATTGTTCAGGGTGACTCGACTATCCTGGCCCCCTCTAAGATAGGCCAAGCCTTCCAGGAATTTTATTACAATCTCTACAATTTACCTGATAGACACTTACCAGCAAACATGGGAAGATATCTCGAAAAAAATAAAGCTTCCAAAAATACCTAAAGTTCAACTTGAGAATTTGAATCAACAGCTGAGGTCAATATAGCAATCAAAAAATTAAAACCCCATTAATCCCCAGGCCCAGATGGCTTTAGTAATATCTTTTATAAATTACTCAATGTAAATATAATAGATAATGTAGCTAATATCTTTAACAAATTTATGACAAAAGGAAAGATACCTGATGAAATGTTAAAGGCACATATAATACCAATTCCTAAACAACAGAAATCCCCAGTGCTGATTGCAAATTATAGACCCATTTCTCTATTAAATGGTGATATAAAATTGTATTCATCAATAATTGCCGCTAGATTAACTAACATCATAACAGATATAATCCATCAAGATCAAGTTGGCTTTGTTTCTAAGTGATCATCAGTCTATAGTGTTAGACGCCTTGTTGACATTGTAGACTGGGTTCAGATAAGGAATTCTTCCCTCCTGATCCTGTCACTCGACGCTGAGAAAGCATTTGACAGGGTCAGGTGGGATTTCCTTGACGCTGTTTTAGAAGGTTTTGGGATAATAGGGAACATTAAAAGTGCGATAATGGCTCTATATTCGGTTCCAACACCATTAGTGGTGGGTGCTGGTTTTACTTCAGATTGTTTTTCCTTAAAAAATGGGATAAGACAGAGGTGTCCTTTGTCCCCTCTTCTTTATTTAATTGCAATCGAACCACTGGCAGTTGCAATAAGGAATAACGTTGCAATAAAAGGACTAAAGGTGAGAGGGGACTGCGTTAAATTGACCATGTACGTAGATGATGTTATACTTACTTTAGGAGACCCCTTGAATTCTCTTAAAGTGACACTACAGTCACCAGTGCAACTACATGTATTCCTGACCCTATAGTGTTAGCACGACCATCTAGCCGCCCTGGGCCCCTCATGCCTCCATAAATATAGTAAAAATGTTACTGTATTCAAGCCAGAAGCTGTAAATCTGCATGCTGTTAGACTCAGGAAAAACAAGCAGTCTGCTGACATGTGATAGCCTGATCCAATCACAGTGCTTCCCCATAGGATTGGCTGAGACTGACCAAGAGGCAGATCATTGCTAGATAAGGTATTATTTTCAGTTTATATTGCTGCAGAAGATTGTTAAAGTAAAAATACCTTATTCATAGTTACATAGCTGAAAAGAGACTTGCGTCCATCAAGTTCAGCCTTCCTCACATATGTTGAGTGCTTCCTGAAGCACTTCCAATTTTGCCACAAACTAGGAAAAAATTCCTTCTTGACCCCAAAATAGCAGTCAGATGTCTCCTTGGATCAAGCAGCTATTACCCCACTAATTAGAAATTATATCCCTGTATGTTTTGTTTTTGTAAGTATTTACCCAATTGCAGTTTAAACAGCTGTAGTGACTCTGACAAAACCACCTCTTCAGGCAGAGAATTCCATATCCTTATTGCTCTTACTGTATAAAAAACCTTTTCTTTGCCTTAGATGAAATCTCCTTTCTTCCAGCCTAAATGTGTGACCTCATGTCCTATGTATAGCCCTGTTTATGAATAGATTTCCAGATAAAAGTTTGTACTGGCCCCGAATATATTTGTATAAAGTTATCATATCCCCTCTCAGGCGCTGTTTTTCCAAACTAACAGATTTAATTTTTTTTTTTTTTTTTGTAAATCTTTCTTTTATTATGGCATATGTGTCATAGGGTACAGAATAGAAAAAGGAGGTATTAAGGGATGACATACGGTAATGATTACACTCCTATGAGAGACTGCCATCGTTTTTTTTTTTTTTTTAAACATGAATAAACATAGCGAACCAGGCTTAGTTAAGAGAAACAAAATAATATAGCATATAATAAGGTAAGTAAATGATGCGTGTTCCAACGAGTTAGGCTAAGTTGTAGCTTTAGAGCAGCCAGATATTACTTAAACTCAACTTATCATAGTACCACCGCGGGCAGAGTTACATGCTGAATGTGAAACTATCTTGTTCTAGTAGTCATGCTTATAGGTTAAGTATACAGGGGAGTCGCTTGCGGTCTGCCTCCCTATAATCGTGGTGCAGATTAGGTTTTCTGAGAAATTAGACATGCAATACAAGAATAACATATGAGTAAGCTGCGTGTATAATAGCATGTAAAAAGAACATGTGAAACAAGATTGTACTTTAGCAATTAGCCAAGCCTAAGCTGGGATGTAGCAGGTAGGGTTAATAGCTTAAAACTTATCAGTGGATTGCACAGTGAGATTCTGTCAGCAGTATACCGGGAAAGGCAGATACATATTGCTAAAACACTATACTGCTCACGTTTATCAAATGATAAAATGCACGATGTGGTTCAGTCTTGCCTCCGCAGTGCTATCTGCAGAATTATCTGATATACAGTCCAATTTTCTCAGCCTATGCCGGCTCTGAGTGCTGGATGGCCGGGCCACACATCGTTTTCGGGTTGTTGCTTCTGTGAACCGTCCTGTCCGACAGATCTGGGGGAGAAGCTCAGTCCAGGTCTGCTGCTGGTGAGGGGCAGTGGTCGTCGAGTGTGGGGAAGGTGTGAGGGCGGTCGGGTCTCCCCATGGCCCCAGGCTTTTAGTGGGGTCTGCATCCTGGCTCCACGAACTCGGGTGCTGCAAGAGGCCCAGTTCTTCCCTGTGAGGGCGCTTCGGAGAACCCTGGTGTTACGGCGCCGCCAGCGGCGGTTAGGCTTCCGGCGATGTGGCTGATGCTGTGGAGTTATCCTCCTGGTGACCCCCGGCCCGGGTGGGCAGTCGGTGCTCAGCTTTGGCGTTAAAGGGTGTGTAGTGCCCGTGGTGGGCCCTTTCCGCCCCTGTTTCCCCGTCCCACATGCTGTACCTCCGTATTGTACGCGGGGTGTTGCAAAGAGTCTGTCCAGCTTTTCCATGAATTGTTGGAAGATTAGATCCAGGCTTGTGGCTTGTACGGGTACCGGTTCTGTACGGCAAGGGGCTTCTGCAGTAGTGCTAGGCCCGGAGCCCGAACCAGTGTGGGCAGATGCCGTCCGTGTAGCCATGTGTGTCGCTTCAGTGGGGACCGGGATAACCCCCGCCGGTCCATAGGGGGGGGAACGGGGTTTCCAGCTTTGCCTTGCCGTGTTCGTCTGCAGCGGGAGAGCGGCCGCCTCTCCCACCGCCACCATGCTTGTAGGCCGCAAACCTGCGTGGGTCGGGCCCGGAACATAGGGCCACTCGCTTGGTGTCAACATGACGGGCTCGATGTCCTCTATCACTTGGGAGCACCGGGTCATCGGTTTGCTGCCTCCGGTTACCGGGAATCGGCTTTAGGTAAGTTGAGACGCGGGAGCAACAGCGACATGCGTCTGCTCCCCTCCGCAGTCAGGCACCGCCCCTCCAGATTTAATTTTTTTAACCTTTCTTCATAACTAAAATGCTCCATTCCTTTTATCAATTTTGTAGCTCGTCTCTGGACTTTTTCTAGTGCCATGATATCTTTCTTTAGGCGCTCAAAATTGCACAGCATATTCAAGGTGTGGTCTTACCAGCGATTTATAAAGAGGCAAAATTATATTTTCATCCCGAGAATTTATGCCCCTATTTATACATGACAAAACCTTACTGGCTTTAGCAACTGCAGGTTGACATTGCATATTGCTGCCCAATTTGTTGTCTATAACAATTCCCAAATCCTTCTTGTGTGTGGTTATCCCAAATTCACTACCATTAAGTGTGTAAGTTGCTTGTGCATTTTTAACCCCGAAGTGCATAACTTTGCATTTCTCTACGTTAAATTTCATCTGCCATTTTAGTGCCCAGTACCCCAATCTATCCAAATCCCTCTGCAGCAAAGCAATATCCTGCTCATATTTTATTACTTTACAAAGTTTTGTGTCATCTGCAAACACTGATACATGGCTTTCAATGCCTATTTCAAGATCATTTATAAATATGTTAAATAGAAGTGGTCCCAAAACATAACCCTGAGGGACACAACTTACCACTTTTTTCCAGCCTGAAAATTTACCATTAATTAAAACTCATTGTACTCTATCCTTAAGCCAATGTTCTACCCAAGAACAAGAATATTCATCTAGACCAATTTCTTTTAGTTTGAAGACTAACCTATTGTGAGGAACCGTATCAAATGCCTTGGCAAAATCCAAGTAGATCACATCCACTGCAACACCCTGATCTATACTTCTACTTACTTCTTCGTAGAATGCAATTAGGTTAGTTTGACATGACCTATGTTTCATAAAACCATGCTGATTATTGCTAATAACAAAGTTCTTCCTAATGAATTCCTGAATATTATCCCTTAATATCCCTTCAAATATTTTCCCAGTTACAGAAGTTAAGCTCACAGGTCTATAATTTCCAGGCAAGGATTTTGAACCCTTTTTAAATATAGGAACAACATCTGCCTTCCTCCAATCCTCTGGTACAACACCTGAAACAAAAGAATCTTGAAAAATTAAATACAGAGGTTCACTTATTTCCCCTCCTTAAGTACTCATGGGTGAATACCGTCAGGCCTCAGAGATTTATTTACATTAATTTTCTTTAATAGCTGTATAACCTTGTCTCGAGTTATCCAGTCACAAGTTATCTGCAAGTTTTTTGCAGCAATCGTTTGCATATCTCTTGCCATAGGATCCTCATTAATATATACTGAAGAAAAATTGTTATTTAAAATTTCTGCTTTTTCCTGGTCTTCATTAGCTAATAAACCCAACTCTGTTTCCAGTGTACCTACACTTTCATTTTTTGTTTTTTAGAATGGATATACTTGAAAAAATGTTTGGGGTTGGTTTTGCATTCTTTAGCTATCAACTTCTCATTTTCTAGTTTAGCCACTTTAATTGCCTTTTTGCAAGCGTTATTGGCTTCCTTATATCTTAAATAGGATGCCTCTGATTTGTCTGATTTAAATGCCCTTTTCTTATTTTTAATCTCTTGTTTTACTTCTCTACTAAGCCACATTGGTTTTAATTTGTTTCTTTTATATTTATTACCCAATGGTACATACTGAGAAATGTACCTTTCTAATATTTGTTTGAATAGTTTCCATTTATCCTCAGTGTTTTTATCACTAAGGAGTTTATGCCAGTCGATATGTTGTAGAGCTGCCCTAATCTTATTGAAATGGGCTTTTTTTTTAATTATATGTTTTAGTATACACCACTTGCTTTTGCTTTTTTGAGTTTATTTCAAAATTTACCATATTGTGATCACTATTTCCCAAATGCTCAGCTACTTGAATATTGGTTAAAAGATCAACGTTGTTTGTTATGACGAGATCCAGACAAGCATCCTTTCTAGTTGGTGCTTGTACCAGTTGTGACATAAAGGTGTAATTTAACACATTCAAAAACATGATTGAGGGGCGGAGCCTGGCCGTCGACCTAAGCAGACGCAGGGGACTCGAGCTCCTGCTTCCCGGGCCAGAAAACCGGCAAAATCGAGGGCGGAATAGCCCAAGGAACCACCAGGGTGCAACACCCAAGTCGGGAGTGCACCCCTGGGCACACCGAGACCCTTTCCGTGCTCGTAGGAGCCGGAAAACCGGGACGGCAAACGCGGCCTACAGAGGCCGGAGCTGGGGAGAGGCGGCCGCTCTCTCCGGCACCGGATCACCTCGACGACGGAGCAGGTTTGAAACCCCCCCCCCTGGACCGGTGGGGGATATCCCGGTCCTACTAGCTGGACGGACCGGACAGGCTGACCAGAATCAAGCGCTCGCAACTGGGAGCAGCAAGGAGCAGTCAGGCGCATCCAAGATGGCCGCCCGCCATGTTCCACAGAGGGGAGCCACGAGCAAGGGTGTGCTGCCTTCCTCCCTAGAGGCCCTCGACAGGCTCTGCGCGGCCTTCTACAAGCTTCAGTGCAGCAGGGGCATGCCCAGTCTCCAAGCGGCACGGGCGGTGGCCATGTGGATCAGACCGCTGACCCACCGACGCTATTATGGCGCTCCACTACAGGTACTCCAAGCGGGTGTTCGCCCACACAAGCACAGACAAGCGACTATGACAGACAGTTCACCCCAACTTGGGCACCCAAACTCACTTACCCACTCACCACCACGTGGCACCGGACCTAGACACAACGAGATCACTTACTGGCAGACGGAACAGAAAGAGAGCCCAGCCACAACCTATCGGAGGAAAAACCCTGAAGGGGTACTTACCCTGCCGCAAAGGTACACCCAGCACCCAAGAGGCTCATACACGATGCCAGCGGCTCAGCAGAGCAGGCATCGGCTGAACACAGAGATATCTACAGACTGAGGCCTGGACGAACTACAAACTGAGGCCTAAGCATCAACACAGACTCTCAGTGCACCCGGCTATATTGCCCTATTGACTCTCTTGGACTAATCCCTTTTACATCCCTTTTTTTTTTTTAGGATAAGCGGAACAATCAACATGAGACTCTCCCATTGAGTAACATACTGTCACTATGCCCTCTCACACCCTCTGGTTGTGTCCCTAGACAGCTTGCTACTGGCCATTCCCATGCCAACTAGCCTGCATGCCTGGCAACCCATCATTCACATATGTACCTCCTTGGATATATACTTAAATGCAATAATCTTAAAATATGCTTGAGCAGTCTGGCATGCTCATCATTAACCATACGCATGTTGATGCCATGTTTTACTACTTACTAAAATGTATAATCCACTGTAATTAGGATGGCAAAACTGTTTTCAACATATTTGCTGAGTTATACACCACAGTGGAATGTTAGATTAATATGTATGGTTTTGCCTGCAACAACAATTTTAGTTAAACATAATATGTAAACTCGTTAATCATACCAAACCACATGTTGCTAAACGGTGAGACCAATCTCTAACAGTCACATACCTGACGTCCTGCAACGAGATAGCCGTTAAGCAAATATAGCCTGTTCTCCCTATCATTAGCTCAGATAGGCCACACAATACGTAAAATAAGCGACTAATATCCCAGAAATTGTATTTTGTAATACACTAGTTATTCAGCGACTAGGGCCTGCTCCTCCTACTGTTAACACAGTTAAACCAAACCTGTCCCAATGTCTTTGAAGAAATATATCTTGCCTTGTATGTTATCCTAGAAATGTTCCAGCCTGCTCATATAACTAGCGAGGTAATCGCTTGTTCGTAGCGACAAGTATATTGTTATACACTGTAGAATGTTCTATAGACGACTCGTATTAACCTGAACCACACTGCAACTAACTCAGTATGTCCCAATAGGTTCACTCAGCCTGTGGTTAGACCTGTCTGTATGTCCTCTTAACACTGTGCCTGACTCTAGCGATCCAATATTCGGTTGCCCTAATCATTAACACATATGCGCTAGTCATGTAGATCGTTGTCCAGTTAATTTTCCCTTATTATTATTTAACACTCTATGTACACTCTCAAGCACAAGTCATGTTCCCAGCATATGTTACTTCTATATCGTTTTTTTCCATGACATGTGTAATACGTTACCATAGTTAAAATCAAACGTGATCCTGAACTACTGTTTTCAAATAACATAAAAATGTGCCTGTATATCAAAAACATGATTCCCCTTGCTGAAGTACTAGTCCCTCTATCCCAATTTATGTCTGGGTAATTAAAATCTCCAATAATTAACGTGTTAATTCGATTTGCAGCTCTCTCAATTTGCTCTAACAGCTGTTCTTCCTCAATAATATTTACATTAGGTAGTTTATAACATATCCCAACCAATAATTGATTTCCCTTTGTTTGCCCCAAGCAGATATCTACCCATAAAGCCTCCACATGCCTAAGATTTTACTTTAACTCATGGTTGACATATAAACATACCCCACCACCCTTCTTGTTTTTCCTATCCTTCCTAAATAACGTGTACCCATTTAAATTAACTGCCCAATCATGTGTCTCATCCCACCATGTTTCTGTTTTGCCTATTATATCATATTGTTTAGTGTATGCTATTGCCTCTTTCTTAAAGTGACAGTATCACATTTATTCTTTCGCCTGCACTTGAGTTCCAAATTAAGTAACTTTACCTTTTTCCTGACAAAGAGATAAATATGGTTAGGCTCACAGATTAAGCAAAGAGTAAGAAGGCAGGTCTTCAGGTGTTATTGTCAAGATTGTTTCAAGATGTTAAGATTGTCTGAGATCTTCAAGATTTTTGTAAGATTCCTGTGTCATGGGGTTATATGTCATTCCTTACCTGTTAACCTTCTGACTGGTCCAATGGAAATCTTGGGGCAAGTCTTATGTTAATGGCTGTTGACGTCAGTTTGATATATATTTCCATATATTTCAAACTGCAGTCGGAGCTGTTAGCTGACTTCAGAAATATTACCATTAGTGATGTACCGAACTGTTCGCCAGCGAATAGTTCCCAGCGAACATAGCGTGTTCGCGTTCGCCACGGTGGGCGAACACATGCGCAGTTCGATCCGCCCCCTATTCGTCATCATTGAGCAAACGTTGACCCTGTGCCTCACGGTCAGCAGACACATTCCAACAAATTAGCAGCAGACCCTCCCTTCCAGACCCTCCCACCTCCTGTACAGCATCCTGTATAGATTAATTCTGAAGCTGCATTCTTAGATAGAGGAGGGAAAGTGTAGCTGCTGCTCATTAGATAGGGAAATGGATAGCTAGGCTAGGGTATTCAGTGTCCACTACAGTCCTGAAGAACTCATCTGATCTCTGCTGTAAGAACAGCACCCCAAAAAGCCCTTTTTAGGGCTAGAACATCAGTCTGCTTTTTTTTCCTGTGTAATCTAATTGCAGTTGCCTGCCTACCAGCTTCTGTGTCAGGCTCACAGTGGATACTGTGCCCACTTGCCCAGTGCCACCACTCATATCTGGTGTCACAATAGCTTAAGCTTAACATTTAAAAAGAAAAACATGTTTTTCACTGTAATAGATTGAATAGCAGTTAGTTGTCTGCCAGCTTCTGTGTCAGGCTCACAGTGGATACTGTGCCCACTTGCCCAGTGCCACCACTCATATCTGGTGTCACAATAGCTTAAGCTTGACATTTAAAAAGAAAACATTTTTTTTCACTGTAATAGGTTGAATAGCAGTTAGTTGTCTGCAAGCGTCTGGGTGTCAGGCCTTCAGCGTGTACTCTGCAAGTGCACTTTGCCACTCATATCTGGTGTGACTATAGCATGCCTTTAAAAAGAAAAAAAGTTTTTCACTGTAAGCTAATAGCAGTCAGTGTCCTTCAAGCAGGTGTGTCAGGCCTACAGTGTGTACTCTGCCAACCTCTGCAAGTGCACATTGCCACTCATATCTGGTGTCACAATAGCGTGCATTTAAAACCAAAAAACTGTTTTCACTGTAATAGATTCATTAGCAGTTAGTTGTCTTCAAGCGGGTGTGTCAGGCCTACAGCGTGCACTCTGCCAACCTCTGCCAGTGCACATTGCCACATTGCCATATCTGGTCTCACAGTAGCTTGCACGCATAGTACCACTAATCCCCCAAAAAATGACAGGCAGAGGCAGGCCACCCCGCAGGGGCCGTCGTGGTCGTGGTGCTGTGATTCCCTTTTGCCATAGAATAATGCCCAATTGTCAGAGGCCACGTACCCTGAACTTGAAAAGTTCTGAGGACAGGGTGTCCTGTGTTAGCCAGTCAACTATGTCCTCAGAACTTTTCAAGTTCAGGGTTCAGGGTCTTCTACAGCTTCTGCTCAGAACCTTGACGCACAATCCTCCTCCAGCTTGGCTTCGGGCACCTCTCAAGATACCACTCACCCGCCTGCCGCCGCCACCAACACTAGCACCACAGCCGCTTCACTTGATCTGTCAGAGGAGTTATTTACACATCCATTTGAAGAAATGAGTGATGCGCAACCATTATTGCCAGAGGATGTAGATAACAGGGATATGTCTCAGTCAGGCAGCATTAAACACATGGACGTTCGGTGTGATGATGATGTTGTACCCGCTGCTGCTTCCTTTGCTGAGTTGTCAGATACAAGTGAAGCGGTTGATGATGACGATGCGTCCATGGATGTCACGTGGGTGCCCGCTCGGCAACAAGAAGAACAGGTCGAAAGTTCAGATGGGGAGACAGAGAGGAGGAGGAGACGAGTTGGAAGCAGGGGGAGGTCCTCGCAAGGAGCTAGTGGCACAGTCAGACAGCATGCATCGGCACCCGGGGTCAGCCCGACAGCACGCCAATCAACGCATGCTGTGTCCACCACCAGAATGCCGTCATTGCAGAGCTCAGCAGTGTGGAATTTTTTTTGTGTGTCTGCCTCTGACAACAGCGATGCCATTTGCAACCTGTGCCAAAAGAAACTGAGTCGTGGGAAGTCCAACACCCACCTAGGTACAACTGCTTTGCGTAGGCACATGATCGCACATCACAAACGCCTATGGGATCAACACATGAGTACAAGCAGCACACAAACTCAAAGCCGCCATCCTCCTCCTGGTCCAGCATTTTCAGCCACGTCAACCACTGCTGTCCTCCTTGCCCCCTCTCAACCATCCGCCACTCCCTCTCTCGCCTTGAGCAGTTCCCGCTCATCTGCCCACAGTCAGGTGTCTGTCAAGGACATCTTTGAGCATAAGAAGCCAATGTCAGAAAGTCACCCCCTTGCCCAGCGTCTGACAGCTGGCTTGTCTGAACTATTAGCCCGCCAGCTTTTACCATACAAGCTGGTGGAGTCTGAGGCGTTCAAAAAATTTGTGGCTATTGGGATACCGCAGTGGAAGGTACCCGTACGAAATTTCTTTGCACAAAAGGCAATCCCCAACCTGTACTCGATTGTGCAAAAGGAAGTAATGGCATGTCTGGCACACAGTGTTGGGGCAAGGGTCCATCTGACTATTGATACCTGGTCTGCAAAGCATGGTCAGGGCAGGTATATCACCTACACTGCGCATTGTGTAAACCTGCTGACGGCTGCCAAGCATGGAATGCGTGGCTCTGCAGAGGAGTTGGTGACACCGCCACGACTTGCAGGCAGACCTGCTGCCACCTCCTCTACTCCCCCTACTCCATCCTCTTCCATAACCTCCTCAGCTGAGTCCTCTTCTGCTGCTGCGTCTTGCTCCACATCAACGGCACCCCCCCCCCCCAGCTCCCCAGGTACTATTCCACATCCCGGATACGGCAGTGTCACGCCATCTTGGGTTTGACTTGCTTGAAAGCAGAGAGTCACACCGCACTCCTGTCCGCCCTGAACGCACAGGTGGAAAAGTGTCTGACTCCGCAGCAACTGGATATCGGCAAAGTGGTTTGTGACAACGGAAAAAATTTGTTGGCGGCATTGAAGTTGGGCAAGTTGACACATGTGCCGTGCATGGCACATGTGTGTAATCTGATCGTACAACGCTTTGTGCATAAGTACACAGGCTTACAGGACGTCCTGAAGCAGGCCAGGAAGGTGTGTGGCCATTTCAGGCGTTCCTACACGGCCATGGCGCACTTTGCAGATATCCAGCGGTGAAACAACATGCCAGTGAGACGCTTGATTTGCGACAGCCCGAGACGTTGGAATTCAACACTCCTAATGTTCGAACGCCTGCTCCAACAAGAAAAAGCCGTTAATGAATATTTGTATGGGGTGCTAGGACAGCCTCTGGGGAGCTGGGAATTTTTTTGCCACGTTACTGGACGCTCATGCGCAATGCCTGTAGGCTCATGCGTCCTTTTGAGGAGGTGACAAACCTAGTCAGTCGCACCGAAGGCACCATCAGCGACATCATACCATTTGTTTTCTTCCTGGAGCGTGCCCTGCGAAGAGTGCTGGATCAGGCCGTAGATTAGCGTGAAGAGGAAGAGTTGTGGTCACCATCACCACCAGAAACAGCCTTATCAGCATCGCTTGCTGGACCTGCGGCAACGCTGGAATAGGATTGTGAGGAAGAGGAATCAGAGGAGGAATGTGGCTTTGAGGAGGAGGAGGAAGACCAACCACAACAGGCATCCCAGGGTGCTCCTTGTCACCTATCTGGTACCCGTGGTGTTGTACGTGGCTGGGGGAAAGAACATACCTTCATTGAGATCACTGAGGAGGAACTGGAAATGAGTAGCTCGGCATCCAACCTTGTGCAAATGGGGTCTTTCATGTTGTTGTGTCTGTTGAGGGACCCTCGTATGAAAAGGCGGAAGGAGAACGACCTGTACTGGGTGTCCACGCTACTAGACCCCCGGTATAAGCAGAAAGTGGCGGAAATGTTACCGAATTACAACAAGTCGGAAAGGATGCAGCATTTGCAAAATAAATTAAAAAGTATGCTTTACACAGCGTATAAGGGTGATGTCACAGCACAACGGGAATCTAAAGGGAAGAGGTGAAAGTAATCCTCCTCCTCCCACCACCACGCCGGCAAGGACAGGACGCTTTACAGACGTGTTGTTGATGGAGGACATGCGGAGCTTTTTAAGTCCTACGCATCGCCACAGCCCTTCGGGATCCACCCTCAGAGAACGACTCGACCGACAGGTAGCAGACTACCTTGCCTTAACTGCAGATATCGACACTCTGAGGAGCGATGAACCCCTTGACTACTGGGTGTGCAGGCTTGACCTGTGGCCTGAGCTATCCCAATTTGCGATAGAACTTCTGGCCTGCATTTTAAAAGTACCACAAAATACTGGAACATATTGGAACATCGGCTTTCTTCAAGAAACTTTGGATCCAGTATCCCTATTGAAAAGGACGAAAAGATTCCTCAATGGGATGTGGCTGCTACCTTTGCAATTTTACACACTGAATTTGGACTTTTATATTTGCTTCTTGTTCTTTGTTTACTTGTTTTTAGTGTTTTAATATTTTAAACACATATGTTCATAATTGGCGCAACCTTTTCCTGTTTTGCTGCATTATTCTATTTCTGTTGGGTCTTTCAGGGAGGCAGTTTTTTTTTTTTTTTTTAGGTTTGCTGACGCCTTTTCTTTTCTGTTTGATTGTACAGCGCTGATCCTTCTGTTTGCCTTATATGTGTTGATGGTTTGGATTTTGTTCTTTTTTCTTTTCTTTTACTAGTTGTATTCCTACAGGCCCCACAGATACCACAACCATTAAACCCTTATATTCATTAAATGGATTTTGTGTGTCTCTCCTCATATTTGTGTGGTTATTTGTAAGATTATTTTGCAAATTGGGTACACCTCAATAGGTTATTTTAGGTTTATCAGGTAAAATAGCATTGAGTATTTCATCATTTTTTAAAATGGGCCAATGTTTAGAGATCACTTTTTTCCACTTGTTTACTCTGGACATTAAAATCACATATACTGGTGGTGGCACACCTGTTAGGTAATCTCGGACTCCTGACTTTAAAACGATATCTAGACAACACACCCTGATTGGGTATTTACAAATAAGGACACAACCACTAACCCCCAACAAGTTCGCGTGAACAAACTCAATCCACGGGGAGTTGGTAGTTGGCGGCCGTTGGACATCTCCCGACAGGCCCGACTGCCAACTGCTGCCGTGGTCACGCGAACCAACCCTCCCAGGAGGGAATTTCGACACCTATCTTTTGGTGCCGTAACCGTCTCTTTATAGGGACGAATAACTCATCTCCACTTTCTTACCCCCCCTGCCCCCCCGCCTGCACGTTCGTGCAGTCAGGGATCTCTTCACACTACGACTTTATCACATCTCTATTCCCTGCTCTATCCTTCCTGTGATTCTTATCCAGCCAACCCGCACCTACCTCCCCCCCCCCACCACCACCATTGCCACAGTGCCCACGGAACTCGCACGGGGTACTACTCGGCAGCAGGCTTTGCCTGGAAAGGCGCACAAGCAATAGAAGACCGCTACTCGCGCACGACACGCATGGCTTACATTCCTGATCCTCTACGAGTTACGACCATGAACTGCAGAGGCCTAAATATACCAGAGCGCAGGTCGCAATTACTTCGAGAACTAGCCTCTAGACATATTTCGGTCGCTTTCCTACAGGAAACGCACTTCAGAGAAGGACATGCTCCACAGCTGAAAAGCAAACACTATCCCAACACGGCCCATAGCAATCACCCGACTGCTCGTAGGGCAGGCGTGGCGGTCCTCATCCACGCTAAACTGCAGTTCAGGGAAACGGAACGAATGGCCGATCCTAACGGCAGGTACTTATTCCTTAAGGGCGATATACAGGATCGTAGATACACATTTGCGACACTCTATGTACCGAATACCAACCAGTCGCACTTCATACGTAGAACCATCTCCAAACTCTCCTCGTTCACGGAGGGCATATTGATAGCTGGCGGAGACTTCAATGTACCCCTCATCCCCCTACTGGACTCATCCACGGGTCACAGCTGCATCTCCCAAGGAGCCCTCCGTAGTATACAGACATCACTTAAGAATCTCAGACTGGTGGACTGCTGGCGCGCAATGCACCCAGCAGACAGGGAATATACCCACTACTCCGTGATACATAAGCGCTACGCGAGGATTGACTATATCTTTCTCCAACAGGAACACCTCGACGCCATCCAAAAAGTAGACATTGATTCAGCAAGCTGGTCGGACCATGGACCTGTGACCCTCCAATTGGACTCCCCCAGAGTGCGTCCGTCCACATGGGCGTGGAGGCTGCAGGACTCTCTGCTTTTAGACCCTGCGGTGAAGGTACAGATCGCTGAGGAACTTACATCCTATTTTACATTAAACGCCACAGACGAACTGCCCGCGACGACTATATGGGAAGCTCACAAAAGTGTACTCAGAGGCACGTTGATGCACTTGGCCTCCAAAAAGAAAAGGGAATCTCGAGCACATGTGACGGAATTACTTACACGCATAAATACCCTCGAACTACAACACAAACGCTCACACCTTGAAGAGACATATAAGGAACTCCTGGAAGCCCGAAGATCACTGCATACCCACATAACTAATCGTTATTACGGTTCCTTACAACGCTCGAAGGCCTTCTTTTACCAACACGCCAACAAGGGGGGGAGGCTGCTGGCCAAAATGCTAAAGGGACCCCAGTGCGTGACCCAGGTCCATAAACTACGTCTACCAGACGGCACAACCACGCAATTCCCGGATAAAATAGCCTCCGAATTTCGCTCATTCTACGCCTCGCTGTACAACACCCCTGGACCGACACTCCCGGATGCAATAACACACAGATTAGACAAAATAAAGGACTACATCGCGTCACACGTGGGGACACGGCTGCAGCAAGGGGAGGCAGAGATGTTAGACGCACCGATCACAGAAGCAGAAGTGGCGGGAGCGATTAAGGCTGCCAAGACGGGCCGTGCACCAGGCCCAGATGGCTTCACTTTAGACTACTATAAGAAATTCCGATCCATATTGCTCCCGAACCTCACCAACGCGTTCAACGCCCTGATAAACGGTGCCCAGTTTCATCACGAGTCCCTGGCAGCGACTATAACAGTCCTCCCGAAACCGGGGAAGGACCCCGAACAATGCAGCAGCTACAGACCAATCTCACTGCTGAATGTAGATGTGAAGCTTTTTACCAAAATCCTGTCCACCAGGATTGGGGGTATACTCCCAACACTGGTCCACGCAGACCAGACGGGGTTCATCCCAGGAAGGGAAGCAAGGGACAGCACCCTTAGAGTACAGTCCATCCACCACCTGGTGACGAGGTCGAACGACAAACTCCTACTACTGTCCACGGATGCGGAGAAGGCGTTCGACCGGGTCGACTGGACGTTCCTTATGACCACACTTCGAGAAATGGGCTTCGGAGAAAACATGCTGAAATGGATCGATGCGCTATACCGCTGCCCCAACGCGAAGGTGAAAGTGAACGGGGCACTCACCGAATCCTTCCAGATTCATAACGGGACGAGACAGGGATGTCCACTCTCTCCCATGCTCTTTGCCCTAGCTCTTGAACCGTTCCTAGAGGCAGTGCGCAACTCAGACGACGTCCCGGGCTTCAAAAACGGCGTTACAGCACACAAGGTAGCTGCATACGCAGATGACCTCCTATTTTTTATCACAGAACCGGAAGCGATGATGCCCCGCCTAGTTGCCATGATCACAGCCTACGGGGAGGTCTCAGGATTCAAACTGAACATGAACAAAGGCGAAGTACTCAACATTAACACACCGTCTACCCAGGTAAACGCGTTGAAACAACAGTTCCCATTCCGATGGTGCACAAACCGCATGCGATACCTAGGCATAACACTGACCAGAGACTTAGGCGACATGTACCGGACGAACTTTGTACCGCTGATGCAACGAATACAAAAGGATCTGAAAACATGGGCATACCCCCACATATCATGGTTCGGGCGGATTGCAATATTAAAGATGAATATTTTACCGAGGCTACTATACCTATACCAGACAATCCCGCAAGCCCTACCGACTGCGTATTTTACATCACTCCGATCTGCGATGGGGAAGTTCGTTTGGAACGGGAAACAGGCACGGCTCGACAAGAGACCTTATGCTTGCCCCGAACGCGGGGGGGCTGGCGCTCCCTGACCTCCGCAAATACCATCACGCGACAGTCCTCCAACGTGTACTGGAATGGCATTCCCAACCGGCACACAAACAATGGGTCGACCTAGACAAGGCCCACATAGGCTCCTCCTTCCTGACATCCATCTGGAACTCAAGGAGGTTGCCAAGAGCGACTCTGGAACCGACCTCCACTGTAGCACAGACACTGAAAACGTGGGATACCATCAGGAGAGCACCGCATGTGTCTCCAACGCCGAGCCCGATGACTCAGATCCAACATAATCCTCTGATAGGAGGGGGTCTGCCGACGACGGCTTTGTCCTTCCTGGGAGAGGGAGAATCATTCCCCATACATAGAGTACTGAACAACGCAGGCATAATCCCCCTGAGGGAACTATTAGAGGGCAACCAGCCCACCAGCCTCCAAACCTTCCGTTACATGCAGCTCAGATCGTACTATCAGACGCTCCCGGGCAAGGAAACGCTACATCGGGACTTAACATGGTTCGAAACACTCTGCGATACCAAATCCACCCTAGATAAGTCGATTTCACTGTTGTACCAACACATGCTAGTGGGACACCTCACCAACAATGACCAGTTCCGCAGACGCTGGGAACGCATGCTCGATACGTCCTTCACCACGGCACAATGGGATAAGATCCTCATACTGCACCATAAATGTTCGTCAAGTTCCCAATATCAAGAAACCAACTATAAACTTCTCTCATTTTGGTACAGAACGCCTGATAGCCTACACAGGATATTCCCAACTATACCGGACACAGGAGATGCGAGGATGACCGAGGCTCGCCACTACACATATGGTGGGACTGCCCACTCATTAAACCATTTTGGGAAGAAGTACAACGGAAAATAAGGGAAATCTTGGGAACGGATGAAATCCTAACCGCGGAGGCGGCCCTCCTACATTCCACACCAGACCCCATAGGGGCATACAGGAGAAGCATTCGTAGACACCTACTAAACGCGGCCAAAGCGCTGATTCCACTATACTGGAAACAGACGAATATTCCTACAATAACGCAATGGACGGAACGAGTAGAGGAGATCTATAGAGCAGAATCAATACAGGCCACCCTTCTGGGTCTCGAGGATAAGAATATGGAGAGATGGCGCCTGTGGCTGCTTTATGTGGCAGACCAAAGCTCAGACAGGGACGTTCGTCTGCGGACCCGAGGAACCCCGCACCCCCCTCCGAATGGAGATTGAGCTAAGCTACGATCCACGCGATGCCATGGGCACGGGCAGTGGAACCCCCACCCACCCACCCCACCCCAGCTCTCCTTCTCTTCAAACCGCTGTCTCATCTTACTGCCCCCCCCCCCACCTCTGTATCTCCCCCTTCTATTTCTCACTCAACATGCCTTTCAGTACTCGGACAAAGCTCCGTGACTTAATCGAAAAACAGAAGTAGCTCGATACAACCCGAGATTACTAACGGTTGCTTCACACACTTGCATTCACTCATCAGATTAGAGACACACACCTCAGCCACGGTTTCACAAAACACGAACATGGAACAACCCCACACAGCAAATGACCACTAAATATGACCTGACTATCACAACCGCCTTATTGGAAAAGCGAACCATAGGCGGATTGACCGAACCCGAAATACCCTACAGGCTGATATAACATTCGACCTATCAGACTACCTAATACCTACACCACACCTTGGTCACCCATGTGCCTACTCTGACGGGTTAAACATACTCTCGCACCATTCCCTTATAATGCACATCGCGTCCCAATTGTTATCCGTACAATATTCGCTGGGAACTGCATGTCTCCAATACTATGATTATCTGCTAAATTTAAAAGTTACTTGTTATTATACACAGTTCAGGACACGTTCCGAAATGTCTGTGCTGAATGAAGCCGTTTTAAACTTAAACGCAGACGAAACTCAAGCCATTTAAGGCACATGACGACATTTCATGCTTGTCTTGACAAAAGCTTTATATCGGACTTCATGTCAATGTCACTTGTTTATCCTAAGCTTTATGTTACTGTTATATGTGTTTCCATGAGACCTGCGTGTCTATTACGTTATATCTTGACCACCCTGCTGTAATTTGAACTGAAGACACTAATAAAGCTTGTTGAACTACAAAATAAATAAAGATGTGTGTATTATGTAACATATGGCTGTATGTATTTATATATCACAATATGTTGGTGCGCATATGTGTATCATTATAAATGTGTACATGTATGTTAATATGTAATAGCATTGGTAAATTGGCACAGCCTTCTGTGTTTTATTTAACCTAAAATCACATATACAAGATAACTGACTTTCATTAGATGTAATTTTTTTTTCTTTATATTTCTAAAGGGTGTCTATCTCTAAGCAGGTATGCAGTATTTAAAAGTTCTCTATTATATCCCTTATCTGAAAAATCATATATGATTTTTTTGTGCCTGTTCTTGAAATGTATTGGTGTCCGTACAGTTTCGTTTAATTCTTAAAGGACCACTCTAGGCACCAAGACAACTTAATTCTTATGAAGTTGTCTTGGTGCCAGGTACCTCTAGTTTTTTGTTTTTTTTAAATACACTGCCGTTTCAGAGAAAAAGCAGTGTATTTTTTTTCCCTATTCCCACCTACAGTGGCTGTCTCTGAGACCGCCACTAGATGGTGCTTCCGCAATCCTCACGGTTAGAATCTGTCAGGGTTTCTTTGCTGTTTCAAACAGCAAACCTTTCTGTTTCAGTGATTGAGTTTGCAGCTGCAATTACTATGAGCTGCTTCTGCTTGTTGCCACGGTTACTCACCTGTGAGTAGTAATCAACCCTGCTGCTAATCAGTTCTGCCTATTTAAGCAGCTAAGCCCAGAACCTCCTTGCCCTTGCGTGGTTTCCTGTTTCCCAGAAGTCTCCTTGTTCCTGTGTTTCCTGTTTGATCCTGGTTCCTGACTCCGGCCTTGTTCCTGACTCCGCTGCTCTCCGTGCTCCTGATCCTGGCTTGTCTGACTACCCGCTCTGGTGACTGACCCCTGCTTGATTCCTGGACTTTGCTTTTGTTTATTATTTTGTTATTTATTAATAAAGGTGTGTTTGCATCTACTTCTGTCTCTGTCTGGTTCCTGGTCCCTGACATTACGCAAGGGCCATGAATACAGATGGTACAGGCAAGACACCTATACCTAACCTGCTTACCCAGTGGGACCAGCAGAACCACCATTTGGACCAGTATGCCCATCTGGATCCAGTACCCGGCCAGCCTGCGATTGCGGCCGCCTCTGCCTCACTTCCTGTTCTAGCACCGGTTGTAACCTCCAAACCTGTAGCGGCTAGAGAAATGACTGGGTCTGTCCCGCTCCCTCAGCATTTTGGGGGCGACCCAGCACAGTGCAGAGAATTTATAAATCTGGTTAAAGGATACCTTGAAACCCTGCCCCAGGCATTTCCTACAGACAGTGACAAAGTTCACTTCATGATTTCTTTGCTGTCTGAAAACGCCCTAGCTTGGGCAAAACCTCTCTGGGAGGCGGAGAAGCCTATTATTTACAATTACCCTGAATTTGTTGCATCCTTCAATAGGGTTTTTGATATTCCAGCTCGCTCCACCCCTACTGCCGAACTACTCATGTCTAATTCTCAGGGCACAAAAACTATTGTCGAGTATGCCAGTGAATTCCGTACCATGGCAGCAGAGGGTGGCTGGAACAACGAGACTCTTGTGGCTGCCTTTGCACAAGGTGTCTCCGATGTGTTTAAAAATGAGATTGCAGCCAGAGAATTACCTAAAGATCTCGAGGAACTGATATCATTTGTCACCCTCATTGACATCAGACTCCGAGAGAGATCCTCATCCAAGGAGCGCCTGCGGAGGCCTCTTGTAAATTTGACACCGAGCTTTTCTTGCCCACCCGAACCTCCCTCACCTCCCTTGCCTCCTGGTCCTGAGTCCTCTGTCTGTGTGGAGCCAAGGCGGTTAGGCTTCTCACGCCTCTCGGCCGAGGAGAGAGCCTTTAGGAGGAGGGAGGGCCTGTGCCTATACTGCGGACACCACGGTCACATGTTAAAGTTTTGCCCGATCCGTCCGGCAAAGGGTCCGTACCCAAGATACTGTCAGGGGCAGATCTTGGGTGGTCTTTCTGCAGACCCAGAGATATGTGTGCACAAACCATTGGTGCCTGTTATCCTCTCCTGGTCTGATTCATCCATTGAAACCCGGGCGTTACTTGATTCTGGGGCCGCAGGCTTGTTTATAGATTGTGCATTTGCAGGAAAGCACTCTATACCCTTACAGTCTCGCAACTCCCCACTAGCCTTCGAAGCCATCGATGGCAGACCAATACAGCCAACCCACGTGACCCAAGAAACCGTGCCCATATCTCTGGCTGTAGGGGCTCTACATCATGAGACGACCCAATTCCAGGTCATTTCCTCTCCATATTACCAGGTTGTTTTGGGATACCCTTGGTTACAGAAGCATAACCCCACAATTGATTGGCGCAAAGCTGAGATATTATCATGGTCCCAGCAATGCACATTGTCCTGTCTCCAGAAACCGGTCAAAGTTTTGGGCGCATGTTCTGCCTCTTCCTTACCCGCTGAGTACCAAGAATTCCAAGATGTATTTGACAAGGGTCAAGCCAGCGTTCTGCCACCACACCGTCCGTATGACTGTGGTATCGAACTCCAACCGGGTACCAATCCTCCCCGGGGCCGGATTTACCCACTGTCTGTAGCAGAAAATCGAGCCATGGAGGAGTATGTTACCGATGCACTGTCTAAGGGTTTTATTCGGAAGTCATCTTCTCCTGCCGGGGCCGGCTTTTTCTTTGTAAAGAAAAAAGATGGCGAGTTGAGACCCTGTATCGACTATAGGGGTCTCAATCGCATTACTATTAAGAATGCCTACCCCATTCCATTAATCACGGAATTATTTGACTGCCTCAAGGGAGCAACGGTCTTCACCAAACTTGATCTGAGAGGGGCATATAATCTCGTCCGGATAAAAGAGGACCACGAATGGAAAACCGCATTTAACACCAGGAGCGGCCATTACGAATACCTAGTAATGCCCTTTGGTCTTTGCAATGCTCCGGCGGTTTTCCAAGAATTTATAAATGACGTCCTGCGAGATATGCTGCAGCAATGTGTGGTGGTTTATCTTGATGATATTCTGATCCATTCCACATCTCTCGAGAACCATCACGCAGACGTTTCTCGTGTTCTACAGAGACTTAGAGAAAATAGTCTGTTCTGCAAATTGGAGAAATGTGAGTTTCACTGCAAACAGGTTACATTCTTGGGATATGTTATCTCAGATACTGGATTCTCTATGGATCCGGAGAAACTTTCGGCTGTACTTAAATGGCCTCGACCTACGGGTCTTCGCTCTATACAACGGTTTCTGGGCTTCGCCAATTATTATCGGAAGTTCATACGCAACTTTTCTTCCTTGGTTAAACCTCTCACGGACATGACCAGGAGAGATGCTGATCCACAGCATTGGTCACAGGCAGGGGCGGACTGACCGGTCGGGCACTTCGGACGTGGTCCGAGGGCCCGGCCGGGAGGGGGGCCCGCCGCAGCCGTGCACATAACATAATGTGCACGGACTGCAAAGTTATTCACCCGGCGATCGGGGCCCGGGCCCAGCGCAGCAATACTTACCTGTATAGGAGGAGGGGCCCGGTCCTGTACGCGGAGGCGCATCGACGTCACTACTTGACGTCGACGCAATGACGTCTGACGTCGACGGTGCCGCCTGCACGGGACCGGAATTCATTACAAAGTGTGCGGAAGGATTCTAAGTGTCCGCCTTAAAAATCAGCAAAAAACGGGGGTCGGCCATCTTTAGAGCTCAGCAGTCAGCAAGCAAAGCCAGGCCACCAGCCCACAGGTCAGCCAGCCCACAGGCCCGGAGGCCACCAGGCAGCCAGCCCACATGCCACCAGCCAGCCCACAGGCCCAGAGGCCACCAGCCAGGCCCCCAGCCAGCCCACATGCCACCAGCCAGCACCCCCCCACAGGCCACCAGCCAGCCCTCAGGCCCAGAGGCCACCAGCCAGGTCCCCAGCCAGCCCACATGCCACCAGCCAGCCCCCCCACAGGCCACCGGCAAGCCCAGAGGCCACCAGCCAGCCCACATGCCACCAGCCAGCCCCCCACCAGCCAGCCCCCCACAGGCCACCAGCCAGACCACAGGCCCAGAGGCCAGCCAGTTCACAGGCCAGCCCACAGGCCACCAGCCAGCCCACAGGCCAGCCAGCCCACAGGCCACCAGCCAGCCAGGCCCCCAGCCAGCCCACCAGCCAGCCAGTCAGGCCACCAGCCAGCCCCAGGCCAGCAGCCAGCCACAGACCACCCACCCAGCAGCCAGCCACAGACCACCAGCCAGCCCACAGGTCAGCCAGCCAGGCCACCAGCCCACAGGCCAGCAGCCAGCCACAGACCACCCACCCAGCAGCCAGCCACAGACCGCCCAGAGGCCAGCAGCCAGCCACAGGCCAGCCAGGCCACCAGCCAGCCCACAGGCCACCAGCCAGCCCCAGGCCAGCAAGCCAGGCCACCAGCCAGCCCCAGGCCAGCCAGCCCCCAGCCAGCCCACAGGCCCCCAGCCAGGCCAGCCCACAGGCCAGCAGCCAGGCCAGCAGCCATCCCACAGGCCAGCAGCCATCCCACAGGCCAGCAGCCAGCCACAGGCCAGCCCACAGGCCGCCAGCCAGCCCACAGGCCGCCAGCCAGCCCCAGGCCGCCAGCCAGCCCACAGGCCGCCAGCCAGCCCCAGGCTACCAGCCCACAGGCCAGCCAGCACCAGGCCCCCAGCCAGCCCACAGGCCAGCCAGCACCAGGCCCCCAGCCAGCCCACAGGCCAGCCAGCCAGGCCACCAGTCAGCCTAGAGGCCAGCCAGCCCACAGGCCCAGAGGCCACCAGCCAGTTCACAGGCCAGCCCCCCCACAGGCCACCAGCCAGCCCACAGGCCAGCCAGCCCACAGGCTACCAGCCAGCCCCCCCACAGGCCACCAGCCAGCCCGGCCACCAGCCAGCCCACAGGCCAGCCAGCCCACAGGCCAGCCAGCCAGGCCACTGCCAGCCAGCCCCAGGCCCCCAGTCAGCCCACAGGCCAGCCAGCCAGGCCACCAGTCAGCCTACAGGCCAGCCAGTCAGGCCACCAGCCAGCCACAGGCCAGCCAGTCAGCCCCAGGCCCCCCAGCCAGCCCACTGGCCAGCCAGGCCACCAGCCCACAGGCCAACCAGTCCCAGGCCCCCAGCCGACCACAGCTGCCCACAGGCAGCAGCCAGCCCACAGGCCAGCAGCAAGCCACAGGCCTACAGCCGACAAGCCCACAGCAAGCGACAGGCCTACAGCCAGCAAGCCCCACAGCCTGCCAGCCGGAGCCAGCAAGCCCACAGCCTGCCAGCCAGCAACCGTAATTGAGTTAAGAGGAGCCAACTTGCATAAGGTATCAGCGAGCTATGTTGTGTTGCTATATTGTGAATAGGAACCAGATTGTTGGAGAGACCCCCTTCCAGGCCCCATTAGACTCCATTGTAGTCTCTAATGGGGCCTGGAGGGGATTCATTCGAACACAGTCTCCAAAGGACACTGAGAGCCTCTGCTAGAAAGACCCCCTCCCAGCCTATTAGACTCCATTGTAGTCTCTAATGGAGCCTGGAGGAGATTCTATCTAACACACTCTCTAAAGCACACTGAGAGGGTCTCTGTTAGATATACCCCTCGATCGAGGAATTTCAGGGATAAGAATCTCCTTAGGGGAGCTTCTCTGTGCTTCAGTGCATTTATACACTTAATATATTTTTCTATTAGAGCAGGGCTCGACAAATCCCAGGTCGCCATGGCGACTAAAAATCTTATTGTGACGAAACCAACCTCGCCACTGGGCATTGGAGAAGCCTGTTTGCCCGCCTCCTACCTGCTGACTATGGCCCCTTGAAAATTGGTACGTTTAGAGAACTATATTTGGGCATATTGTATTTTATTGTGCGACTGCTGGCCCTTTAAGCACAGTGAATGGTATTTTATTGTACTGCTGCTGGCCCTTTAAGAACTGTCTGGGGACATATTGAGACTTTGGGTAACAATACCCTTTAAGACTATGGCCCCTGAAAAGTATGAACTTTTATTGTGTGTGTATGGCCCTTTAAGAACCGTCTGGGGACATATTGTGACTTTGCTGAACAATGCCCCTTTAAGACTATGTCCCCAGACCTGTAAAATAACTTGTTCCTGGCTTTCCCACACTTGGTTCAGTAAATAGGGCTTACTGAACCAAGTACCACACAGGCGGACCACCCAGAAGTTAAAGTATGCAGGCAATTTACCTCCCAGGCTGTGAGGTTACTGCAGGTTAATTGCACGTGGCGGCGGCCATCTTTGTTCAGTCGAATGCGGTCAGCGGTGTATGCTAAAGATTCTGTGGAACTAAAATCGGCTACACATTTTACCGAACACCGCTGACCCTTACCTTCTTCCATACTGAACTTGCAGCTCCAGAGACTAAGTCCCGTTCGAAATGGGACTTAGTCGTTTTTTCGCATGAAATTGACCGGCCGCACAGCCCAAATCTATGGAACTGTTTTGGGCAGGAAAACGTGCTTGCGGTCGGTCATAAAGGGACCTCCAGCTAACTTTTGATCCGCTGGAGGGATTTGGCTGAATTTTGGAAGGGTGTATGTTTAAAGTGTGCTGATTCTAAATATATATATTTTGGGAAGATTGGATGTACGGTTTTAAAGTTATAGCACATGTATAAAAACTGTATTTTCCCTGGCTGTAATAATTATGTTAACTGGTTATCTGAGGGGAGGGAACTTGTGGGTTGTAACCGTTATGCTATTGGCTGTTTTACCCCGCCCCTGTGGGCGGGCTTTTATGTGTAAGATGGAAATAAAAGCAGACTGGGTGTGTTAGCACCTCAGATCATCTTGTACCTTCATGAAGTTTCGGCTCATGTTTGGGGGATTGGAAAACTACACTCTGGGGATTGCTATAATCACTATACTCCCCAGGGTATTATCGCTGAGCTCTGCTAAGAGCTGTTCCTGTGCCTGCTCTCTGGAATTCGGAGAGGTCCATCTACTGGAAGCTAGACCCTGGTCTTGGGTCCAGAGTGGGTAGCGTGGCGAGACCCCAACCAAGCTGCGGCGGTTCGTGGGAGTCTACAGTGGTTATGGTGTCTGGTGGAGTGCTTGGAGACCTCGGAAAGCACTAGGAGCATCCGTCAGCGGAGGGTACCCGGTCGGGGTGCCAGCGGTTCCGTTACACTTATCCTGGCAGCCCTTTAGCGAAGGCTGCTAGCCAGCGGCAAACGGCCACCCGCATGGGGTAGCATTAAAGAGGGGGCCGGCCGCCTGCCTGGGGTTGCGTGGGAGGCAATGCGCGAGGGAGCAGTAATCCTCCTGCAGTTCCTCACTGCTCCCTCGCACTGTTTAGTGATTCCAGGAGCTGGAATATGACATTATTCCAGGCCCGGCATCACTACAGAGATCGTGCAAGGGAGCTCAGAGGAACTGCAGGAAGATTAGACAGCAGCCCCACTGGACCACAGGGAAAAATCCACTCAGCTCTGCCAAAGGTATGGAGGCTGGCAGGACTTAAATTAAAATGTAAATGTTCATTTGTGAGTTTATGAGAAACTGTGTGTCTGTGTGTCTCTGTGTTTGGTTTCTGCATTTGTTTATTATATTGCACTTGTTTATAACTTATTGCACTTTTGTTCCATGTGTCTAAAGATTGTGTAGGGTGTGGCTGGAGGCGGGGCATGGAGGTGGGACAAGGGTGGGGCTTGAGGTGGAACATGTGTGGGACCTGTAAGGGGCCCTTGATTTATTTTGCCCGGGGGCCCTGAGGTTTCTCAGTCCGCCCCTGGTCACAGGAAGCCATTACTGCCTTTGAGTCTCTCAAAGTCGCCTTTGCTGCTGCCCCTATACTGGCACACCCTAACCCTGCCTTACCATTCATTCTTGAGGTCGATGCGTCTGAGACAGGAGTGGGCGCCCTCCTGTCTCAACGTCCTAACCCAGAGAGTTCCAGGCATCCGTGCGGGTATTTCTCGAGGAAATTGAACCCGGCGGAATGCAACTACCAGATTGGTGATAGAGAACTTCTAGCCATAATTTTAGCTCTCAAAGAATGGAGGCACCTTCTTGAGGGTACTTCAGTGCCAATCCTCATACTCACAGACCACAAGAATCTAACATATCTTTCTGAAGCTAAGCGACTTTCCCCCCGGCAAGCTAGATGGGCTCTCTTCCTATCAAGATTCAATTATGTGGTTTCTTACTTGCCCGGTACAAAAAACATCCAGGCTGATGCCTTGTCTCGACAGTTCTCCCCTCCATCTAGAGAGGAGATAACCCCTACTCCTGTGATTCCTCCATATACTGGCAACCATCCGTACTAACCTCACCTCACCCCTAGGCGAGGAGATTCTGGCTGCACAAAGTAATGCTCCTCCAGAGAAACCTAATGGCCGTTGTTTTGTACCTATTAACCTCCGTACGAAACTATTGAGTACATACCACGACTCCAAAGCAGCTGGACATCCAGGCAAAAACCAGTTAATCTGGTCCATATCCCGGCAATTTTGGTGGCCTAGTCTCCGTTCGGATGTCACCGCTTTTGTAGCTGCCTGTCCTGTGTGCGCTCAAAACAAAACCCCACGACGCTCTCCAGTGGGTCTCCTGCAAACCATACCTAATGGTGAACGACCCTGGACCCACTTGTCCATGGATTTTATCGTAGATCTTCCGGTCTCTCGTGGCAATACAGTCGTTCTCATGGTTGTTGACCGATTCTCGAAGATGTCGCATTGCATTCCCTTGAAAAAACTACCAACTTCCCAGGAACTTGCAACAATTTTTGGTCGGGAGATCTTTCGTTTGCATGGGTTACCCAAAGTGATCGTCTCAGATAGGGGTAGCCAGTTCGTATCCAGATTTTGGAGAGCTTTTTGTACGCAAATGGGAATTCAGCTTTCCTTCTCCTCGGCCTACCACCCGCAATCCAATGGTGCAGCGGAACGAGCTAACCAAACACTGGAACAGTTTCTGCGTTGCTACATTTCTGACCACCAGAACAACTGGTCTGATCTGCTACCCTGGGCGGAGTTTGCCCACAATAGTGCGATTAATGCCTCCTCCCGGCTATCCCCGTTCCTGGCAAACTATGGGTTTCAACCGTCCATGTTGCCTGATACGTTCTTGCCACAGGAGATACCGGCATTGGAGGGACATCTCAGGGAACTCCGTTCCACTTGGGTGCAGGTTCAGAGTTCTTTGCAACGCGCAATACAGAACTACAAACTCCAGGCCGACCGCAGACGCCTTCCTGCACCTACCTATCAGGTCGGAGAGAGGGTCTGGCTGTCTTCCCGCAACCTACGCCTCCGTGTTCCCTCACAAAAACTGGCACCCCGATACGTTGGGCCATTTCGTATACTTCGAAGGGTTAACCCTGTAGCTTACGCACTTGACCTTCCTGCTAACATGCGCATCTCAAATGTTTTTTCCATGTTTCCCTCTTGAAACCGTTGGTTTGTAATCGCTACACCAACTCAGTGCCACGTCCACGTCCTGTTCTGATTGACAATCATGAGGAATATGAAATACGCAGCCACGAGAGGACAGAGTCACAGAGACCAAGCGATTGAAGAGTTTGAAGAAGGAGAGCATGATCAACGGTGTCAAAGGCCGCTGAGAGGTCAAGAAGAATTAGTATGGAGTAGTGGCCTTTGGATTTAGCTGCGATTAGGTCGTTAGTAACTTTGATAAGGGCAGTCTCTGTAGAGTGGAGAGGGCGGAAGCCAGATTGAAGAGGGTCAAGGAGAGAGTTGGAATTGAGGAAATGAGACACACGGGTAAAGACAAGTCTTTCCAGAAGCTTTGAGGAAAAAGGGAGCAGGGATATGGGACGGTAGTTAGAGGGGGTGGATGGGTCGAGGGATGGTTTTTTTAGTATAGGTACTACAGTGGCATGTTTAAGGTCAGCAGGGACGATGCCAGAGGAGAGCGAGCAGTTGAAGATGTGTGTTAGAGAAGGCACGAGACAAGTGGAGAGAGATCTAATAAGGTGAGATGGGACAGGATCGAGCGGGCAAGTGGTGGGGCGAGAGGAGCAAAGAAGAGCAGCCACCTCTTGGTCAGTAGCTGGGGAGAATGTCTGAAGGGTAGGAAAGGCATGATCTATGTGTGATTGAGAAACAGAAAGGCAAGGAGGGGAGAATTCTTTCCTTAGCTGTTCAATCTTGTCAGTGAAGTAACATGCGAAGTTATCAGCAGTAAGGTTAGTTTTGGGGGTGGCCACAGCAGGGCGAAGAAGAGAATTAAAGGTGTGAAAGAGACGCCTGGGGTTGCGGGAACATGAACTAATGAGAGTGGAAAAATAGGACTGTTTGGCAAGGGCAAGGGCTGCACTGTATGAACACAATATGAATCTATAATGGAGAAAGTCTGATTGTGTACGAGACTTCCTCCAGGAGCGTTCAGCACAACGGGAGCATCTTTGCAGGTAGCGCGTTGATTTAGTATGCCATGGTTGGGGGCGGGTCCTCCTCGAGGTGCTTGTTTGGAGTGGCGCTGCAGTGTTCAAGGCAGATGTAAGAGTAGAGTTATATATGGAGATGGCCTGTGAAGGACAGGAGAGGGAAGGGATGGACAGCAGTTGTGAATCAATGTCAGCTGACAACTGTTGGAGATCAAGAGAATTAAGGTCCCTCCTGAGTTGAGGGGGGTTAGGCTGAGGTTTTTGGGTGAGGGGGTATGTGAGAGCAAATGATAAGAGGTGGTGATCAGAGAGTGGATATGGAGTGTTGCAGATATTAGATACTGTACATGCATAAGTGAAGATTAGGTCAAGGGTATTGCCAGCTACATGGGTGGGAGAATCTGCCCACTGCGATAGCCCGAGGGAGGAAGTCATGGAAAGTAGTTTGGTGGCTGCAGAGGTCAAAGGTGGGTTTATAGGAATATTGAAGTCCCCGAGAATTAGGGATGGAATGTTAGAAGAGAGGAAATAGGGTAGCCAGGCAGCAAAGTGGTCAAGGAAGAGAAGAGGGGAACCAGGGGGGCGGTAAATAACAGCAATGTTAGCAGTCAATGAATCTCTATGAGAAGATTTTCATTGGCTGAGCGCTGCGCTGGACGTGCATGCGCTTTTCGGCCGCAATGATTTCCTATGAGAGGAAATTCATTGGCGGACAGCGGGGAAAACAGTCAGCAGACCCGATGACCGCGCGGGAGGTGTCGACGATCGGTGACGTAGCGCTACAAAGAAGGTAAGTAAAGGGGTATTTAGAATAGAATGTAAAAGTTAAAAGTGGGGTTCAGAGGGGCACTGAGTAGTCAGGTATAGAATAGGGCTGTTAAATCAGGTAGTTTAGTAGTGCCTAGAGTGGTCCTTTAATAACTGGGCTTTTGGTGGTTGAATGATGTTTTTATGTATTCTGATTTTTTTTTAATTAAAAATACCCCCTGGTTTCCCTTTATCTACTTTGATGTCATTAGTTGGATCTTTATTTAATATTGTGTAGGTACTACTATCATTTAACAGCCTATTTGACTCTTCTATATAATCGCCTCGTTCAATAAGGACGATCCCTCCTCCCTTATTCGCTGGTTTGATTACCAGTGAGTTGTCATCTTTAAACTCTCTCAGGGTTTTTCTTTCTGAGAAGCTTAAATTGTACTCATTTTTCTTTGCAGGTTTAATTTTATTATTGTCCCTCATTACCATGCAACATCTAGAAAAGAATTGGGACTTTTCTTTTACTTCTGTATGGACAAAATCATCACTTGGATTAGTATATTCAGGTCTCATTATTGTGTTTTTCATTAAAAAAAATCATTTAAACATCTTTCTCTTAAATTTGTTTAAATCTATATACGTATTAAATTTGTACAAAATCTTTCTCAAGTAGTTTTAATTGGGGCATAGATAGTGTTCTGTTAGTGAAGTTAAAAATGCCATTATGCTTTATTGTCCTCTAATTCCCCTTCTTCTAGGGGCCTCCTCCTTTTTCCTGGTGACTTTAGGAATGATGGAAGCCCCTTGTATCTATCCCTTTCTTTTTAATTCCCAAAAATCCTCTTGTCTTGACAATTGATCCAAATGAGACAATCTATTATAAGATGAAACATTATCTTCTGTGTTCCTCATGGTTACATTGCTACTTGCTTTAGATTTGTTGTGATATGTATCACGTTTAGTTAATCCACAAGTATCTCTTTCCCTCATTTTATATTCTTTTCTCCTAACTGTTCTTCCTCGGGAGATGTGTCTTTGTTTAAAGTCGGTTTTCTTTTCTCTTGATTTATGAGGTGTTTTAATGAATGTTTTCATGTGGGGGTTTTTAGGTATAAAGCTGTAATTATTACTACTTGTTCTTTTTAGAAGTTTTGAATCTTGGTCTCTTCTTACATATTTATATGAATTTCCATTATACATCTCACATCTCAAACTATGTGTCCCATTTGAGTTATTATATCTCTAGTTTGAACAAGTTCTTACTTTATTATTGGCATAGTCATTTTTGTCTCTCAAATATTTTCTTTTCTTAGTCTCAATAACAGCTCTTTCCATTTTGTCAAGATTTATTTTTATGTCTTCAGTCACCGAAGTGTAGTTGTGTTGTTAATTAACAAATTTTGTAACTCGTTAAGCTTTTTATCCAATTTTTCCAAATTATGTTGACGTCTCATAATGATCAATTCCATTAAACCAAAAGAAAAATTCTCATTTTTTTATTCCACTCGGTCATGAAATCCTCTTCCTCTTGGTCAAAGGAGGGATTTTTTTGAGAACCTTAGGCCACTTTGTGTTATTTTCTCCCTATTATATGTTTCTAAAGTTGCTATTTTTTATTGAAAAACCCAATAATGAGACCTGAATGTATTAATCCAAGTGATGATTTTGTCCATACAGAAGTAAATTAAAAGTCCCAATTCTTTCCTAGATGTTGTATCTCGGAAGAGATGACAACATTTGAAGAAATGGTAATGAGGGACATAAATTGTATTAATTTTTCTTAGCAGGTTTCATTTTATTAAAGTTTCTCAGAAAGAAAAACCATGAGAGAGCTTAAAGATGACAACTCACTAGTAATCAAACCAGTGGATAAGGGAGGAGGGATCGTCCTTATTGAACGAGACGATCGTTAAATAAAGATCCAACTAATGATATCAAAGTCGGTTATAATAAACTGATTGATAAAGGGAAATTAGGAGGTATTTTAAATAAAAAAAGAATCAGAATTTTTAAACATTCACTACCCCAAAATACCAGTGTTTTATTACTTACCTAAAATACACATAATTAAACCACCAGGGCGCCCCAATATTTCAGGTATAGAATCTATCTCTAGTAGACTCACAGTACATAGATAGGGGTCTACAATATATAGTACAGAAATGTCCCAGCTATCTGAAAGACACTATGAGCATCCTACAGATCCTTAAAAACACTACATGGGATAAAGAATACTTTCTAGTAACAGTTGATGTGAATTCTTTATATACAATAGTAAATCATGAAAGGGGTTGTGAAGCAACAAAATATTTTCTTGAAAATCTAGGGACTTTCCCACAACCTCAGTTAGATTTTATTTTAGAAGGAATCAACTGGATCCTCAATAATAACTATTTTTGGTTTAATGAGAATTTTTATTTGCAGATCTGTGGAACGGCAATGGGCACTAGGTTTGCACCTAGTTATGCAAATTATTTGTGTCTTTTTGGGAACATAAGTTTGTCTTTGAAGATCAAAGATAGGTTGTAAATCTGGTGCGCTCAATCCCTAGACATATATATATATATATATATCTTGAGAATAATGACTGGGGCATAAAACTTACGAAGAATTGCAGTAAAAGTTCAGTTGAGGGGCGGAGCCTAACTGCCGAGCCAGCCGGTCGCACCATGGCCGAGCTCCGGGGGAAAAAGGAATAAAACACTGATTAACGAAGACTAACACCGAGTAATCACAGCCTACAACACTTACAGCGACTGGGTGAGTCCTCGAGCTCATTAACCTACCGGAGTTTAGCGGTGCCTGGTGGTTCTGGACCACGGAAGGATGGAGGCCTACTACACGTGGGGGGGGGGGGGAGACGGCCGATCCCTCTACCCCAGGGCTGCAATACCCTCGCGGGGTCCATCAGAGCACGTCCAAAGCTACATATAAGCAGAGAGTAGAACATAACGTGGGTAAACCAGTCTGTTCATGAGACACTGATATACAGAGAGCTCAGGGCCCTATGATGCAAACAGTCACAATGCAGGCATTACTACAAGATTAAAACATCATGACAAGCAACTCAAGGCCACCCTAGTACTCACTCGCGGACCCAGGCACTCTAACACTGCTCAACAAGATATATTTTAACCTGTTATATGCCTAAGCCTGTTTAACCCTCACAATGCTTTGGACTTGTATGAGCCCACCTAAACCTTACTAAACTGCCTCACCAGCCTGTTTCACCTATGTTGGACTTATATTATATACATAAAAAAAAAAAAGTGCAAGATTTAACATTTACCCTACTGTTTTAAATGTTAATGAAAAACATGAGGAATGCCTATGGGGTACCACATGCTCGCTTGTTCTTTTTTTCACGCACTGCAAAAATAAAGAATTAAAAAAAAAAAAAAAGTTCAGTTGAATTTTTAGACTTGAATATTTATATTATAGACAACATTAAAACGATTACTTTTTTTAAAAAAAAAGTTGATTTGAACAGTTATATTAAAAAAAAAAAAAAAAAACAACAGCTGTCACTATTCTCCTTGGCTTCTTAATGCACCAAAAGCCCAGTTAAGAATTAAACAAAACTGTATGGACACCAATACAATTCAAGAACAGGCACAAAAAAAATCATATATGATTTTTCACACAAGGGATACAATAGAGAACATTTAAATACTGCATACCAAGAAGTAGTGCTTAGAGATAGACACCCTTTTGAAATATAAAGAAAAAACAATGACATCTAATGAAAGTCAGTTATCTTGTATATGTGATTTTAACACCCAGAGTAAACAAGTGAAAAAAGCGATCTCTAAACATTGGCCCATTTAAAAAAAAAATGACGAAATACTCAATGCTATTTTACCTGATAAACCTAAAATAACCTATCGAGGTGTACCCAATTTGCAAAGAGAGACACACAAAATCCATTTAATGAATCTACGGGTTTTTATGGTTGTGGTACCTGTAGGTCCTGTAGGAATACAACTAGTAAAAAAAAAAAAAAGAAAAAAAAAGGGTTATTAAGGAATTGACACATCCCAAATAAAGTTTTAAAATTAACAATATCATCACTTGCCATTCCAAGAGAGTGATTATATGATGACTTGCCCATGTGGATTAGTATATATAAGGCGTACCATTCGCCCTCTTCAAGTGAGGATACAAAAGCACATTAGGAACGTGAGAAATTGCTTTGTTAAACAATGTATCCCTACATTTAAATTTTTTTTTACAATTTTTAGGAATTCAAAAGGTGAAAATAATATGGAGGGGAGACGACATTTAAAAAAATAAAAATGGAACAGTCTGAAATGAGATGGATCTTTAACCCCTTAAGGACCAAACTTCTGGAATAAAAGGGAATCATGACATGTCTCACACGTCATGTGTCCTTAAGGGGTTAAACTAGACACTTTACATCCACCGTGTTTAAATAACGACTTTGAACTCTGTCATTTTTTTATAGCTATTTTCTAGTAGTTTAATATATATGTTTTCCTTTTTTTATAGACACTCCTTTTTTATATTCTTCTATATGATTTTTTAGGTGTTTGGTTTGTTCTGCATTGCACTATTGACTTCATGTTAGTAGCTATATATCAACTGAATATTATATTATTATATGTATTTGCTTATTTTATTTATATAAGCCTTCATATTCAATCTATTTAGATCTCAAATTAACACAAGTGAAGTCAGGAATATATCCCCATGAAAAGTATATTTCAATGAGGAATATATTTTACGGATATTCTCTTTATATAATAAATTGTGTTGAAATGTAATACTGCTAAGCAAACTGCTATTGGGCAGCAATAACTTGGGACTGTCCATAGTGTTGCTTTGCATGGACGAATGGAGCAAATGCCCACACTGAATATCTGACTGATCCGGAAGTGATGTTATGAAGACTCCAATACGTTACTTCCTCTCAGCGGAGAGGAAACACACCTCCACATACCGGATGGTCGATTGGTTGATTACAGGGCACAAGGACCAATCACAGAAAGATCTTCTGGTATATACACAGGAAACAATTGAGAAGCAGGCATCCGATTGAAAAATCCTTTGAACAAGGTGTATAAAAGATCAGAAGTTTTTCTCCAATATTAAGTTCTGTCACTCTCAACACACAGACAATTAACTAGATCCAAAATGTGGCAGCAATGTTCATCTTCATTAGAAGGCACAATTCAGAAAGAATGTAAAATTTCTTTATTCAAAGGATACAAAGAAAAATGTAGACAGGAGCTCCTCCACATATGATAGAACCACTGTAGAGCCTTGGCAGAAAGTGTACTAGAAATACTTGAATTTCTGACATATGTCTTGCTGATGTGATGGCTACGAGGAATGAGGTCTTTTGAATTAGAAGTATAGAAGTCTAAAAGGAGGACCTGCAAGGCACTATTACCAGTCATACTACATGTGGATGCAATGCCCATTTTTTATAAATCTGAGAGGGTGAACACCTGAATGCCAATTCCTTTTCCAGACTTGGCTGTAGGGATTCAAGGATGACTTTCACTGACAATAAATCAGCATCGACCCTTTCAGACTGCATGTCATACTCTTCAAAGGTAGACCAGATGTAGTAATTTTTATATATATATATATATATATATATATGAGAGAGAGAGAGAGGATGTGGACTTCTTTCAGGACTGCATCAAGGTTTCAATGACAGGAATAGTAAGGACTTTGGATGTTAAAGGGATTCTCTAGTGCCAGGACAACAAACATCCTGGAGTGCCCCCCTACCTCCCCCACATCGCTGAAGGGGTTAAAAACGCCTTCAGATACTTGCCTGAATCAAGCACCGATGTCCCTCGGCGCTTGGTCAGGCTCCGCTTAATGCTTTCCTATGGGGATTCCAGCGACGCTGGAGGTCCTAATGCATAGCGCGAGGACATCCAGCGTCGTTTAGATAACAAAAAGTCATCTAAGAAGCCGGAAGTCCCACTAGAGGAGGACTTAACACTGCAAGGTAATTATTGCAGTTTATAAAAACTGCAATAATTACACTTGCAGGGTTAAGGGTGGTGGGAGTTGGCACCCAGACCACCTCACTGGGCTGAAGTGGTCTGGGTGCCTACAGTGTCCCTTTAAAAAGCTTTGCGCAGTTCCCAAAATGTAATTTGAGATAGGCGAGGACATAGGACTGGACCTTGAGAGAACAGGATTCATAGGTAATTGCCATGGAGGTTACATCACAATTCACCATAGCATGGGAAATCAAGGCGGTCTTCACCAAAAGGGCAAAGATTGCAATTAGAGTTTAATCTTTCTGAAAATCCTGGAGTCAGGGGAATTGGTGAAAAAAAACAAAAACAAAAACAACCTACTCCAGATTTAACCCCTGCAGGACGGAGTCAATAGTGCACGTTCTGATCAAAACAAAACGTAAACAAAAACTGGAATTTGCGCTATATGTCTGTTCACCCGTAGTTCCCCTCTTTCAAATTATATATCATTTTGTTCAGGAGAAACATGGCTTTAATCTATCATTAACTATTCATATATGGAACATAATTTATTATGAATAAAATTTAAAAAATGTGAGAAAATAAGATTTTTTTTTAAATTTGCATTTCCGTCTGACATTTTAACTGTGAATGTCATAACACTGTTTTACTGCAAAAAAATGCACATATTTGTAATCAGCGATGTCTCACGAGTACAACAGTACCCCCCATTAACAGGTTTTATGTTGTTTTGGAAAGTTACAGGGTCAAATATAGAACATTCCATTTTCAAATTGAAATTTTCCAGATTAGTAATGTTACCTTTGAGACGGTATGGTAGCCCAGGAATGAGACTTACCCCCTAATGGCATAGCATTTGAAAAAGTAGACAAGCCAAGGTATTGAAAGTGGGGTATGTTTAGTCTTTTTTAGTAGCCACTTAGTCACAAACACTGGCCAAAGTTAGCGTTCATATTTGTTTTTGTGTGAAAAAAAGCAAAAAACGAATATTTGGCCAGTGTTTGTGACTAAGTGGCTACTAAAAAAGACTGGACATACCCCACTTGCAATACCTCAGATTGTCTACTTTTGCAAATGGTATGCCATCATGGGGGTAATTCTCATTCCTGGGCTACCATACGCTCTCAAAGGCAACATAACCAATCTGGCAAATTTCAATGTCAAAAGAATGAAATGCAAGCCTTATATGTGACTCTCTAACTTTCCAAAACACCATAAAACCTGTACATTGGGGGTACTGTTATTCTCGGGAGACTTCACTAAACACAAATATTAGTGTTTTAAAACAGTAAAACATATTACAACAATAATATAGACCATAAAAGTGCAGTTCGCTTGTAAAAAATGCAAAAAACGTAACTTTTACTTAAAATATCATCGTTGTAATACAATTTACCAATTTGAAACACTAATATTTGAGTTCAGCGAAGTCTCCCGAGTAAAACAGTACCCCCTATGTACAGGTTTTATGGTGTCTTGGAGAGTTACAGGGTCAAATATAGTGCTTGCAAATTAAATTCTCTGCACTTTCTCCCTGTGTTGTCAGGCATGTCAATCAAATTTTAATTAATCAAAACACATAATTACATTAAAAGATTATTTAAATATACACGTCGAATTTTAATATATATGCATTTATAGGTATCTAAATTCTACGTGTATACTAATGTAATCTTTTATGTAATTATATGTATTATCTATCTATCTATATCTATATATCTATATATATATATATTTGTGTTAAGGGCTCATGATAGTACAGAAGATACAAACAAACACTGATAAGTGTAGGATGGTATTAAAAGAGCAAGTCGGTTGTGGTGTGCCGGAAGTGACGATGAGGTAGGCCTGTAAATAAAGAGGGCCCACCAAGAAGAAATGTAAAGAGAAAAGGAGTTAATAATGAGGAGTGGGTGGGAGGGTGATGCAGCGCTGACCTCGAACGATATGGAGCCAGGTAAGGGGTGTCCCTTAAGTAGGGAAGAGGTGTGTCATACGCCCCTCCCACAATTACAGGCCAAAAGGCCTTAATACTTGTGTTAAGGGCTCATGATAGTACAGAAGATACAAACAAACACTGATAAGTGTAGGATGGTATTAAAAGAGCAAGTCGGTTGTGGTGTGCCGGAACCGACGATGAGGTAGGCCTGTAAATAAAGAGGGCAAAAGTAGAAAATCAAATTTATTACATACCAGCAATATACATACTTTAACCAGACATGTCTTGAAAGGCATTTCTTACTTCTTGTACCGGGTTAGGTATGTATCTAGAGTAAGCCGATGATTTCCAGCGCCCTAGTGACTTGATAACATGAACTGGAATGTTTGCACTGGATGCTGTGGAGGCCGCTCCTATGCGGAAGGAGTGGCCCGAATAGTTAGCTGATTTGAGGCCCAGCTGTGTAAGTAAAGACCTGACGTGTGTCATAAAGGTGGTGGTAGTGAGTACCGAACCTTGTAGACTGAAAGTGGTTGAGATGGTGGTTCGTTGTTATGCTGGGTATATGAGTCCAGTAGTTTTTTTTTTTTTGAATTCTTTATTTTTGTGTGCCAGGGTTAACAGAAAATAATGCCTCGCCACAACAGCGGAGACAGACAATATAATGACAGGTTTTACAACGGTTTGATATGGTTAGCAAGGAACTTGCACATTTTTTATAATTGGATATGGAGCACAGAAAAAGGTGCAGCACCCATGTGTGTCGCCTGGTTGGAACAGCATTTTTAACATTAGCCGGGGGGGGTTTCAGAATATCAACAACAGCACGGAAAGCCGGCATTACTCAATAAAGCGAGCGACACATAGTGGGTGAGCTTAAAGAAAATATGGCCTGTTACACAGGGGTTGCTAGAAAGAGATGAGCGACGGGGAACAGACCATTTAGTGTTATCCCCCATAGTGGGTCAGTGGCATCAGAGGGTGTTTGCTGGTTTACTAAAAATTCTCTGGGGGAGGGGGGGGAGGGTAATTAAAGTACCCGTGTGGCATTTCTGGCAGTGACCAGGGCGCTAAGTAACCATCTGGGTAGGTTTTTAAGCGGAGTACCTGCCGTAGTATAACAAGGCAGGAGTCGTCGGTAGTGTGCGGTCATATTACTCCGCGGGGATTGGCTCTTATTAGCCTGATCTAGGAATGAGCAGAAAGGTGAAATACTGCAGTGACTGAAAAATAATAATAAAGCACGTCAAGTAGAGGTAACCAATTAAAAAACAAACAACAATTAAATAAAATTTAAACTGTAGAAGGTAACAGCGGTGGTATTGTTGGGTATGTCCCGTAATAGTGAGGGTCCGTCTCAGCTAGGTTGTCTCCCTGCCGGCAGTCTCAGGCTTGGGGTCAGGTTAAGTCTCTGGGCGTCGATGAGGCTTGGGCTGTGCGGGGTGTGAATTCCTGGATAGTGGCTGGGTTTAGGTGAGCTAGTCCTGAACCAGGGGTTGTGCTTGGGGTTAGGATTCCCAGCTTACCCATTTGTTCTTCCAGCTCCTTCGAGGTGCCCGCCCGGAACGTTTCTCCTTGTGCTTGGAATCGGACAATTCTTGGGTGTCCCCACCGATAAGAGATGGCGTTTGATCTCAGGATCTGCAGATGTGGACGCAGTGAGCGGCGCCACGCCAGAGTGTTTCTGGTGAGGTCTGGAAAAATTTGCAGCGTTGCTCCTTCAAAGTCCAGTGAAGACTTCCCTCTCACCGCCGTGAGGAGTAGGGCCTTATCTTGCAGGGACTGGAATCTTACAATTAGGTCTGGCGTTGCAGTTGCCGGTGCGTTCGCAGGCTTCTGCAAGCGAAACACGCCATCAAGCTTTATTGCCTTCGCCTGTTTGTGAGGGATGAGTGCTGTAAAGAAGCGCCGTAGGAAATGTGGTAAGTCTGCAGTCTCCAGTATCTCCGGCACACCTCTGATCTTGAGATTGTACCTTCTTCGTACATCCTCCATTGCATCAAGCCTATTCATGGCGGTACCTTGCGCCTGCTCCAGTTCTTCAATCTTCTTCTCAGCCCTGGTCAACCTCGAATCGTGGGCACTGCGCGCCACTTCAAGCTGGGCGATCTTCGTCGTAGCGCCCTCCACGGCTTTTTGGAAGTGGGCCATGTCTCCCGCTATGTTGGCGCGGAGCTCCGCTAGCATAGTTTTCAGCTGAGCGGCGGTGACTGGGTCTTTATTTTCTGGGTTGTTGGTTCTGGGACCTGTGCGAGGTCTGAGGGCTGCTCCCTCCTCCGACTCGGCATAAAAGTCGTCAGAAGAGTACGAGGAGCCTTCCCCGAGGGACGCCATCTTGTCCCATGCGGCCTTCTGTGTGTTGCGGAGCATCTCGCCTATATCTCGGCTCGGCATGTCTTTGTCCGCTTTAGGCTTTTTATTTTTTCGACCCATAGTGGTGTGGGTTCGTAGGGCAGGGTGAATAGCCTGTTTGGTCGCCAGGTAGCCTTGTGAAAATAGCCTTTATGGGCAAGTTATTGCAGAGCTCGGAAAAGTGTGGCCGCTCTGGTTCGCTGCTAGGCTCCGCCCCCCCCGAGTCCAGTAGTTTGACGGGGCTCCACCTGTTGTGAGTAGGATAGTACTTAACCTCTACTGAAAGTGCATGTTGACTGGTTTTGGAGTGAGGCAGAGTCAAGATATAATAGTCCATGTGTTTTGTTAAGTGTGAATGAAGTAGGATGTGAGTGGACTGTGTTGTACTGATGGCAGTAAATTCTCTTGGTCTCAAGAAACCATAAACAAGGCTACGTATATGGCGGTTTTAACGATGAGGTTTGTGTTGTTGGCAAAGGGTTTAAATCTAGTGAATTGTATAAGTCTTTAAAAATATGGAAATCTATGGGTAGCCTCTGGGCCGTACGTGGGGGTTCGGATCTCTGAATACCCCTAAGGATGTTCTTAATTGGTAGGAGGACACTTGATTTGTCTGGTTGTAAAGTTAGCATGTGATGTTGGATGCCTGTCAGATATGGTTTGATTGTGTTGTATGATAGTTTGAGTTTGAGGTGGCAAAAAGAAGCACAGCCCAACCAGGATGTCACGATGAAAGGTTGTAAGATGTTGTGTTCAGAAAGGAATCTTTAAATCAAATGAAAGCTCTATCGTAAGTTTCCCGGGTATTAGTAGACAGTGCTAATTGGGACAATGTTCTGCTATGTTGCATAATAGCATCTAGTCCATTACTAGATGGTGGAATAGTGGGGTGTTCGTGGCTGTGAGTGCGGCTGACGGGAGTATTTGACGAAAAGCCTGGAAATTAAAGCGAGACAAATTGTCAGCAGCAGTGTTACATACACCTGGAACATGAATACAAAACAAGAGAAAATTATGACATGCAGCCAGCCAAGTGAGTTTCCTCAAGAATCTCATAATAGTCAGTGATTTGGATCGGCCTTGTTTATAATGTGACAAGTTACTTGGTTGTCTGAGTAGCAACGTACAGACGAACCTGCCCATAAATGCACCCATGCCACGGCAACCGTCACGATGGGATATATCTCAAACAGAGCTGAGGTAGTGGAAAAACCCTCCAGGTCCTGAACTTCTGAAGGCCAGCTGCCCCAAAGCCATTCGTTCCTGAAAAATTGCTGCAAAACCTGTGGTAGACGCCGCGTCTGACCAAATGGTAGGTGAGGAGTCAGACAATTTTGGAAGGAACATGCTTTTACCATTCAAGGTGGTTAAAAATTTTCTCCACATAATTACGCCTGCCGTGGCTTGGGTATCCAGGGGTGACCTGTGTCCATCATGTCTAAAAGTGGGAAACATGTAAAGGAGTTGTGAGATGAAAGCCCGGCCTTGAGGTATGATGCGAATGGCAAAATTCAGTGACCCAAGCAGAGACTGTAATTCTTGCGGTTGCAAGTACCGAGTTGTATGTAGAGATTATGTTGATCAGAATGTTTTCTACCTTGGGCGTGGCAGGCTAGCTTGCATGGTGGCTGAGTCTAGTATGATACCCAGGAATGTGATGAAGGTATCTGGTCCATCAGTCTTGGTGGAGGAGACTGGGACACCCACCTGTTCGAATAGACTGATGGTTTCTTTTAGGCTACTGGGAGGGGAAATATTCTCCTCGACCAGTAAGAAATCATCCAGATAATGTATAACTGTAGGGCATCTGGCTATATTTAATAAAACCAGCATAGGGTTTCGGCGAATACATCAAAAATGGCCGGACTACTTTGGAACCTAAATGTTAAACGTGAGCAAAATAGTAGTTCCCTGCCCACTTGATACCATGCAGGTGACACAGTGTAGGGTGGATAGGCAGTAACTTGAAATCATTGTGATATCAGTCTTGCTGAGCCATGCTCCGGCCCCTGCCTGCATGATAGCCGTAATGGCGTGATCTATGGTGGAATATTGCAGTGAAAATTCCTCAGAGGGTATGAGGGAGTTCAGACTAGGAGTGGCAGAGGTGTGAGGTGTTGATAGATCAATGATAAGTTTCTGTTTGTGAGAAGATTTCCCCGTGACAATACCGATGGGGTTTGTCCGCCATGTGGTGAACGGAGGGGACTGGAAGGGCCCCCATAGGAAGTCCTCTGCCACTCTGTTGTGCGGATTGTAAATTAGGACATTGCAGGATTCCGGAAGGCATGTGTATGAGGCCTGTGTGAATCCTTCTGATAGACCCGAGATAATGAATTCCACCAAATGTCTAGATGGATGATGTGGCAGTAATGTCGTAAGTACAGAAATGTTTATTGATGTTAAGTATAGTTTTGGGATACATTTTATTTGGACACAGATTTAGCATGTGCCCTGAAACAGATGGCTGGAGAAAGTGATTGCAACTCAACCAGTGCTGGAGGGGTCGCAGCGGCCGACCCAGCCATGGTAAGGGGTGTAGTGACCGATTCCCCAGGGGTGATACTGGCAGGCTAACTAGGCCTGAAAGGCGAAAAATTTATCTTGTTTTGTGACAGGTGAGGCCCTGCTAGTTGCCAAGTGGCTATGAGAGGCTCTGTCTATGAGTTGGCGCGAGGGGTTATTGAGGCCACCCGTCGTAGTGGAAGGAATCGTAGGCCTCTCAGTGATAGTAAAAGAAAACAGGGGGAGGGAGTGACAGGTGAGGCCCTCTCTATAATATTGCGAGGCGGCTAACTCACGTGTGGCCCGATGGCGTTTGCCTCCGAAACGTTGAGGCGGGGTGTTGGCCTCGCGGACCACTAAACGATAGGCAGAAATGCCAAGAAGGGAGGTACCTATTTGGGCCTATACCCCTAACTTGCCAGTACTCTATGGCCTAGAAGAATTAAACGTATGTGAACTACAACGTGAGCAGGCTTACGTACCTGGTAGTATGTATGAAGTTTTGAGATTCGACAGGTATGAAAACCTGGATAAACCTAAAAAGGGATAGAGTGAGAATGGATCCTGTGAGACCGGTGTAATCTGTATAGGCTGTGATTAGGACTTCTAGCAGTATGTGTGGGAGGTGTAAAATCTATGAGTATGATAGTGACATGACTGCCCATGCTTGGTGACAAGCGTTACGCTGAGTACGATACCTGGCAGCAGGGGATTGGCCGTGTAATGTGTATATATGGAAGGTGATCAGATGATATGCATGTCACTAAACTGATCTGGGAATGCAAGGGACTTTTTAATGTGAAGTGACAATATGCAGAATCATAAATGTTGCTGTAAAGTGACGTATGAATGTATGAACCAGAACGTGTGATTGAAAAACAGAAAGTCTTGTGAGACGTATATGCCGTGTTCTTGAATACTCGTGTTACGTCGTCTGAGTGTGTCAAGAAAAGGCCTGAGTTTGTAAATGCCATGTGAAATTATGTGAAATGACAATCTATGCAGAAAATGTTGTAATGTGACGTATGAGTGGTTGAACCAATGCGTGTGATTCAACCCGAAACCCTCTGTGGAAGGTAGGACCGTGTTCTTATATATACTCGTGGTATATCGTATAAGTATGATAAGAAATGGCCTGAATAGTTAGTGCCATGTAATCGTAATGTACATGGTTGTAATAACATCATATCTCCATTATACTCTTTGAAAATAGGACCGTGTCCTTGAACTCGTGGTATGTCGTACGAGCATGACAGAAAAAAGGAGCCGTAATGTAGGCTAACCATAACAGTAATATACATGCAATATCTGCATTGTAAAATAAAATAACTATTATTATTAAAACCATATATATATATATATATAATAAGCAAACTGAAACAAAATAGACAACCTAAGATCGTGTAAAATAAGTATTTGAAAGTTTAACCGATTACTGTGCAGGAAACGTATGATTGGTTGGATCAGTACGTGTGATTCAACCCGAGTATGCATGAAAAGGAATTAAATCCTTGTGTCATGGTTAACAACAAAGAAATGAGGCCTGTAACGTAGGCTGATTTAATTGTAATGAAATGGATAATTATAAAAAAACAAAAACAAAAAAAAAACTCCAGTAAGCGTGGGAGTCCAATGTCTATACAGAAATGTTAGCTGGTTTCATACCCTGATGTAATAAGTGATACCTTAAAAATAGCATGAAAATGGTCTGTCTATTTAACCAAGCAACTTTTTAACCAAATGTAAATACATGAAATGATGAAATGTAACTCACGAAAAAGATCTATGTGAATACATAGCAGAATAACCGAATCTTAGTATGAAGGGAAACAGAAGTTAGCATGAATAGCTTAACCGTATGCATTTTAATGCGAACAGCAATCGTGCATAGAATATACTATGAATAAGTGCCGACCAGAAAACACAAACCGAAATGACAATCGTTTAAATGAAGCAAGGTTGGTTTTTACATGAAATGCAATAATGTCTGAAAAGCCTGTAATACACTGAATGACCGGTAGGGGTCAGTGTGTAGGCGAAAATGCAGTGGTTCGATGGTTTGTACATGAAATGCAATAATGTCTGAGAAGCCTGTAGTACACCGAATGACCGGTAGGGGTCAGTGTGTAGGCGAAAATGCAGTGGTTCGTTGGTTTGTACATGAAATGCGATAATGTCTAAGAAGCCTGTAGTACACCCAAAGACCGGTAGGGGGTTTAAACGAATGATATGCATGAACATGCAATGGTTTTAGAACAGACTTAGACCTGACCCGTGCATGGTGCCGTGGGACTGATGCCTGGCATAATGGGTAGGTTGACTTACAGTTTGTGAGTCACTTGGACACCATCCACGGCGATGGATTGAAGAAAGAAGGTGGTAGGCCGGAAAAGCCTGTGGCTGGATTCCTGACACAGCTCTGCTTAAAAAAACCCACGGAGTAATCAGGTAAAATGGCGTCTGGATGACCCGGAAGTGGAAATGATGCAGCGCTGACCTCGAACGATATGGAGCCAGGTAAGGGGTGTCCCTTAAGTAGGGAAGAGGTGTGTCATACGCCCCTCCCACAATTACAGGCCAAAAGGCCTTAATACATATATATATATATACACACACACACACATATTTGCGGTTATTTGTATTTTATATATAGATATATATATATATATATATATATATATATAGAATGTCATTCTAAGTGTATTTTGTTACCTATATATATATATATATATATAGATAACAAAATACAGTTAGAATGAAATTACATATGCATATATAATTTTATTTATTATTTTAATTATACGTATTTATATATATGTACATCTATTATATATATAATATATATATACATATTATATATATGTAACGTCATTCTAAGTGTATTTTAATATATATACTTATATTAATATTAAAATACACTTTGTATGACGTTACATATATTATATATATACACAATATGTATATATATTATTTATATATATATATACACACACACACACATATATATATATATATACACACACACACATATATATAATATGTATATATATTATATATACACACACACACATATATATAATATGTATATATATTATATATACACACACACACACACATATATATAATATGTATATATATTATATATACACACACACATATATATGTATATATATTATATTATATATAAAAATATATTTAATTTATTTTTAAACATGTTTATTTATTTATTTTTATTCTTCCTACTAGCAGGGGGACTGTCTGATATTTTAGACAGTCCCCCCTGCTGGCAGATCCATAGCCAGCTATAGGGGGCCATGTGATCGCTCTTTGAGAGCGATCACATGGCCCCCGGGGTCCTCATTTGCCGGAGGGGGGCTGCCTGGGCTCTCAGGCAGCCCCCCAGAAGAGGATCGCGGCGGAGGTGAGTACACCTTACCTACTGGGGCTGCAAGCCGTTACGACGTACCATGCCATCGCAACGGCTTTAAAGCCCATTTAATGCAGGACGGCATAGTACATCGTAACGGCGTTAATCTTTGTTTGCTAAGGCATCTTTGGTTATGACTTTTGGATTGAACCTCATCATTAGAGCTTGCAGTTCTTGCCGGAGGACATGAGATTACTTGTGATTGCCATTCGTTGGCTGCTCAGGTAATCCATCGTTTCCCCCCCACCCCCCCCCCCCCCTCCAGAGACTGATGGTGTGGGCTCAGGAAATCTTTCAAGGGTTGTCTTCCATGTGAGATTCCAAATAGTGTATCTGCAGACTCTTCGTGCCTCTCTGATGGCGGATATAGATGACTGCTGTTCTGTAATCCAGTTCGATCTCTCAATGATGGGCTGAAACTTTTCATCTCCCAGGCAACACCTAAGCATTAATAACAGAGAGCAGACCAGATGCCCTGTTTAATGCCATCCAAATAATGATGCACTGAAATGACATTTTTTCCCTTAGTAAGGCTAAGTCTGTTATCCAATTTACCGGTTTGGTAATCTGGGAACAGTAAAAAGCAGTTATTTTAGTAAAAGTTCAGCGAGATGTACTTGACCGGAAGGGCATTACCTTGAAACAAAATTATTGCCTGCTATGCAGAAGTGAAGGAATCAATGATTCAGGGACAAATGGGAATGTCCACAGATACTAGGCAATTGTTTTGATTAATGACATGAATAAGAGGCCAGAAACTCCATACTCCATTCTTACTTTGATCAACTGAAAGGGAGAAGATCCAGAAGGAACCAGGACTACAGGCCTTTAAGTTGCTTTGTTGGAAACTATGCTATTACTTTGCCATTAAGATTTATGAACTGCAAGTCTATTTTGCTTTGTATTGTGGAAGGGCTGATGGCGGGAAACATAACTTTCTCATGTTGTATTTGAATTCATGTCTGTATCTCTGATTAAGAACTGAGAGAAATCAGGCTTTTAAATTATGACGGGACCAGACTCTTCCAAGAAGCATACCTAGTATGCTTCAGCTTTCTCTTAAAGTGATTTCAGCTTTCTCTGAAAGTGATAGAAGGGTAGGAAGACATTGGACATTTTATCTTGAGGAAGATATTTACTGCCATAATTGCTTTTAGATGACCACTAAATACTTTCCAAATAAAAGATTACCTTTATATAAAATAAAAAAAATTCAGAGGCTCATACTAGGTCAACTGCTTCTTCAGAGACAAAATCATTTGCCAGTGTGATCTCACTCAGGGATTGAATAATGTGGATTCCTTTGTCTACATCTTCCAGGTTCTGAAGTAAAATCTTGGTTGCACTGGAAACTGCCTCTAATAATCGTTAGTTGGGTTGTATCCATTAGGTTAAATGAGGCAGATATCGCTTAGGAAATATGAGTGTTATATGCAGATAATTGCAGCATCAACGGTAGCATTTTAACCAACCACTTCCTCAATTGGGACTCAAATTGGACTCTTGGCACCAAAGTCCTCCTACTTCCTCTGGTATATTATGATGGCTATGCGCTATTTGTGTAACTAAACCTTTAGTGGCTTGCACATTACTCTGTAATACTGCTTCTTTTATTATTTGTGACGTTAGAAGTAGAGGGATTGACTTTTTAGAGCCACTACTTTGATGCAGTCTCTGCATAAATAGGGGATGAGGAGAGTCATTAAAGCATTCTCACTTAAGGTTTTGAGGTATAGAGGACCTGAAAATAGAGTATATATATATATATATATATATATATATCAGAATATAAAACAAATGTACATGGGAAAAATAAATAGAAATAATATTCCCAATACATTGATAGCTTTACCAATCTGCAGTCTACCAAATGCTTGATAACCATGTAGAAGAATTGAATCTGGCACACTCTTGCATTATTATTGTGGTTTATAAAGCGCCAACATATTCTGCAGCGTGGTACACTGGGTGGCCTAACAGACACGTAGTTGTAGGAACAGAGGGATAAAAGGCCCTGCTCAATGAGTTTACTTGCTAGACGGAGTGGGGTATAGTAACACAAAAGGTAAAGGTAGGGTTGCTAGGCTAATAGTCAATGAGGACTTGTGTTTTATGACAGTTTCAAGAGAGGAATCAGTAAACAGCTTTCCATCCCCACACCCTTATTATGCTTTCCTGAAGAAATAGATTTTCAACGTTTTTTTGGGGTAGTGGAGACTAGGTGAAAGTCTAAGAGGGGAAGGGTATTTCATAGGAATGGTGCAGCCCTAGAGAAGTCTTTAAGACGCATCAGAGGTAGAAGTACGAACAAAGGTTAGACGTAAGTCTTTGGCAGAGCGTAGAAACCTAGATGGGACATATTTGTGTATTAGTGAGGATAGGTAGGTCGGAGCAGCATTGTGTACAGATTTGTTAGCAAGTAGCAGGATTTTAAATTGAGCCCTATATCTTATGAGAAGCCAATGTAGGGGCTGACAGCCAGGTGAGGTGTGGTAGGACAGGTAGATTAGCCTCGCTGCCGCATTTATTATAGACCAGAGCTGCCCAACAGGTAGATCCCCAGATGTTATAGAACTAAAACTCTCATGATGCTTTGCGTGCCTTTAGAACAGGGCTGTCCAACCTGCGGACCCCCAGATGTTGCAGGTTGGGCAGCCCTGCTTTAGAATGACAAAGCATCATGGGAGTTGTAGTTATACAACATCTGGGGATCCTGTTGGGCAGCCCTGTTATACATCAACTGGGCAAACTAGGAACACGCAAGACCACCGAGAAGCGGATTACAGTAGTCAGGGCGAGAGAGGACAGCGCCATCGACAAGTACCTTAACCGTATCAGGCGTTAAATAGGGGCGGATGTGTGCTATGTTGAGATAGAAGTGACAGGATTTGGTGATTGGACATGAGGGGTGAAGGAGAGGTCGAAGTCAAAGAGAACACCTAAGCATCAAGCCTGTGAGGGAGAGCTGACGGTAGCACCATTGACTTGGGAGGGAAACAGACAAGGGAGTAGCAACACTTGAGGGAGGGAAGACCAGAAGTTCTATTTTGGACAGGTTAAGTTTAAGGAAAAGAGTTGCAATTCGCATGAGCGCCGGGAGGCCACCTGAATTAATGGCCGGTACTTGGAACTTTAATCCACTTAAGCAAGATATCTTGTAGGTAATCCATGACCGGACATGCACATAGATTAAGAAAACCAAAAACCAATGCAGGTCAAGAATACAGTAGTACAATGAGGAAAAGGAGTGTGTGCTCAAGAAAGGCTTACTTACTGGATTCTGAACTCCAGGCTGGGTAAATTGTGAGTCAAAAAGGAACACATGGTATAGATTTAACATTATGCCCAGGTGAGAGGAGTGGAAAAAGAGAGGCCTTTATCTATACATACACTAATATACCAATATTTACACATTTACTTTAATTACATTTATATTAAATTTATATTTCTGGTCCTGATTGCGGAGAGAAGAGGAGCTACCCATAAGTAATGCTGTCATGGTTAACTAGGAAAGTTAGGAGGAATAAAGCAATGTAGAGAAATTGCTCTTTGTACATACATTTGTTAGCAATTCAACCAATGTAAACACAATCACACACTTTAATTGGGTGTTGTATCCAGTTTACCAAAATAAGGTGTCTAACAAATTTTTTTTAACCTCAACTTGTAATAGCTCCTCATTAGCTATACACAGAAACCTTTAGATTGTATCAGATTGTGGTATTCAGTGCCAATTAAAATGCCAGTGAGCAGCTGGACAAACTTAATTGGACACTAAGCAGCAAAACAACTTTAGTTTAATGAAATAGTTTAGATCATGCCCCTTCCTTTTTACTGCTCAATTATCTGCCTTTTAGGAATCCATCACTTTCTTTATGCAACTCTAGCCACACCTAAACTGGCTGAGTCTCTTGGAGCTTCCCTACATACGTTCTGAAAAGTCTAATTAGTTTTTTTAGCTTTTATTATTGCAGTGAGTTTTAGAATTTCTATTTTCCTGCTCTGTTATTTGCCTGCTACAGCATCTTGTGTGTGTGTTAAAGTTCAATTAGTAAAGCAGGAGATAATATTGAGCTCTTACAGCAAAGTGTTCGTTTAGAAGTGCTTCTGCTTTACAAATTTAGTTTGACATTGTCCCTTTAAACTGTATAGAACTAAACTGTAGTATTTAAAGACCCCATTTCCCTGTTGCCAGTAAAAAAAAAATAAAAATAATAATATATCAAACCAAGATTAGCACAACCCATTTTACCAAGAATGAAAAGCAATTGTAGGATATGGGGTGCAGCAAACAAAAGTTCACTTTTGTCAATGCATAAGAGGTTACCACAGAGAGAGCACAGCCTGTGAAAGTTAAAGGCATCAAAACAACTTTAGCTTAATTAAGCAGTTTAGGTATATAGATCTCGCCCCGGCAGTTTCGCTGCTTAATTCTCTGCCATTTAGGAGTTAAATCACTTTTGTTTCTGTTTCCCTAATGACACCTCACTTGGCTGTGACTTACGCAGCCTGTATAAAAAAGGTTTCATTTTCAATCCGATAGTAGTTAACTTTACATATCGTATCTCCTTGTATCACACACAGGAAGTCCTGCAGGCTCTAGAAGGCAATTAACAAAGCTGTAAATAAGAAACTACTAAATTAAGAAGAAAATTAAATAAAGGAAGTTTAAAAATTAGATGCCCCTTTACAGAAAGTGTTTAACATGGCTGTGTAAGTCACATGGAGGGAGGTGTGGCTAGGGCTGCATAAGCAAAGTGTTTAATTCTGTCATTTAGGAGTTAAATCAGTGAGCCTGCAGGGGAATGATCTATACACAAAACTGCTTAAAGTGGTTTTGGTGCCTAGTGTACCTTTAAGCAAATTAAGCCTGTCAAAATGCCTCAATTTAACAAGCTTGACATTCAAAGGAGATTGCTATTATATTAATATTATATAAGATTGCTTATTATATGGCACTTTCCATAGAAGCAGTGTATGCTAAATATTAACTGGGTTTAAATAGAATATTCTAAGAGCATTTGGTTATATATAACTTTGTTACATAGACTATAAACCAATGTTTCCCCAAACAAGATGCTTGAAATTAATCCGACCAGATGCACAGTACATCATGCCAATTCAATTGTTTTGTCTTTTTACTCATGACTGCATTAGATTCATTTCCATGAAAAGAAAACAAAATAAATTGCTATCCATCAGACAAAAATAAAACAAATCTGAACAGAAGAAAAATAAAAACCCACAAAAAAAAATAATAATTACAAAACAAACAAATAAATGTCCCAGTTTCAAGGGGCAGTCCAAATTAGAACATTTATACTGAAAACCAGTCTCAGTATCTGCAGATTCAGTCCACAATCCAGGATTTTGTAATGCTGGCTGAGAAACACGGATAGCTTAATAGTTTTCATACTGAATTTATTTTTTATAACTAAAACTCACAAAAAGATACTTGCAGAGTCTTTATCTTTTCATCCTTGCTTTGTAGATACCAACCTGGCTGCCTTTTCCCCACCAAAATATTTCAGTTCCATATGCATGGAATCACGGGCTTGGCTTCCCTTGGTTCATTTTTAGAACTGTCATAAGATTGGTCAGATGCAGCTCAAGCACCAAAATAGAGAAGTTGCTTTTGTGATAGTATTCGAATATATGATCTCTCAAGCCCTTGCACCCCCCCTCCCACCCCACATTGCTTCCTACACATATTCCCAGAAGCACGAGAGATGTTTAGTGCCAGAGTGAGTATCCACTGGCCTGGTCCATCTTGTTCGCTGGCTCCCACGTATTTTATGCCTTGGCCTGAAGTGTTCCTTCACCAGTTCAAGAATCAGCATGGACAGGTGTGATATCGGCATAGCTCTGGTCTAATGTCTGCCTTGTGTGTACATTTCAGGTAGGCTTGTGTGTTATCGCAGAAGGCTTGTATTGTTTGTATTTTTTTTTTCTTTACACATACGCCAGACATAATTTTGACAGTTATTCATATTCCAGAAATTGCTTGTGATAGAAAAGCAAATACCTGCAAAGAAAGAAAGGAATTTTTTTTTAGCAATGTACATGGCAAAGATTCACCAAGGTTACAGTGAAAAATCATAATTTGTTCTTTTATAGCCCTCTCTGTAAAATACTGTGCAATGTTACAAATAAGTAAAAAATAGCTTTTTTTGGCCAAAACTCCAAGTGCAAAGGGCTTGCCTCAAATCAACAGCAAGCGTATCAAAACCATCCAGGGCGGATCCTGTGTTTGCCACATCCCCCCTACATGCTTTTTAAATGCAAAAGACACCCAGTTAAATAAAAAAAATAAAAAAAAAATAGCTTGCTGCTCCAGTCTCAAGGCTCTTCCGCCACGGTGACGCACATCTGCTACTGCTCGAAATACCGTGGCGAGCGCAGATAAGCAGAGTCACACGCCTCCGCACTCCTTCTCATAATTAATGTTGCGTGGCCTACAAGGGTGGGTAGCAGTCATGGCATCCACTTTAAGTGCAGCACAAAGGGCGGTCGCCGCCGCCCCCCCCTCCACCTCCCCAAAACCCAAAAGCATTTTTAGCAGTAAAGCTATGATAAACTTGCCAAAGTGGTTATGGCAAGAACTGTTTTATGTTGTTATGGTGACCTTGCAATGCAAATTAAAGAAAAGAAAAAAAAAAAAAAAAAACTCACCCTTCACTGTCTAGTACATCTTTAATGCTAGCCTTAGTGATAATAGCATCATCGCATTTGAACCACTGGTCCTTGTGTTGCCGAATAAAGCTTGTGTAATGCCCACTTTCCAAGGTTCCCTGGTGATTAACTACTGCAAATAAGGAATACCTGCAAAGAAGAGAGTGTAAATGTAAACTGGCAGCTGTGCAAATCTGTGTACAATTGAGTCTAAAGGCACAAAGCACAAAAATGTAAACAATGGCGAAATAAAAAAAATGAATAGCAACCCATAGTGCAGTTTGTTTTTTCTCTTCACGCTTGTTCATCTTGCTGTACAATAATGTATTCAGTGTTTTAAAAAAAAAAAAAAAAATCTAAGAGGGTTACCCAAAGTGAACATTGTTGGCAATTTAACCCCTTAAGACCGCAGCCAAATGTACAAGTTGTGACCAAAACAAAACCTGGCATTTGCGCTATATGTCTGTCCAACCGTAATTCACCTCTTTTATATTAAATGCACCCACACTTATTATATATCATTTTATTCAGGGGAAACAGGGCTTTCATTTAATATCAAATATTTAGCTATGAAACAATTTAATATGAAAATATAAAAAAATAAGAATTGTTAAAAAAAATTTAGTTCTACGTGACATTTTAACTGTGAATGTCAAAATACTGTTTGCTTTTACTGCAGTAACATACACATTTGTATTCAGCGATGTCTCACGTGTAAAACAGTAACCCCTATGTACAGGTTTTATGATTTTTGGGAAGTTACAGGGTCAAATATAGCGTGTTACATTACATATCAGTTTTTTCACATTGAAAGTCGACAGATTGGTTACATTGCCTTTGAGACCATATGGTAGCCCAGGAATAAGAATTACCCCCATGATGGCATACCATTTGCAAAAGTAGACAACCCAAGGTATTGCAAATTGAGTATGTCCAGTCTTTTTTAGTAGCCACTTGGTCACAAACACTTGCCAAAGTTAGTGTTAGTATTTGAAAATGCAAAAAACTAATTTGAACGCAAATTACCCTGTACAGGTTTTATGGTGTCTTGGAACGTTATAGTGTTAAATATAGTGTTGGAAAATTAAATTCCCTGAACTTTCGGCCTGGGTTGTCAGGCAGGTCCTGCAAATTGTAATAAAATGACCTAATTATGTAAAATTAACACACACAATTTTTTTAAATTATATATAGGTATATGTAGTGATATATACGTATATATTTTTATTATTTTTAATTTTAACGTATTTATATATTATAGAAATATATATAATGAAAATTATATATATTTAATCAATATCATTGTACGTGTATTTTGATATTAATATACAATGATGTACATAATATATACACACACCATATATAATAAATATACATGATCTAAGTATTATTTATTTTTACACTGATTTAACAAGTTTTATTTTATTTTCAGGCAGCAGGGGGAGTACCTGTCATTACAGGCACTCCCCCTGCTGGCATTGCCTTGGCCGGCTATGCCGTCCATGTGATAGTGAGGTCCTCGCAAGGGGCCAGAGGGGCCGAAGAGGACGGAGGGGGATTCCCAGGTAAGTCCCAATACCGCGATCGCCAGCGACCGGGTAAGTACAAAAGATCGCAGGGTGTTCTATGCCGCCCTGCGTCGTTTAGAGCCATCTAAATAAGGACGGCATAGAACGCCCTGCGGTCTTAAGGGGTTAAAGGTTACAAACTAACATGTGAACTGTTGGGAATTCAAAGTGAATTTAATTTTTAGGCAAAAAAAATTCGCAAAAAATAAAACCAAAACGATTCTCCAAGTAAACTATGTTGCCAGTATGTCAATTTTTGCCTAAAATTGGAAATTCACTTTGCATTTCTGGCAATTCCCACTTTCGTGACAAACCTGTTAGTCGAGAATATTTTCCCCCTGGCATTCACTGCAGGAAATGCATGGTATAATAAAAAAAAAAAAAAAAAAAAAAACATTTAAAAATTCAAAACAAAAAGCACCACTTCCAGAATTGCAGATCTACCACAGGAATCCCAAATTGATTTGTCACCTACATAAACAAAGCATCTCAAAGTCTGTTGCAATTCCTCATTTTAAAAGAATGTTGCTCGTCTACAGTCTAGTGTTAGGCACTAAAGTCCAACATATTCTGCAGAGCATTACAATATTATTTAGAGGGGAGGAAAGCCCTTCTCAAATTGGCTTACAATATATGAAAATGTAAGTATTTATCGATAGAGCACTTACTGGTAAAGCGGTCAGGACTGGAAAAAAACCAGTTTGAATCCCAGTCAAAGTGGTGATACCATCTACTCTGACCAGCCGATTTATGCCTACACAGTGTATATTATAAAGACAAACACCCTGAATGGAGGTTACGGCAGAAATGTGCAGTACTCACTTATTGTCATTATTTAGATTATCTGGGGGTTGCAGATATTGCCCGTTCATCCTGCTCTCTTTGCTGCAATAAAGGAAACACAAATGTCAAAAACCTATGGAATATACACTTCATAAAAACCTTATGATGCACCACGTTTTAACCTTTATATAGACTAGAGATCTTTCGTTACTTTCATCACACAACCTCCCCCCACCCCCAAAACAAAAAAATAATAAACACCCGCCATTTATTTCATATTCCAAATTCATTATTTGTTTATTTACCTTCTATCACTGCACAAAAAACATGTATTATCTATCCTACATTTAACAAGCCAATATAATTATAGCTTTACATTTCCTCAAAAATTACATCATGCTTATCTTTGCTTCTGAGGTACCCTACATTTATGGTCATGCATCATTTTGAATAAAGAGCCATTATTTGTACAAACACAAAATAAATTACCAAACATGAGGTAGCATTTTCTGACTATCATTCCAACCGCATCTTAAAAGAAAGCTCAAATCTCTTTATACATCAACTCCTCTCACCTGGATGCCATAAATGGAGTCATGTCCAGCTCCAAAGGGAACGATACATATGTAGTAATCTTCCGCCTCAGCTTAGCTGAATGTTCAAACCGCTATGACAGAAAAATCAATGAAATTTGTGAAAAAGATACAATTTTTTTTTTTTTTAAAGGAACAGTTAAAGCTTTAACAGCAAAACCACTTACGGCAGCTCTAGCACTAATAAAGCGCAACAATGTATCTAACTACAAGGTAAGTAAACATGGAGAGTCATATCTCCCTATAGAAAACTTTGGTTTGGAGAGTACTTCCTGCAGAAGATCCAAAGACTTGTGCTGTAAACAAAACCATTAATGCTTAATGTATGGGGTTTAAGCATATGAAGAAAACAATTGTCCAGCCCCACCCTGGAGTTTTTAAACCACCTGTTAGCAGAATAAACCACAGGCACACCCTTAGATTTCATCTTCTTAAAAGGAAACACAAAATGTGACGGCAGGTAAGAACCATTCGGCCCATCTAGTCTGCCCAATTTTCTAAATACTCTTATTAGTCCCTTGCCTTTTATAGAGGGGCCAAGGTAGAAGACAAAAATGGTTACAATGCCTTGTGTATTTCTGGCTATAGAGCCCTTATTTGTAGGTGTATGAACAAGGCCCTTCTAGCCTTAAATTGTAAGGCTTTTTTTTTTTCATATGGTTACCCCACAGACTGACCCTTCCTGTATACTTGAACATGATAAACGAAAGAAATCATCATCTTCGTTTGGTTACGTTTGCATTTGAGATATCTAGTTCCTTCAGTGCTGTTGTGGTTTATTGCGCAAGTGAGTACAAAGCAGCCTCCTTTTAAACAGGTGAAAACCCTGTCATACTACTATTTTTTCCATGCCAAAACAAAGTCTTCATTTTTCTGCCTGCGCATGCAAGATCATAAAGACAGTCGGGCCAGAGATTGACCAATTTAGTAATGCCGACAGTCAGTTTTTCAGTAGGCTTTCGCAGACAACATTGTGGAACATTGAGTGTCCAACCGACATTTACAGAAGTAAAACATTATGCACTTGTCTTACTTTGAGATGAAAACATGCCACAATAGGCAATTTCTTCATAGTAAGCTGTTTTGTTGATTCCTGGTAACTATGGCAACCACTGCATTTAATTTTGGCACTGCTTCCGAGATGTTCTGGTCGTGTAAACCTAACAGAATGAGAAACATTTAAAAAAATATATATATTATGACAAAGACAGGCAAAAGTAGATTAAGAGTACTGGATCAGCAAAATAGAGGAAATTATACAGGTTTCACAGCAATATGAATTTAGTGTTAAACAATTAGCATGTTTACGATAAGGAGATCAATAATTTTTTTTAAATAAGAGTTATGGATGCCAGTGTATCTGCAACTACTAAGGTGGTTTGGTCCCCCTCTGCTTGTTGCATCACCAAGTCACATTAGGGAGTAATTTAAAAATTAAAGGACCACTAGAGGCACCCAAACCACTTCAGCTCAATGAAGTGGTCTGGGTGCCAGGTCCATCTAGGGTTAACCCTGCAGCTGTAAACATATGTTTACATTAGGGTTAATCCAGCCTGTAGTGGCTGTCTCATTGACAGCCGGAGGCGCTACCGCGCTTCTCAGCGATTTTCACAGTGAGAAGATGCTGCCGTCCATAGGAAAGCAATGATAAATGCTTTCCTATTGACCGATTGAATGCGCGCGCGCGCGGCTCTTGCATGCGCATTTGGCAGATGATGTCAGAAGAGGGAGGAGAGTCCTCAGCGCCGAGGGAGCCTGGCGCTGGAGAAAGATAAGTGATTAACCCCTCTTGAGCCTGGCGGGAGTGGGACCCTGAGGATGGAGGGGACCTATGAACACTATAGTGCCAGGAAAATAAGTGTTTTCCTGGCACTATAGTGGTCCTTTAAGGATCCAGTTCCCTCCCACCCACAAAGTGATTACAAAGATGTAATGGGAAGAGGAGATAATAGTAACTCAGGTGGGAGAATACGCTACCATAGGAGCAAGGAAATTACATTTTCAAGAATTGTATTTACAATTTATAGCTTGCACTATATGCTATAGAAGAGCAATTACAAAGGAGGAGAACCAGAAACCACTTTGGGCTACCAAATAGGTTTCTAGAGATTATGAGGCATTCCCCCACCCCCTTTTTTGTTTTAAAAAAAAAAAAAAAAAAAAAAAAAAAAAAAGTATTCTTCTATACTAAGGTTAACAAAACATTTCACAAACCGAGCAAGAGTTACATTTGATGGGGTCTGGATTTTCATAATTTCTGTCTAGTTTGAGCAGCTTTAATTTCTCAATGACTTTCAAGAAAGGCCAACTGATACTTATTCTGGGAAAGTTGAAGGGTTTAAAGAAACAAAAATTAAATAAATGGAATTAAAGTTTTTAAAAAAATGTTTTATTTTTGGAAACCTTTTAGTAGATTTGCAAAAGGAAAGAAAATTCAACTTCTACACTGGTTTAAGATTAAATTAAATCATTGATGGTCTGAATCCTAGATTTTTTTTTTTTTTGTTACAGCAACTGAACGCAGCCAATATATTCAATGTCACACTGTGCCTCCACAGAAAAGACAGTACTCAAATATTATAGAATTAAGTTAAACATTTGTTATGTGCATGCCAAAATATTACATATGCTGCACACAACACATTTCAACACAGAACCTTTCACATTTATGCACCACTAATGTACCTTCTCAGACAGTCTGTTAGGGTGGTTGTTCCTGAAACATGATTTTCTCCATTCACAACTCCCCCGTCACTTCCAGGGCTCAAAGGCCAAAATGGAGTAGAAGAACCTGGCAGGTCCAAGCTGATGTCCCAAAACGGATCTATTGTTGTAGAGACACCACTAATTGTATATAAAAAAAAAAAAAAAAATTTAAAACAATTACTGATAAAGTAAAAAATAATTACAACACTGGATTTTCTGCTTACAATAAACATGACCATCTTGAAGGAGGTAGAAAATGGTCTATTTATTAACCTGTTGCTAGTTTTTGGTATTATAATACAAACAGCACAATAACAGTGTGCTTCTAAGAATTTGTACTCTGCAACTGTACCAACAGTACCAAGTGCCCAACAGTAAGCTTTAGTAATTTGTTGTTAGTATAGGAATATATTAACTGAAATTTCAATCAATATTGATATGGGCAAAGCATGCAAGTAGAACAATTTAAAACTTGAAGGCTGAGCTTGATGGGCACGTGTCTCTTTTCAGCATAAATAAGTAGTAACTTTAGTATAGTAACTTTAGTATATTGGCACAGCCAACACAAAACCCCAGAACTACCACACCAAAGTATGCATTTGTAGATATTCAACAGCCCACAGTTTCCATCTAGAGGCAGTGTGATCTGTTTGTTTTTAGCATATTTTTGTGATAAAATTATCCTTTTTTTAGGTTTACATACACACTGGCCTATTCAGTGTGAATATTGTATTCCTGAAAACACATTAAGATAAAATGTTTAAAGGGACCTTTACATTTATTTACACTGTAATCCTGTGGTGCAAGTGAAGCAGTTTTTATGATATAAAAGTCCAGTACTTCTTACAGAGAAGCAACAATTGTAGGCTTCTCTAAGAATCTCTTGAAGGATGCACCTCTAGTGGCTGTCTGCTAGAGGCATGAACAAAATGTTAACATTGCCATTTCTTTGAAATAGCAAGACTTTACATTGTAAGACAAAAGCAATAAGATTACTTCATTAAGATGATTTTTTTTGGTGCTTAGTGTCCCTTTAAGCATTGCAATAACCTATAATGTTCTGTAGAGAATTCTTTGACACTGTTGATCATGTTCTTCTTCAAACACTGTCTCTCGTGGTTTTCCTCCTATGTATCCCAATGCTCATTCAGTATCTCCTCCCTTCGTCCTGTCTTGGTTGAAGTCCCCTTCTATTCTCTTTAAACAGCCTCTCTTAGCAAACTTATCAACTCATTTGGATTCCACTAACACCTGTATGTCGATGACACCCAGATATATTTCTTCTCCACAAACCTCTCCCCTGTGCCACTGCTTGCCTTTCTTCCATCTCTGACTGGATGTCCTCCCACTTTCTGAAATTCAATCTCTAAATCTGAGCTCCTGGTCTTTCCTCCTCCTTCTAATACTTTCCTCCTCTTTTGCTTCAAATAAGTGGAATCCACATAAGTCCATCCTTGCAAGCGGCCTGTCTTGGAGTCATACTTTATTCTGGCCTCACCTTTGCGCCTCACATCCAGTATGTCGCTAAATCCTATTAAAAACATAGCCCACATCCGCCCATTCCTTAGACAAGATGCTATGAAGGAGCTTGTCCATGCTCTAGTAATCTCGCATGGATTATTGTAACCCAATCCTTATTGGTCTTCCCAAAAGCCATAATGCCCCGCTACAGTCTAATGAATTCTGTTGTCAGACTGATTTCTCCTCTCCAGTTGGCCCTCTCACATCACCTGTCAGTCCTTTCATTGGCTTTCTGCATGCTACAGGAGTCAATTCAAAGTACTAATCCATACAACAATTCTAGCCCCTCCATCTCTTCACCGATTTATCGGTATGCTCCTTCATGTCCGCTGCTCGCACACGTAAGGCCAACTGACGCTTGCAGGACTTCTCGCGGGCGGCTCCCTTCCAGACTCATCCCTAGTGTTTAATCTTTTAAGAAGTTCCTTAAAACATGTCTCTTCAAGAAAGATTATGGCATCCCAGAGTAACCTCTACCTCACATACCTGTCCCTTGCTCTCTCCTAAAGGGCAGCACTTTACTCTCTCCTCCAGCTCTGCTTCACTCCCACCCTCTTTGATTGCTATCTTGTATCTTATTGTGTTTTATACCCAACCTCCTATAGACTGTAAGCTTGTTTGAGCTTCAACCTATCGTTCCTGTAAGTTTTTGTAATTGTCTTATTTATAGTTAATTCTCCTCCTTTTATAATATTGTAAAGCACTACAGAATCTGTTGGCTCTATATAAATGCCAATAATTCCCAGGGCCAATGTCCATTTTCAAACTTTATATTTACTAGGCCCATGCCTACATTCATGCAGGAATAAAAGAACTACACTCAAGGATACCTCCACCATGGCAAACAATTGTAGACAAAGTAGACAACGAGGGTTAATGCACAGAGGATATTCAGACTCCTATGGGGTCCATTTAATCGCCAGTCTCAGTAAAAAATATATTTTACAGTTTAGAAACCTTTGCAACATGGTTACCGTATACATTTTAAAATAATGCATACAAAACTAATGGAGACCTAATTCCCAAAGTATCCCTTTTTAACCATTTCAGTAAAGGACTAACATATCTAGTTAATGAGTCAGTTATGGATCAATGGATTGACCAGGAACAAAAATTTCAGGCAAACACATTTAGGGAGTAGCATTATACAATATCTATCAAATCATAGGTCATTCCAAACAAGACTTGGTGCCACTTACTTACAGTACTTAAAATAAAATCTATACATTGAGCAACTTATAGGACCACTATAGGCACCCAGACCACTTCACCTCAACTCAATGAAGTGGTCTGGGTGCCAGGTCCCCCTTGTTTTAACTCTGCAGCAGAAAACATTGCAGTTTACACTGCAGGGTTAATCCAGCCTCTAGTGGCCGTCTCCCTGACAGACTAGAGGCCCCTTCTGCGATTTACACAGAGTAAATCACACTTATTTGACGCTGGACGTCTTCACAGAATCCAGTGTCAAAAAAAGATCCCCATAGGAAAGCACTGAGTAATGCTTTCCTATGGGCAGGTTTGAATGCACGCGCGCCTTTGGCCACGCATGTGCATTCGGCTCCACTCGGTAGCGGACGTCGATGGTGAAGGAGAGGTCACCAGTGCTGAGCGAGCCCGAGCTGGATTAATGTAAGCAAATGGTTAACCCTTTATTCGCCACGGAAGGGGGGCCCTAGTCAACTAAACGATATAGTGTTACTTTAATGATCTGCATACCCTACTATGCAAACAGTATTGCATGCAGGTATAGAATTAACAGGCTTTTAGCAGGAGAACCTTTGCACAGGTTTAAAAAAAAAAAAAAAAAAAAAAAAAAAAAAAAAACACACTGCATGCATACCAAGCAACTGTAGGTGCGCAGATTACTCCCTGATAACTTTTCTTCTACTTTGAAACATGAATATAAGCACTGAATTGTGAGTTTTTAGTCCATGCAAATGTCAACTTTTAGGCAGTAAAGTCGACGCTTGCTTGTTATAAGGCAGGCGTCCTTTGCTTTGAACCTGAAAACATTGGAGTACTCAACTTGTGAAATGAAGAATGATACATTTTATGTTCATTTCAGAAGCAAAAGTTAAGAAACATGAACTATCTTGAAGTATACATTTAGAGGTCAGACATTCCTTAATTCTTACAAAAGGGCACTAGGCAACTAAACCTTAATGTAGTGGTGTTATGGCACAGAGGCTGTACTTAGAGTCTCAGCAGGGTAAATACTGCCTTTTCTGAGAAAAGGAAGTGTTAGCACTGCTCCGTAAGGCGCTTCTGGGTTGTAGTCTTTCAATCTTTGCAGGAATGACACTTAGGGCATCTCACTGGGCAGTGTTTGGCATCACCGTGCAGTACATAGAAACATAGAATGTGACGGCAGTTAAGAACCATTCGGCCCATCTAGTCTGCCCAGTTTTCTAAATACTTTCATTAGTCCCTGGCCTTATCTTATACTTTGGATAGCCTTATGCCTATCCCACGCATGCTTAAACTCCTTTACTGTGTTAACCTCCACCACTTCAGCTGGAAGGCTATTCCATGCATCCACTACCCTCTCAGTAAAGTAATACTTCCCGATATTTTTAAACCTTTGTCCCTCTAATTTAAGACTATGTCCTCTTGTTGTGGTAGTTTTTCTTCTTTTAAATATAGTCTCATCCTTTACTGTGTGGATTCCCTTTATGTATTTAAATGTTTCTATCATATCCCCCCTGTCTCGTCTTTCCTCCAAGCTATACATGTTAAGATCCTTTAACCTTTCCTGGTATGTTTTATCCTGCAATCCATGAACCAATTTAATAGCCCTTCTTTGAACTCTCTCTAAGGTATCAATATCCTTCTGAAGATATGGTCTCCAGTACTGTGTACAGTACTCCAAGTGAGGTGGTCTCACCAGTGTTCTGTACAATGGCATGAGCACTTCCCTCTTTCTACTGCTAATACCTCTCCCTATACAACCAAGCATTCTGCTAGCATTTCCTGCTGCTCTATTACATTGTCTGCCTACCTTTAAGTCATCAGAAATAATCACCCCTAAATCCCTTTCCTCAGATGTTGAGGTTAGGACTCTATCAAATATTCTGTACTCTGCCCTTGGGTTTTTACGTCCAAGATGCATTATCTTGCACTTATCCACATTAAATGTCAGCTGCCACAACTCTGACCATTTCTCTAGTTTACCTAAATCACTTGCCATTTGGCTTATCCCTCCTGGAACATCAACCCTGTTACATATCTTAGTATCATCCGCAAAAAGACACACCTTACCATCAAGACCTTCTGCAATATCACTAATAAAAATATTAAAGAGAATGGGTCCAAGTACAGATCCCTGAGGTACCCCACTGGTGACAAGCCCAAGCTTCGAATATACTCCATTGACTACAACCCTCTGTTGCCTGTCACTCAGCCACTGCCTTATCCATTCAACAATATTGGAATCCAAACTCAAAGATTGCAGTTTATTGATAAGCCTTCTATGTGCAACAGTGTCAAAAACCTTACTGAAATCTAGGTAAGCAATGTCTACTGCACCTCCCTGATCTATAATTTTAGTTAACCAATCAAAAAAATCAATAAGATTAGTTTGGCATGATCTCCCTGATGTAAACCCATGTTGTCTCTGATCTTGAAATCCATGTGTTTTTAGATGTTCAACAATCCTATCCTTTAACATGGTTTCCATCACTTTCCCCACTACTGAAGTAAGGCTTACTGGCCTATAGTTGCCCGACTCCTCCCTATTACCTTTCTTGTGAATGGGCACAACATTCGATAACTTCCAATCTTCTGGGACTACTCCTGTTAACAATGATTGGTTAAATAAATCTGTTAATGGTTTTGCTAGTACACCACTAAGCTCTTTTAATAGCTTTGGGTGTATTCCATCAGGTCCCATTGACTTATTTGTCTTTACTTTTGACAGTTGAAATAGAACCTCTTCCTCTGTAAACTCACGTGTAATAAATGACTCATTTATCCTTTTTTTTTTTTTTTTAACGGAGGTCCATTTCCTTCATTTTCAGCTGTAAATACCGAACAAAAATATTCACTGAGGCAGTCAGCTCGACCTTTATCCTCATCTACATACCTTCCTTCCTTTTGTTTTTAATCTAACTAATCCTTGTTTTACTTTTCTTTTCTCATTTATGTATCTAAAAAAAAAAAAAAAAAAAATTGTCCCCCTGAGTCAATGCACCTCTATGAGGAGATTCTGATTTGCCCAACTTGGCAACTGCCATGCATGAGCACTAGTCCCCAATGCTCCTTTACAGGTGAGCATTCGAGTTGCTGAGATTATCAGTATTGATCTCTGCCAGGGGAGAAATGGCAGCTGTAAATAAATGTAAGCTAAACGCTTTAATTTACTATTTTGGTGGATACATCTCACTAGTTGTAAAATAAATCAAACGTTAGGAAGCCTTTGTTGTACACGTTAAATTTCTAATGGCAGAATGTATCTTTAGTCATGATTGTGTGAGTGTATTATTGTGTTCCTTTCATGTCCACCAACACAAGAATATGCAGTGTGGTTTTACTTCTTTAACAGAGATCAGTTTTATGGTCAATCATTTTTAAAGCATAATATCACAATCCCTATAAAACTCAGTACATGTTATTGTAAGGATTTTAATTTAATTTATGGAAATAGGACTAGTATTAAAACAAGGTCTAAATGCATACATCCTAAACCAGAGATACTTTTCTAAATGCAGGCGAGAACTCACTGGCACACTTGACAAGTTACATCTGACTGCAGTCCTCCAGTGAAGATTTGGTCTATGATGCAGTTACAGTGGTTTGGATTGTTGGCCTTCTTTCCATTGTCGTCACCTAAAGAGAAAGAGAAGGAGAAGATTAACAATAAGTGATTAACAATAAGAAAAGGAAATTTAAACATTTTAATCAAATAGGTCAGTAAACAATACTAACAATAATAATAGCTCAATACACTATTACAGTATATAAATGCCATCAGTGTTTGCCAAATGGGCAATTTAATAGGCTAAACTAGAAAAAGCTTATAGGAGAAGAAAGCAAGAACAGCCCCAAAAAGGTTTTTTTGGCACATTAAGGAACACAAACGTTTATTCCTGACCCTATAGTGTTAAAATAACTATCTAGCTCCCTTGGGCCCCCAAAATATAGGAAGATCTAACCTTATTCCCAGCTCTGCATGGGTCTTCTCCCCATCCACTTCTTTGGCTGACCTCATCAGAAGTGATTATCTCAGCCTATAACAATGCTGTCCCATAGGAAAGCATTGGGCTGGCTAAGATAGTAAATTCTGATAATCTCAACCAAGGGAAGCAATACATCTCTATGAGGAAAATGCAGCGCCTCCATGAAGAACTTGCACAGATCACAGGTTGAAACAAAAATAGTTACAATTCCATCTTAACATGTTGTGGTCCAGATAGTGAGAGCACTTACCTTTGCAATGTCTGTGCAGTACATCTAATGCAGCAATGAGAAATTCATGTGCATCCTGTTGTTCGTACCCTGCTAAATGTCTTGCATGCGTCCATACAAGGTGCAGTAACCTATATGGAATGTGAGGAGATCGGTGCCCGGAGTAAAACTGGAGATTAGAATAAAAAGAGGGGGATATAAAGAATAAAGAAACTGACAAAAAAAAAAACAAAAGAACTATTCTTCTAATAATGCCAACATCCCACAACTGGGATGTAATGAACAGAATCGTTAAAAACAAACTAGACACAGATCTGAACATTCATATATTAAAACAAATTCTGTATCATTTATAACCTAGAAAATAAGCTAAACCAGCATATCATTTTCTTACCATTGCAGCTTGGTCTAAAAGTTGGCTTGCTAAACCAGAAAATGTAGATTTATCTATACTGTATAAACTATAGCTAACTTCGGGATTGATTACACACACACACACAGCCCTACTTTACACCACTCTTGGCACCATAATTTCAGTTTATCTAAGTAGTTATGGTGGGAAGAGAAGATCCCTGCCATGTTTGATGGATGGCTTGTAGGCGAGAGAGAAAAATTACATTTTAAAAACTGCAGACTGAACTTCTTAAAGCACAATGTAATTATTGAACCAAATGGCATAAGAGGTAAATGAACATTCATAGTACCAACATAAGTTTGACAGGTGTGTTTCTTGTATTAAAGAGACACTGTAGGCACCCAGACCACTTCAGCTCATTGAAGTGGTCTGGGTGCTGTGCCCCTTTTGCACCTAGTGCTGTAATGTCAAACATTACAGTTCCAGAGAACTGCAATGTTTACGTTGTAGCACTAAGTCTGCCCACAGTGGCTACCTACCAGATAGCCACCGGGGGCGCTTCTGGAATCGTAACAGACTTTTTGTCTGTTATCTGACACTGGATATCCTCACGCTCTGCACGAGGACCTCCAGCGTCAGATTTTCCTCTATAGGAAAAGCATTGATTTAATGCTTTCCTATGGGGAGGTCTAATGCACGCAGCATTTGCCACGCATGCGCATTAGACCTCGCTCGCCACAGGAAGGAGGAAAGGGCAGAGCTTCAAGCCAGCACCGAGATATGGTAAGTAAATAAAGTGTTTTTAACCATTTGTTAACCGGAGAGGAGGTGGGGGAGCGAGGAAGGGGGGGGATCGGTAGTGACAGGAATGCTGCGTTGTATTCCGGGCATGACTGTATCCCTTTAAAGTTCCATATTTTTACCAAACATATTCATGAATAGTAGCTCAGTGTGATATGAGCTGCTGAGTTGGCTGCACTGCGACTGTCCTTTATCTCCATACTATTTCAAAGAAATGGGACAGCGATTGGCTGTGGGATGCAGCTTGTTTGCTGCCCACATTTTTATTTTTTTTAATAAAGGAAGTTGCCTTGTTAAAAAATAAATGAAAAAAAAAGTAGGTGTGGGTAATGAGGTAGTGTTAAGTTTTAGAAAGCAGCAACCTATTTTCCTTAAGTGGTTTGTGTGACATGTCATGATTCCCTTTTATTCCAGAAGTTTGGTCCTTAAGGAGTTAAGAAACTTTGACAACTTTATGAACAGAGTGTAAAAATATTTATTCCATATCCAATCTGGCAAAATGTGAGGGGGAGCAGACAATACTAATCTACCAGAAGAACTTACCTCCTGAAAGAGAGTAGACATTTCACAAACCAGGCAAGAATTGGGGCTCTGCATTTCACATTTGTGCCTGTCAGAAAGGAAGAAATCTCGCAGTAAAGGAGTGTGGGTAAGTGCCTGGACAATACAGTTCATAAAACACGTGTTCCCAAGATTGATTAATCCTCGCAAACCTAGAGAAGAGAAAAAAAAAAAGTGCATATTTGAGAATTTGGTTATTAACCCTTTAAGTCAATGCATATGTAGTAGTTTGAGCGCCACTTCCTTTGTTAAGCTAAGAAATTGCAGCTTGCCTTAATCTCCATCTTTTGCGAAGTGTAGGAAAAAAAATACATGTTGCAAAGTGGTTCCTACTTTGTCTTGTGTTTTAAAGAGAAATAGATCAGAAATGAAGAAAAGAACAGATTCTGAAAGAGGAAGAGAAAAAGGAAACAATAGGAGAAAGGCAAGTCTGAGGTGACTGGGATCAAGAACATGAGGGGAAGTGTGAGTGAGTGAGTGTGACAGACTGCATGGCTATGTAGTTACAATTTTGGCTAGTATATCCAATTAGAGCATTTAATATGGAAAAAGAAGGTACAAAGAAGGCAGCAATAGTGGCGTGAAAATTAAATGCATTTTATTTAAATTTTAAAGCATGTAATAATGACAATCTGCCAGTTTAGGCTCTGTTCAGTGCCCTATGAAACCAGGTGGGCATCCTTGTAATGTCCTCCAAGAAACAACATTAGGCGATGCCCAATATGTCTTCCTTTACTACTTTGAGAATTTATTTTGAAATGCAAAGTAAAATGATGAAATGCATTAGCAAAGGAGACTGAACTTTGAACACTTCTTTGCTGGATTACTTAATTACTGTAACTTCATAAACATTTTAACTGTGTGCATTTACCTTGTATTTTAAAGGGAGGCCCCATATCAAAAATTTGTATTTCATAATTACTTTACCAGAATTTCAGTGAAATGCCAACCCAGTTGAAAAATATACTAAGACAAAGTAGTGACTACTTTGCCTCAGTATTTTGCCTACTTCACTATGGTTTCCTCATGACTGTTTATTACTTATTGTTTACAACATTCTATTTTATAGAAAGTCTGGGTCAAAACTCCATGGAGGAACACAGGGTAGCAGTAGAAATCAGGTACAGACTATAACCTTTTTGGGATCAATCGGAAATTAGTGTCCTTAATTACCTATGGTGCAGTTTGAGGTTATTTTCCTTCTCTTGGGGTTATGCCTCAGCAGCTCAAGTTCCCTCTTGGTCGGTTCCCATGTTGAATACTTTTCTCCAACTCCTAAAATATTTTAGATTAGAATTATTATACTTGACTCACTTTACCAGATGATAAACCTTTTCATCGTGCTGGAAAAGGATGGCATGGTTAATACATTTGCATCTTATATCATATATATATATATATATATAGATTGATATTTTCATTGCAAATAGAGTTAAATTTTTTCCAGGTATCAGTGATATCTGCATGGTTGGAAATATATGTGTATATTTGCCAATTTACATTAAAATCACTAGGTTTTTAGATTTAAGCAGTTCACATTTTAATCAGGGCACCAAGGAACTATGGGGTAATCCACATTACCCAAGTATTCCTGAAAAGCAGCTCAAATAATGTGGTTTTAAATATCAATCTTCGCATGAACCCTGTGTTCACTTCAAAAGCACAAATTGGAAGCTCAGGCATCTATAGATCAGGCAGCATTAAAGTCTGCTCTATAATGTTTCAGCCTCATCTGCTTTTTTCTCTTGAGACAGTTCTTCATTAACATTTAATACAAAATGGCAAGATAAAATATTTGGCACAAAAAAAAAATAAATAGATTATTAACTGAATCCCAAATTTGCCCATACTGAATAAGAGTTCTACTGGAAGCCTTACGGACTGCATATACAGACATGGTTTACATAAGATTTATCAATCCACTGATGTCTGAGAGCCAGAGTGACAGGATTATATTTGCAGCAATTTCTACAAAAACTTAAAGTTAGACATTCTTGGCAGGGAGACCAAGGACGGTGTACTTGCTGCATAAAACGGTCACTCAATGCACCATAACTTTTCGTCTTAACAGATTTTACTAGTGCAGTCTGTATAACTTGTTTGATTAAACATCTATGTGAGGCAATGTGCAATAGCTATCCATATGTTTTGTGGATAACAGGTTCACGTTAAGGAATTTTCCTTTCCCAAAAGCTACCAGCTCATTAGAAAATAATCCCACATGTTCATTTGAAATCTGTAAGTCTCTGAGGTGAAATACTTAGAGAAGAAACTTTTCTTCTGGGTGTATCTCATTTACAGGGGGCAAGCAGGATAGAGTAGTTACACAGAATGATATTCTCACAAGTGTTGACAATTTGCATAATTTCCGCACAAAGGGGGAGCAGGACAAGAGACCTAAGAGGCACATACACACTTCTCCGACCATAAAAAGCAAACACCCTGGAGGAGGTAATCTTACCTGTCATTGCATACTGGTATGGAGAAACCAGGGCTGGAGTAAAAGCTAGTTGTGGAGATAAAGAAAATGAAGGGGCAGGGGAGAGAGAAGGAAAATAAATAAAACCAAGATTTATACACAAAAGAACTCAATGGCAGAATATTTCTATATTTAAAATGCACACTGGGGAGTAAAACATTTATTGAATTCGGAGCTCAAGTTCTCTTTACACTTACATGGTCAATAAGTAAAGTGAGAACTGTTGGGAATTCGCAACATATTTCAAACTAAAGGGCACAACAGCTGGACTGGACATTATCCAAGTAAGGTATGCAACCAGTTTGGCTACAAGTTTTAAATTTACTGTGAATTCCCAACAATGCTTACTTAGGTGAATATCTGAATAGGTTTATTATACATGCACACACATTCTAAAAGTTAGAATTAAGACTTGCATTAAAGTCTTTCAAGAACTGTGTCATGCAAACCACTTCTTCTAGGTGCCCTGACAAGTCATTTGTCACACAAATTGAATTTTTAGTTTGGCAGGGAACAATTTTAGAATTGGAATCTTGTAAATACAGTGGCGTTAAATTTTACATTTGATATTAATAAAACCCCAGAACTTTAGATGCTAAAGACAGAATAATGAAAAATAAATAAGTTTATTCTAACTATAACAATATTTAAAATAAAGTTTTAAAAAAATTACTATACAATCAAAAAAAATATATATGTTTACATAACACATGCACACACTTTCCTCTATGTGTATATAACCTTATAGCAAAGCCTTTGGTGAGGTCTTGTGTGATCCTATTTTAGGTGAAGAATTATTTGATTTTGTACGAATGCATTTTTTTTTTTTAAAGCACTGCCTCTGTTATAAGTAATCTCGTTCCATTTCAGGTGCAGAGCCATATTTAATTTTGCATACTGGTTGTGGGATTTAGTGTGTGAGTGTATGTATTTATACATAACATCAAGAAGAAGGAACATTAGAAGGTGGAGAAATACCAAGGACTTATGTGGAAAGTGAAGACCGTAGCAGTCCCAGTTGTGATAGGAGCACTCGGGGCTGTGACTCCCAAGCTGGGGGGAGTGCCTTAAACATATTCCAGCTGGGACATCGGAGATTGCTGTCCAAAAGAGTGCAGTTCTAGGAACAGCTAAGATACTGCGCAGAACCCTCAAAATTCCAGGCCTCTAATAGAGGACCCAAGAATGAGGAACAAACATTTCCACCCAGGATGGGCGAGAAAAACGATTATATATATTTTGACTGGATAAACCAAGTTTGGTGTGTTCCAAGAAGACAAAGATCAGTTGAGAGTGTTGCAGAACAGCAAATATATCCAATTGAAGATTGGCAAACACATGCAGCCAACTAAGGGGTGAATACTGTGGTGCCAAAGATTTATATATTTATCTATTATACCAAGACAAGGTTTTTCTTAAGAGTCTGCAAATTGATGGATTTATTTGAAGGCCTAGGGTAAACACAATTTTTTTTTTTTCTCCAGTATCCTAATGTGGACAATAACAGTGTGTAAACAAGTGTCACAATTTTGTTTAATCCTATGTGCAGGGCTCAGGTTCATCTTGCATATCTTCATTAAAGGGGACATATGCACCCTTGATTCTATATCGCTCCACGGATATAGGGGTTGCTCATATCATGGAGTTTCTTTCTGAAAATTGCCTGTCTGGATAATAATGCCTGACTGCTAGAGATATAGATATAGATATATATATTTATTTTTTTATTTCTATTTTCAGACTTTATGAGAAGTCTTGGCTTCCTTTGTGGAACTAGAAATAATTTGTCAATAGTGAATTCAATGATATAATTGATATGTACACTGATCAGTCACAGCATTAAAACTACCTCCCACTCATGCTGCCAATAGATGCGTTGAGGCATGGAATCCACAAAACCTTTGAAGTGTCCCGTAGTATCGGGCACCAAGACATTAGCAGCAGATCTTTTACTATCTGCAAGGTGGGGGTTCCATGGATCGAATTTTTTGTTCAAGCACATCCCACAGATGCTCAATTGGATTGAGATCTTGAGAATTTGGAGGAGACCAAGGCAACACACTAAACGGTCATGTTCCTCAAACCATTCCTGAACAATTTTTGCAGAGTAGCAGGGTGCATTATCCTGCTAAAAGAGGCTACTGCCATTAGAGAACAGCATTACCATGAAGAAGGGGTGTACGTTGTCTGACACGTACCACCTACCGAGAGATTGTTGCAAAGTAACATCCACTTGAATGCCAGGACCCAAGGTTTCCCAGAGCATACCACTGCCTCCGCCGGCCTGCCTTCTTCCAATAGTGCAACCTGCTGCACCCAGACATCCATCTGATCTAAAAGAAAATGTGAGTCATCAGACCAAGCAACCTTCTTCCATTGCTCCATGGTCCAGTTCTGACACTCATGTCCCCATAGAAGGTGTTGTCAGCAATGAACATGGGTCATCATGAGCACTCTGACTGGTCTGTAGCTGCACAGTCCCATACGCAGCAAACTGATGTACTGTGTGTTCTGACACCTTCCCATCATGACCAGCATTATGTTTTTCAGCAATTTGAGCGATAGTAGCGCCTTTGTGTGATTGAACCAGACTGGGTAGCCTTCGCTTTCCACATGCCTCAATGAGCCTTTGACGCCCATGACTGACAGTGGTTTAATTGTTGTCCTTCCTTGCATCACTTTTGGTATATACTAACCACTGCATAATTGGAACCCCCCACGAGACTTGCGGTTTTAGAGATGCTTTGACCCAGTCATCTAACCATCTTTATTTGGCCCATATCAAAGTCACTCCTATCTTTTGGCTTGCCCATTTTTCCTGCTTCCAACACACGGAATTCAAAAACTGACTGTTCACTTGCTGCCTAATATATCCCACTCCTTGGCATGTGCCATTGTAATGATATAAATGTTATTCATGTCTCCTGTCAGTGGTTTGAATGTTGTGGCTGATCAGTGTATGTGAACAGGTTGTTGATCCAAGAAAAAAAAAAAAAAAAAAAATCGGATTGCCATCATGGTGGCAAGAAAAAGGTTTTCCCTTTTAGTGGCACAATTGGAAATTGCTACAACTGTTAGTCTTTCTTTTGGATGGACAGCATGAAAGAATGGGTTTAAACTTTGAATTTAATGGACTTTAGTCTTTTTTTTAACCTAGACTATTATGCAACACATTTCTAGGGAGAATGTATTGCCTTGAATGTGCATTAAAAAAGTGATATCAGAAGAAATAAAAGCACTAGCCAGTGTTTTATCTATAAAACACAGAAACCACTATACAGAACATTTCCATAATGGAAATAGTGGTTTAGGATTGTTAATAGTAATATACACTACATACATACAATACACATACATTTTTTACCGTTTGAAAATAAACAAATACACATACCTTGCAGTTTCCAAGCTTTTCTTTGTTCTTCTTTGGCAACTTGCTCCATATCTTTGTCATATATGTAGTCCTGACACATAAAGCAGTATATACCCCCATACAATAGGTCTATGGCTGAAGACAAAACACAAATGAGTACTACTACAATATAAGCAAACGTGTTCTGTTACATCTCATATGTATGTTTCCCAGGGTATACTTAAAGCATTCTTTTCACCACACATAAAAAGAGTGCCGCTGAGGTTTACCAAGGAGTCCTGTGTCTGCCTCCTCTTTACACGAAGGGTCCTACTATCCATCTAAAAATGTATTAATTGGTCCATTTCCCAAACCTCATTTGCCCAATTAACATCTTCAATAGTGTGTTGTATACGATCTGTGCTATAATAAAAACAATCTTTCCTAATAACCCTCATTTTACCAAATTATAATTTAAATACATCACATTGCCAGATTTTAATTGCTCTACTTGCATAATACTATTATAGTTTAATATTGGTATTTACAATCAGGGCATGTATACTAAACGCTAATAAAGTTACATTGTGTTAGTGCGTCTTAAAAACCAAATATTACAAAAATCGAATTGTATACAACGATCACAAAATGTATTATAATAAACAAATCTGTAAATAGATTCATTTAAACATACATCCAACATTGCATCAAATACCAATATAAGCTAATACACATCAACGATAAATATAAAAATTATTTGTAATTAGTTTTCCAACACCCACAACAAAAAGGTTTTTTTTATATGCGTATACGCATGCATAAATAAAAAAAAAAATACAATATCACCCTGCTGATAGAATAAAAAAAATTATTAATACACAGGAATAAAACCATTATAAAAACAGAAGAAATATAAAAAATAACATACTTTAAAGGGACACTATAGTCACCCAGACCACTTCAGCTCAATGAAGTGGTCTGGGTACAATGTCCCTCAGGTTTTAACCCTTCACATGTTAAAAAAAAAAAATAAACTGAGAGAAACTGCTATGTTTACATTAGGGGTTATGCCAACCTCTAGTGGCTTTCTTCCTGACAGCCGCTAAAGGCACACCTGCAACGCATGGAGACATTGAATGTACTGTACATTATGCAGCACTGACCCAGGAAGTACATCTAGTGGGAGTTTGAGTGACTGCCGATGGAGGTATCCCTAGGCAGTAATGTAACCACTGCTTTTTTCTGAAAATGCCTCCAGGGACTGGCTATATACACCACAAACACATTAATAACTTTAAGTTACGCTGGCTTGCAGTAAATAGCCAAAACGTGAAAAATATAATTGGCTCATTTTAGCTGAAGACCCCCACCTGCAGAGCTTTGTTCTAACACAGCCCAGTATTGTGTATGTAGAGATGTAGCCATTTAAAAAAAATAAAAACATTTAATTAAAGTTTATTTCTAAAAAAAAAAAAAAAAAAAAAAAGGATTTTTTTTTTGGGGGGGGGGGGGGGACAGGAGCGAAGAAACAAGACCAAAAAAAGGACACACTGAATTACCTGTTTCACGAGTAATGTGATTTACATGCAAACATGCCCCTGCAACCGACAGTGTGCAATACGTACCGCTAGACAACTTCATACTCTAATGAAAATTATTATTTTTATTTATTTTTTAAATACATAATGTTACCCTCGGAACCAGATAGTTTCTGATACCACACCTGGAGCACCATGGAAGAAATCTGCAGTTCCTTTGGAGTATTTAAAATCCAAATTCTTAACAGTGTCGTTAGACCGGAAGTTTATTCAGGATCAGGAGAACAAAAATCATATACAACGATTCAGCCTCGAGCCTTAGTCATATATTATACTGAATAAATTACCTATTGTACCACACTGTGAAGCCTTTGGATTTTGTTTAACACAAAAAAATAAATTTAAAAAAAAAAAAAAAAATATTCTGCCTCTAAGTTATTTTAATAAGCATCCGAAATACCCAAGTTATTTCAATATTAAAAAAAAAAAAAAAAAAAAGTATTTAAATTAAAGACACTCTGCCGCCCTACAGTATTAAGTCTTAATGTAGAATTCAAAGTAGGACTTTTTTTAAAATAATGCTTCCATAATTGTTAGCTTTATTACCGTATTTTTCGCTCCATAAGACGCACTTTTTTCCCCCTCAAAAGTGAGGGGAAATGTCTGTGCGTCTTATGGAGCGAATATGAAGCTTTACTTACCTGTCTTGCAGCGTTGGCCGGCAGCACAGGGCGCACCGCGGTAGTGGAACTTGAATTTCATGTTCCGGTTTCCGGCGGGACTGAAAGGAAGTGTGCACAAGCTGAGTGCGCACTTCCTTTCAGTCCCGCCGGAAACCGGAACATGAAATTCAAGTTCCACTACCGCGGTGCGCCCTGTGCTGCCGGCCAACGCTACAAGACAGGTAAGTAATTATGGGACAAGGGGAGGGGGACAGTATGGGAGAGAAGAATATGGGGAGGGATGAAGTCTATGGGGGGGGGATGAAGTCTATGGGGGGATGAAGTCTATGGGGGGGGATGAAGTCTATGGGGGGGGATGAAGTCTATGGGGGGGGATGAAGTCTATGGGGGGGGATGAAGTCTATGGGGGGGGATGAAGTCTATGGGGGGGATGAAGTCTATGGGGGGGATGAAGTCTATGGGGGGGGGTGGATGAAGTCTATGGGGAGGGGGTGGATGAAGTCTATGGGGAGGGGGTGGATGAAGTCTATGGGGAGGGGGTGGATGAAGTCTATGGGGGGGGGGTGGATGAAGTCTATGGGGGGGGGGGTGGATGAAGACTATGGGGGGGGGGTGGATGAAGACTATGGGGAGGGGGTGGATGAAGACTATGGGGAGGGGGTGGATGAAGTCTATGGGGAGGGGGTGGGTGAAGACTATGGGGAGGGGGTGGGTGAAGACTATGGGGAGGGGGTGGGTGAAGACTATGGGGAGGGGGTGGGTGAAGACTATGGGGAGGGGGTGGGTGAAGACTATGGGGAGGGGGTGGGTGAAGACTATGGGGAGGGGGTGGGTGAAGACTATGGGGAGGGGGTGGGTGAAGACTATGGGGAGGGGGTGAGTGAAGACTATGGGAGAGAGGAGAAGACTATGGGAGGGGGGGACACTATGGGACAGGGGAGAAAAAAAAATATTCTGTACAAACTGTCCCATAGTAAGAAACACTATGGGACAGTTTGTTCAGAATATTTTTTTTCTGGGTTTCTTCCTCTAAAAACTAGGTGCGTCTTATGGTGAGGTGCGTCTTATGGAGCGAAAAATACGGTAATAAAGTTCATTCTCATTTTACACAGAAGATGATTTATAAATTTTTGCAATTTATGATTGCTCATATGCAAATAATAAACCTTTATGCTGTGGGTGTGGAAAAAAGTTACAAGTACTTTCATAATAATTTATGGACATGTATTAATATTATTAGTTTATATTGGTATTGGATACGAATATATGTATACGTTTAAATGAATCCACAACAAATATATTGCAATTACTACTTATGGCAAATGTTTGTAAATATAGTCATTTTTGTGGCTTGTGCCAAGGATCACACATGGAGGGAAATTTTTTTTAAAAAAAACCAGCAGGAGAGATCCAACCTTGAGGCAAGGGTTGTTTTTAAGGCTCTTACAGATCCAATGTAAAGTGTTAACTGCCTATATATTGCATAAAGGTTTTGCCAATATACTCATGGGTTCTCTTTATATTCATTTGCTGCATCTTCCAGTTAATGGGAAGAGGAATATACACCAAGAGTTAAACTGATCCCAAGAGCTGGTTTGAAGTAGCTTTGGGAATTGCAAGTGCATTACTTTAGACATAAGTCATTCAATAATACAGATATCCTGCACATCTTGTTTTTTGATACACCAGTATCATTTTTTGCTTAACACTTTTATATAAAAAAAAATTCCCCCAATTTAGGTTTACTTTTTGAAGGTTTTAAACACGTTAACTTACAGACTTTTGACCTTTCAAGTTACATGCATTCTGTGTGTACACACACACACACACACACACACGGAGAGAAATGCAAGCTTACCTAGGTTATGTCTTTTACCCTTTGCGTGCTCGTGGATATGTTTTTTCGTGAAACATCCAAAGAAAACACAGTATAAGCAAGAATGAAGTCTATTCAGGTGTGCACCACACATGTGACAGATACACGACTTAGCCTGTAGGGAAGAAAATAAAGTCCAAATTAGGCGGGTTTAGGAGGTCTTGTTTAGTTCTGCTTATTGAAAGGGAGACAACTGTAATGCAGTATTAGAAGAAAACGTTTTCAAATGCTAGAAGTTGGGCTCACCATTTTGCCAAGAGAAAGAAAAATAAAAATAAAAGTGTAGTGGCCAGATTACAGGAAAAAAGACCTTACTGTGTGATGGGGGAGTGGATGCATACAAACTGAATATCAGACAAAAAGTTATGAAGTTTGACTTATGCAATTAAAAGTTACATTTTTAGAGTTTAGAAAAATTAAAATTCTAGCCTTTAAGACCTGAGAGGACAGAAACAACCTAGGTATACCAACAAAATGGAACCCACAAGCAATACACTGAATTATTTTCTCTGCAGTTTCCCTAGAGACACAAATGCATAAATTATCTATTTAATTAAAGTATCCTCCATTTTCTTAGTATTCTACGATTTGCTTGCCTTCATGGTACAAGAATTGCAATTGTTTATATAAAAATTCAGGATTAAATATATATAAACACCATGTCAAACATTCCTAAACATCTTAAAAGAACATTTTACAAGAAAAAAAAAAAAAAAAAAGACAGAACAAACAATGGCAACATGTATTTTTAACTGGGATAGTGGTTATTACGTTTGTCAGTAGAATACACATATACACAATATAAATATATATAAGTCCCCCCCCCCCTCCTGCAAACTATGAAATACCTACCTATATTAGTTTCATTTTATGGGTATAAAATATTATTACATAGGTACTCCAATAGTCCTATTACAAAAGCTGTGAGCAAGATTTTACAGATATTGGGTGGTTCCTGACGTTTGACTCACTAACTGTACACAAACTGCAATGTAAAAGATGTTGCAATGTCTGTATAGTTTGAGAATAGCAAGCACAATACAGCCATTTCCTGCATTGCACCACTGCAGTGGCCAATTCCATTACAGCATTAAGGCTGCCAATTCTGCAGCACTGTTCAAAGATGCAGTCTAAAATCTATTACCTTAAACCTCCTCATTCCCGCGTCAGCAAAACGTGAAAGGTTTCTAATGTGCTATTAAGGCGACACACAGACCTAAGCTCAGGGCAAATTAAATTGATAGAGATGTGTTTTACCATTATGTTGCAGAAATGAGAAAGGGGGGTGGAGGGGGGCACATTCCAGACTACAACTGTTTAACCAGTATTGTGCAATTATATTTTGTGCACATTTGAAAGTAAACAAATGTGACTATTTCCCAGCATTCCTGAGAAACAGGGTATGGTTAACCAGTTTAAGCAGTCCAAAAAAAAAAAAATCACCACCCCAATCCCATTTGTAATCTTTAAGCATTACTTGCACAACTTCAAACACTAGTAGGCCACATACATTCTAAATGTATTTTCACATCAAAGGTTTTATACATTTCACTTTGACTTGAAGTATGGGGTTATTCACAAGAGGCCAAGTATATTCTTAATTAGCATGATTTGGGGAGAGTTACCAGAAGTGCACTTCTGATTCAGCACTTCCCACTATCTGTATGGGAATAAGCTCTATGGCTTTTTTTTTATGTATAATATATATAATTTTTTTTGTATTAATTATAAAGATACATGCACAAGAAGATGTGACAAAAATCCAGACAAGGCATACATCACAATGTCAGTGTATGGATGAAGTGATTATATGAATGCATAGATCTACTTCATATGTTGTACAGCGCTACGGAATCTGATAGCATTATATAAATAAAAATTATAATCTATCAAACCGTTACAATTCGCCATAATCTGTTCCAATAGGAATCACATACACAATTTTGTAGGAAAAGGTACAGAAATTCACCATTTACCCTTCAGCAAGACAATGGGCAGATACCTATAGTAAAATAATCCCCCAAGCCACACAGACCTCTGATATCCAAGAGAGTTCCAAAAATCTGCTCCCTTGTAATCCCATGTATCACAAACAGCAATGCAGGGGTTAATAATAGAGCAGGTGTTCATTGCTCCAAACCTCAAACCATTTGTTTCACTTTAATTATTTTCTATTTACCAACTGTGCTACAAACCGGCTGAAAACATCTGTTGAAGGAATATTAAAACACTTATGCAGTGTTGTACCTGTCCCTAGAGAGGAATATCATCCCCACCACAAATGTGTGGAGGTTTGAATAAAATCCACACACACACACACACTTAAACTGAGGCTCCATATATTATAGCCCCCAAAATGTAAGTTTTAATCAAAATTGTTATGAACTACTCAGTGATAGTGTTGGAATTTTTTATGAAATTCCAACTCAGTCAGGAGATGCACAAAGTAAAGTAAGAAATATTTCCGTACGCATTTTCCCTACGATTGACAAAAGGCAGCTACTGCAGTCAACTCAATTCCACACTGAGGATGGCGGAGTATATTGTCCATCAAGGCTCCCGCAGGAACCTCAGTGCACTGATGTACGCTCCTGTAGGTTGTAGCATCAGGAGTTGAATAAAGAAGTATACGGCGCCGCATTAAAAGGAGAGGTCACCATTGGCCTTTTCCTATTTTGCAGAGCTGCTTTAATTGCCGCCATCGTCATTGTTGCTTATTGATAGTCAAGTATTGTGGATGGTGTCTTTGTGACTCTTCCCCCAATCCTAGGGTTTATTTTTTTAGAATTCTGTCAAAAGCTGCTTATGATCAGTGAATAGGCAAGTTATGTAAGAGAAAAGTACAAGTGCAAAGCCCATGTACAGTCATAGTTCAAGATCCTAGAAGGTCCCATTCAGAAAAATGAAGAGGGGGAAGAAGGCGATGGTAATACATGTTTTAATGGCGTCCACCTGAGCCTTTAAAAGAAACACTACAAATATGTATTCATGACACTATAGCATGAAAAAAAAAAAAAACACCTATCTGTGGCTCCTGCCCCCGGCACCCAGTCTGCATTCTTGGCCGACATCAGAAGTGATGATCTGAGCCAATCGCAATGCTTGGATTGGCTGAGCTTGTCAAGGAGGCATACCAGGGGCAGACCCAGCACAAGCCAAACACAGCCTTGGCCATATAAGCATCTCCTCATAGAGATGCATTGAATCAATGCAATTTCACCATGCAGAGAGTGGACACACTGAGTGTCAGTGCTGCTGCCCCAGGAAGCACCTCTAGTAGCCATCCGAGGAGTGGCCAGTGGAGGTATCCCTATGCTGTAATGTAAACAATGCCTTTTCTCAAAAAGGGTTTACTGCAAAAAGCCTGAAGGGAATTATACGCACCAGAACAAGTACAATAAACTATAGTAGAGTCCCTTTAAGTGTTAAGCAATGATTGTCCGAGCAGCAACAATTGGTAGAGGTTAAAATGATGTTCTCAGCCTATTACTTGCCACCCTTTAAGTGTAATGTTTCTGAAAAATATGTACATTTCTGGAGAATTACTTGCTATGGGCCACCACTGGTCTGAGGAGTGCATCCGCTGACACTATTGCTGCTGTTTAAAGAAATGTTCAAATTATTTGCGAGCAGCCAGACTTACACCAGGGGGAGTCTACATAAACCAGGGCTTGGAATCCAAGAGCCAGCTAAAAGTTAGCAGACTTTTTTTTTTTCCTTTTAAACTATTAAAGTATCATTTTCAACAAGAAAAATGCAATTCTTAAAAGGCACCCTAGTCACCAGAACCACTACAGTTTAAAATGTGAAAAGGCAGAGTTTACATTGCTGTTTAGTAACACATCTAGTGACAGTCACACCTAGATGACCATTAGAGTCCTAAATCAGAGCTGCATGCTATGCATGGAGGCGCTGAATGTTCCTCATAGGGATGCATTAATTCAATGCATCTTTATGAGGAGATACGCTGCTGTGTTTTGCAGTAATATCCTCCCAATGCTTTTATATGGGAAAGCATTGGCTCAGCAGAGAACATAAAGATGGATTACCTCAGTCATGGAGATGGTACCAGCCACAGCAAAACTGGCACTGTGGAAAAAAAGTAAAAACACCTTTATCATGCGATTAGAGGGGGATGGTACCCAAGACATTCTCTCACACACACACACTTTAATTTTTTTTATTAAAGGGACACTCCAGGCACACAGACCACTTCTGCCCATTGGAGTGGTCTGGGTGCCAACTCCCACTACCCTTAACCCGGAAACACTAATTATTGCAGTTTTCATAAACTGCAATATTTACCTTGCAGGGTTAACAACTCTAGTGGACTAGAGGGCACTTCCTGCTTCATAGCACAGGTTTTCTGTGCTAGAGCGTCGCTGGACGTCATCACGCTGTGTGAGGACCTCCAGCATCGCTCAATTCCCCATAGGAAAGCATTGAAAAGCATTTTCAATGCTTTCCTATGGAGAGCTCTAATGCGCATGCTCAGCTGGCGGGATCAGTCTCCCCCGTCGGCTGACGCGATGAAGGGGAGAAGCGGCGGCGACCCGAAACCACCGCCGAGGGATATCGGCAGAGGGTCTCAGGTAAGTCACTGAAGGGGTTTTCACCCCTTCAGCAACCGGGGATGGGTGGTGAGAGGGAGAGGTGACCTGCAGTACCAGGAAAACGGATTAAAGTCCATCCAGCCTCCCTACCTTTGGGAGAGCAGAGTTGATCTTACCCTGAGGTCCAGTGTGCTGCACTCTATAATCTTTCTGCAGTTCCTCTCTTCGCCACTGCGTGCTCTCTGCAGTGATGCCGGGGCCAGAGTGACGTCATATTTCGGCTCCGGTATCACTAAACGCATGAGGGAGCAGAGTGTAACTTTAGGAAGATTAGTGCTCCCTCATGCGCAGACTTCAAAGTTTCCCGCAACAGCTGTGTTATCTAAAGGGCAGACAAATCCTGGGCGCCAGGGCGAAATTTCTAGTTGCCACGGTGACCTGGCAATTGGGATTTGTCGTGCCCCAACTTAAAATGTTAAAGAGACACTCCAGAACCCTAAAGCACTTTAGCTTGCTGAAAAGCTTTGCGTGCGAAGAGTGTGTCCTATTTATTTCATTTTGGATAGTGCAGATTTCAATGGAAACTGACACTTAAAAATGAAACTGGTTAACCCACCACCTGGATTTTCAAGCAGACAACAGGTCCTGTCACTTCCTGGTTTGGTTAGCCTATTTGCACTGAACTCAAGAAGAAGAAATTGCCCAGAGCACCTCTTTGCAAAGATTTCTTATTGAGGTGCATTGGGAATTCTGTGACTTAATAGTCACGAAGTCTGGGTAGGATTAGAAGAGGCCTGCCGTTTTTGATGAAAATATGTGTCATATGTGCACGGATGTTTTCATTCGGGCAATATCCAATAGTCATTTATTTTGTATTGGGGCAGTGGAGTGTCCCTTCAAAATCTGATTTACTCTCAAAATGAATAAAGCATCAGTGGATTCTGGACACCTATAACACTTCATTCACATGATTGTACTGTAACCAGTGTAGTTTACTGAAAGGTGAAAGGAGTCTGTAGATACTATCCAATATTTGGGGAGAGAAGAGAAGACACCACACACTATCAACATTGGGCTGGTACTCAGACCACAAATGACATGATTTACTCATCCACCCGGTTGCCAACACGGAGTTGTCTACCAGTTATTTGGTGCCATCCCTGGTGCCCTGTGTGAGTGTTTCTTTAAGAAGCATTTGTTTAGTGTACAGTAATGCAAAACTCTGGCACACATGAACCAAGTCCACTAAAGCACACCTCCGTGCATCTGTCCTTCACACTGCTTATATAAGCTCTGTTGGAGCCTCCATAGCATTGCCTGGATTTTCTAATAAATGGTGCCAATATTTGTTATGCGGCTTATTCTTTCTTGCCAGGAGTCAGTTTTTACTCAATTAAAGATTTTGAACTAGACTACACCATTAAAATATGAATACAGCATTCCATAAGTATGACATTGTTTAATGGTACATATAACTTAGTGTGTACATTTTGATATACTGTCATATGCTCGCAAGTTTTGTAAACTGTCGTCTTTATCTGTAAGAACCCTCTGTTATAATAAAAATATACAATGAAAAAAAACAAAAAAAACAAACGACATTTTGTGTATACATGCAGCTTTAGACAACCAGCTCTTTTCACAGAGGATCTCAGTCTTCACCAAAAGCAGTTATATTTAGTGCTTGGTTGCAAGAATTATTATTATCAAAGACTGCCTGGGACTATGTAGCTCATCAGGCAATATTTATCAAATCGAATATCAGTGAAAAACAAGTAAACATGCATACAAGAAAATAGAGCAGTGATAAGAGAATTGGAAATTCTTCCAAATTGACTTTTGTTTTTCTATTTACAACAGTATTAATTTAACTGGGCACTAGTCCTCTTCTCTATGTATGCTCTTCCAGGCCAATCTATGGCAAAGGAAAGGTATGTTTGTTCAGGTAGGGTCAGTGACTAGTCCATTGAACCATTTCCCTTTTTAGGCCTAAAAAAAAAAAGCATTAAACACACTATAGCAATAAACAGGCATCACATCCCATTTTCTTTACCGCTCAATAGCATCAAACTGCAGATGTGAGGAGCAAATTCAAAAGGTAAGCGAGCCAGTTCCTGTGTATGCCGCATTGTCTCTATGAGGTCTATACTTTGGATCATGCGCCATGCTCGTTTCTTAATACTAGCCATAGGTAATGAATAGAGAAGGTTGACCTACTCTTTGTTCCACAATTACTATACTTGCATACAGTAACCCATGTCTGGCTTTAAGACTTACCGGTGGTATGTATCTTGTAGTAAGCCCCCTTTGAAGTTGTGCTCTGACATTCTTCCTTTAGTGGCCTTTCAGAGTCTACGAGATTGTTTTGTAGTTATCAATATTAGCCTTTTAACAACTAAATACACAAGCTGATGTTGGTACATATAGTATCCTAATAATGCCTCATTAGTTTACATATTGTTTTCCTTCTTTTGCCGAATCACTATAGCCAGCAATCCTGGCACTGTCAGTCTGCTGAACCAGAAACAGCAAGTGCCATAGCTACAGCCACACTAATGAATGAATGGCATAGTTGATCAAGTTAAGCAACCCAAACGCCATATTACTTTAAAAAAGGTACACAACCCCATAAAAACACTTTAGCTTTTAAAGTGCTTTACAAGATAACCGCATGTTCCCTCTGCCTTATTTTAGTATTGACTTCAAGAGAAACAGGCACTTTTAAAAAGCTCTTGAGAGGAGCTTTTTGAGCATACATTTGGCTAGATCACTAATGGTGATCTGCTAAAGGCAGAACACAGCTACAGCAATCAGACCACCTTGCCACTGGATTATGGACATATTGTAACCCCCACCCCACCTCCCCACCAAAAACCCACACAAAATTATTAGAATTGAAAGATTAACTACTTTCCAAATACTGTGGACTGGACAGTGGTTTAAGCTTGCAATTCTAAAACTCAGTATTAAACTGAACCATGAACAAGTAATTAAAGGGTCACTATAGGCACCCAGACCACATCAACTAATTGAAGTGGTCTGGGTGCATAGACCCAGGTCCCTTAACCCTGCCAAGCTTATTATTACAGTTTTAAAAAAATTAAAATTAAAATTAACTGCAATAATTCGCTTTGTGGAGTAACCCCACTTCTTACGTCTGACGAGGAGCGGAGGCAGACCCGAGCCAGCGCCAAGGAATATTGGCGCCAGACCCAGGTAAGTGACAAAGGGTTTTTAAACTTTGTTTTCCCTGGCACTAGTGTTCCTTTAACGTAGATTTATAAAATATATACGTGATTAAACAGACTGAAAAGAAAACCTTTTGCCAGAGAGGACAACACATCCATAGATTTCCAGCTCAAATCAAAACGGGAAGCCAGGAAGTGGCGCTATCCTCTCAGCCAGTCTTTTTTCTCAGAAATTTGAACGGGGGCTTATGACATTTTCAGCAGTAACAGATCTATAGAATAAATGCCCTCATGCAGTAACCCATTGGCATGATGTGTGTTTATGAGAAATGTACATTGTTGGAAGAAAGACAAATGGATGGTGACACAGTGCAAGTTGTTTTTGCAGTTTGTGACTGTTTTGATACATAGGTCATATTTGCAAGTGAATTCTATTTGGTTCTATGAGGAAAAAGTGATGTTTTCTATATTATTGTATTCAATGAAAGCATGAAACTCCCTTTTTATCTTCAGAACCACTACTTTCCTTTATACCATGACTGAGAAACAGTTACCTGCATTTAAAATATGCAGCCACAAATTAGAAATGTATAGTTGCATGCACCCATTAATACTTTGATTGGCTTGTTTTTAAACAAAAAAAAAAATGTACAGAATTATGTTGAATTATTCAAAAGGGTAGTTTGATGTACAATACACTTACCTTCCTTTTTCGAGTTTCTGGAGTCCCACTCCAGACAAAACACTGGTAAATCACACGCAGGTTCTGCTTCCAATTCTCCACCTTAAAGCTGTTCACATGGGAGCAGCCGGCCGGACTCATGACAAACCCACATCCACTCTCCAGCTGCGGGGGTCCGAAGACACGATTGGCTGCACCCCTGGGAGGAGGAGGACAGGGCTGAGAGCCTCCCCCCCCTCCCGCCTCACTTTCGTCAAACCTTCCTTGTTGACTCCCACGGTTAAAACATAGGCAAAGGAAAGGTGCTGTTCAACAAATCTGATAAGAGAAATGGTTTTAAATATTTCAGTTACCTCATTAAAATTTCAAATTTTTTATTTTGAATTCACATTCACAGGGAGTTACAAATAAATACATTCCTTACAAATTACGGTACATATTTTCTGCTCACATCTGGCGTCACTGTTTTAAGGATAGAGAGAAATATATATATATTTTTTAAAGATTACATGTATTATAGCCTGAGAATTATTTTGTAACACACATAAGTGAATACCTATTTTTAGCTCCTCTCCAGGCTTACCCCGTTCTAAAAGGTTCGGCTACCTTTAAGCTGCTTGGTTGGAAGTACAACTCAGACAAAAATCATGTAAGTAATCAAGAGCTTTTGTGTATTCATGAATCATGACTTCATAAGAAACCATCAGGCATATCCGCAAATGCATTCTAGGGCAGTTTCAGAACTTCAGATAAGGAAGCACACCCAGAATATATGCAACAGTAGGTCAGCCTATTTTGTCACAATAATTTAGTTACTTGCACAATTAACTGTACAGAGTATTTCCATTTGTTCACAAGGGTAAGATTTATTATATTCTCCATGAATTACAATGGCAGAGTCTCTATTTACAAACGTGCAGGTATCTGTGCAATCAGCTAGAGAAGGGATGTTGCAGAGTAGAAGAATGTGTATCACAAAACTCTGCAAAGAAGTTTCACCCTCCATGAGGTGCAAAGCATCTTTTTGGGAAACATGAGGATGGAGTGAACATTAAATAATTTTAAGAAGCTCAAGATATGGATGGGGGCTAGATCAATCTGAATATAACTCTTCAGTGACCTATATCATGCATCCTAAGTAACAAAGATTAAAGGGGCATCCTAAGCATATTATGCCTCAATCACGCAGAGCGTCCATAGGAAAGCATTGAAAATTGCTTTCCTACGGACACTTTGAATGCACGCGCGGCAGTGCCGAGCATACGCATTCGGCGCCGGTGACGTCAGACAAGAATGCTGACGTCAACGGGGGAGGAGAGGTAAAGGAGCACGTTGGGGGAAAAGGGCCAGTATCTGAAGGGGTTTTAACCCCTTCAGCGCCATGGGAGGGGGCACCCTCAGGGTACTATAGAGTCAGGAAAACCAAGTGGTTTTCCTGACACTATAGTGTCCCTTTAATAGCATTATTAAAAGACTACAAGTTGGCCAATGAGTTGTTCAGCACAAAGACTCTTGCTGTAAATGGGCATGCACCCATTAATAACTTGGGTTAAGTTATTAAAGGACCACTATAGGCACCCAGACCACTTCAGCTCAATTAAATGGTCTGGGTGCCAGGTCCCTCTAATTTTAACCCTGCAACTGAAAACATAGCAGTTTCAGAGAAACTGCTATGCTTCACTGAGGGTTAATCCAGCCTCTAGTGACTGTCTCACTGACAGCCACTAGAGGCCGCTTCCGCAATTCTCACTGTGAAAATCACAGTGAGAAGACGCTGACGTTCATAGGAAAGCATTGAGTAATGCTTTCCTATGGGCGGTTTGAATGCTTGCGCAGCTCTTGCCGCGCATACGCAGTCGGCGCAGACATCGGCAGAGGGAGGATGAGTTCCCCAGCACCGAGTGAGCCTGGCGCTGGAGAAACGCAAGTGGCTGAAAGGGTTTTAACCTCTTCAGCCCAGCGGGAAGGGGGGACCTAATGTCCCTATAGTGCCACGAAAACGAGTTTGTTTTCCTGGCACTATAGTGGTCCTTTAAGCAGCAAAAAAGTATTGTCACACTGTATTCTATACATACAGTATTTATTAGCTTATTTTAATCCGACTAGATCTCTTACATGTAAATTATGGCAGACATAGCTGTGCATTCCAAATACATCTCCATTAGGACTTACTCTCCATTCCATGCTTCATGTGTCTTTCACATATTGCAGCTAAGAAACGTTTTTGTTTTCCCCAGACGAGGTTGCCACACCTATTGCAAGTTCATTTATTTATGAATACTTCAAACAGACAAAATGGGTGCTTTGGTGCCATGTGACTACCAATATTTCAGTAGATTTCCTTCTCTTTCAACTGCACTAACAGCACAGGAAGTTCTGTTCTTTAGATGCAAACAGTTTTTTGTGATTTCCATTTTTTTTTTCTGACAACTTATCCATTGGCAATGGTTTTATATACAATAAGAATCCCGAGACTTGGCTGAATGCTAGCAAGGGAATCCATTTGTAATTTGAATAAGTCATTTTCATGAACTAAAGCAGATAAATGCGTGCGGGGGCACTGCAGCACATTATCTTGAAATATATAGGGGAATATACTTCTCCAGAAGACCCTGTGCATTGGTTTCTGCATAAGACTGTCAACACAATGTCATGCTTAGCAAGCATCTGTATTTTCTGTACAGTAAGAACAGCCTATCCATTGTTCCTCCATTCACCAAGATAGCCGGTTAGGTAAGAGCACTGCACCAATAGAAATAGGAAGATGGGTAGGAGCATAGACACTTCAGATCGGTTCCGCAGAGGCATCATGCCTGAATATCTGGAAAGTGATTACAGCTAGTAAATTGTGTTTGGAGTCAAAACTTCTGTTTTGCCCAAGTAACATGCAATTAGTTGAGAGATGAACACATAGGCATACTGTGGAGAGTGTCTTCTTACTAGTATTTAGGTTTTTTTTGTGTTTTGTTTTTTGCCAAAACCTAAGCACTTAAAGGACCACTATAGTGCCAGGAAAACATGTTTTCCTGGCACTCTAGTGCCCCCACCCTCAAGGTCCCCCTCCCGCCGGGCTCTATGGGGAGGAAGGGGGTTAAACACTCACCCTTTCCTCCTCCTTCGGTCATCAGCTGAATGCGCATGCACGGCAAGAGCTGCATGCACAGCCAGTCCATAGAAAAGCACTCAATGCTTTCCTATGGACGCTGGCATTTGCTCACTGTGAAAATCAATGAGACAGCCACTAGAGACTGGATTAACCCTAATGTAACCATAGCAGTTTCTCTGAAACAGTTATGTTTACAGCTGCAGGGTTGACCCTTGAGGGACCTGGCACCCAGACCACTTCATTGAGCTGAAGTGGTCTGGGTGCCTATAGTGGTATATATACACACACACACACACTAAAAAAAAAAAAATATACAACAACTGGGGTGTGTGCACAGAGCAAAAGTGCTTATACCCTGCAAGAGAGGGCAGGAAAAAAAATAAAATAAAAAGAGTGGTGGAGTTTGGGGAGAAATCACACAGATAATACTCAAGAATTAAAAGGAACGAAAAACAATTAAAGCATAACGGTCACAAAATGAGTGTTTTATATATTAAAAAAAAAAAAAAAAAAAAAGATACTCCATGAAATAATGATTAAATGTACTGGAATTTCACTGAATTTCCAACCAAGCCAAATATATACTGAAACAAAAGAAGGGACTTCATTGTCTCAGTATTTTTCCTTCACTTGACACTTCTTGACATTGGGTGGGGCAACCAACGTCAAGAAGTGTCAATCCCTCATCGACACCAGTGACAGTTGCAAGGAATTGGCTCTGTGGAGGATCCATATCGTACAATGTTTCGCTTATCTAAAACTAAAAAGATAATGTACAAAAACAATGTATTCTTTACAAAAAGGCCAACATAAAATTGCACTTCTTTCGATGGTTTAAAGGGACACTATAGACACCAGAACAACTACAACTTAATGCAGTGCTTCTCAAGCAAATAGCCTATCCCTGCAGGCTGAGCAGTGTAAATGCTGCCTTTTCTGAATAAAGCTCTGCATGAAGACACTGAAAACTGCCCATAAAAATGCAGTGGGACTCAATGAGGATCAAAACTGATGACCACAGACAAAAGGGCAGGAAGACAGCAAAGATACCAGCGCGTCAGAAAGATTAAGGCAAGAGTTTTAATGCTTAAAATTAGTTGGGTCCAAACATGTAAATAGGTACACATTGGCACTAGGAATACAGGTTTGTATTCCAAACACTATTGTGCTCCTTTAAGAAGACAGAGTGAAAAATGTTAATTAACCTACACTTTATTTTCACCAAGTATTAAAGGATGTAATGACTTACCTGACGCTTTGCTCCTTAATCACATGATGCTTACAATGGTAGGCATTTCTCTTCATTAATGTGCCCTTCTTAAGGACACATTCCCAAGCAGGGAAAACCTCCACAACGCAGATGTCTGAACGGAGTAATGTCATGTCACACCGTTCCATAGCAACTGATGCGCGTGTGCTGTTGCCATATGTGAAGAGCAGAAAGATTGTTTGTGGTTGGTCTCTTTTGCTCACCCTCAATTATTCAGCATAAAGTCTATGCCAAAGAATTGATTGAGAACTGGGAGAGCACTAGTTTTAACAAAAATAAATTTAAATAGGGTATTTTTCCCAAATCTATATATTTGCTAGCAAACCTGCTAGTACAATGTATAAATGAAATATTTTATTTTGTTTTTAAGAGCAAAAGTAGTTTTGCCCATAACAAGTTCCCTTTAAATTGGTAACTTTTGGAAGATACATCAGTTATTCACAAAAATGTGAATTGCTGGAAATTCAATGTGAAATTAAAATTTTAGGTTAAAACACCAAGACAAGTTAACCAGCGTGGATAAAATCCAAATATCAAAATTGAGAGTTTGAGATTAAATTTCCCCCCAAATAAGCTACGTTTGCCTAACCTTTGCCATTGAGATGTTGCTTCAGAATTCTGATTACACTGAAATTTTATTTTCTTCTAGAGAAAACAGATATTCACCATGTTGCTACTTACTTCATGAGCAACCAGAAAGCTGTTGAGATATAATAACCAACCAGATCTCTCACACAAACATGTCCGGTTTTAGGACTTCCTGGTTGTGAAAGGGCTCTTTACAGGAAGATATACAGCAAATTATTTGCAATGTTTTAAATTGTCATAAATCAATGTGAGGTGAACACCAGTGTAGGAAAATCAATAGTAAATCCTAATATGGGAAGAGAGAAGAAAAAAAAACTCACCTTTCATTGAGTTGACAATGGAACTTGGTAAAGATCACAGATATCCAAGCCAGTTAAAGGCTTACTTCCTCTGATTTCTTAAAAAAAAAAAAAAAGAAAATCAGAAGTAAACGGCACAATTTAACAAAGTAAATCTTTCACTCAAACAGTGCATGTCTCTTAGGAATATGTAGTGCATTCTCAACCTTATTATATGATTACACTCCTAGAAAGCCAAGCAAAGGAGATTACTAAAGTTGAGGGTTTTTTTTCCCTCCTTTTCATAGTCGAAGTTACGTGACGGCACATATTGCACTATTCTGCAATCAAGATTTGTCGATATAGGAGTTGTGCATTACTCAGATATACAAAAATAAAGGGCACCCAAGTGCTATTTTAGGGAAAAACACTTGAGAGAGAAAAAATAATAATTTTATCCTATGGATGCAACTGCACAGATTGCAGTTGAAGGATTCATATGCTTTATGTTCTAGTATTTGTAATATACATGCACATATTGAGGTTTACATTTAATAGCATACCTTAAAGTTTTGGCTATACAACAGTTATTTGTGATGCTAGAGTATCAAAAACAATATATATACTAAAGTAGCAATAGAGACACACACCATAGCCATTTTCACCTTCGCGAGACGAAATTAAAAATATAGATCCATAATTCATTACTCCTTGAGAATTGTTGGCACGCTGACCAATAAGTAGCCTCAGACGTAATATGGGTTGGTCAATTTTGCAAAAACAAAGGTGGGATACAGACATCAATATTTATGCTATATAGATTCTCTCAGACTTTAATGTAATGGTTTTATTGAGCCAGGAAACATGTTCAGACTATAAATATTAATGATTGTTCTTCTAGCTTTTAAAATGGAGTTATAAGATACAATTGCAATGTACTAAATGCATCTGAATTCATATTATGAACTTAATGTTGTAGTATAAAGCAATATCTTGAGATATTCACATATCTTGTTACATGCATGCTGGAAAACTTTGTTTACAGTGAACCGCATATTTTATGTAAAAAGAGCAAGGTTGCAACTGTAACACTTACTGAGATTTCCACTGAGCCATTTTAGAGCTCCACACTTTTATATCAGACCAACACTGCAAATGAAGTGCATTGATAAATTCCAAGCAAGAAGTTAATATAACAACAAGCATTACCCAGCAGACAAAAGAAAAAGGTTAATGCTTGCATTTACCATGGGCATGGCAAGTCTGGCCAGCATGCACTCACTTCTGCTAGGGATGAGGCATGATGATACATACTACAGTGACATTGGGAGTGTGCAGGCACAAAATATTAAGACAGACACTGAAGTGTTTACTATCAAGTCAGCCATAAAGTGGACATATTTTGCCAGCACGTATCCAAAGGCCACTAGCCAGCATCTAGCCCAGGTTGCCCAGCAAGCAATATATTGTGGTAATCTCAGAAATGTTAGCCAAATGGTGCACCCAAGAAGTATGGCAGCAGTAGCCATGCTATGCCCAACCTAAGCTTGTTAGTATACGCCAAGAACAATGTACCGTATTTACAAATATAACCCAGCAACTAATAAATCGATAGAGATTATATATATATATATATATATATATACACACACACACATATACACACATATATATATATATATATATACATACATATACACACACACACATACACACACAATAAATGTTTGTTATAGGTCCCCAGTGCTTGGCATAGTACACTGACACACACGAGGACCCTCCTGCATTATTGGCTATAGTAGAGCCAGTCTCACACTGGAATAGATACAGGTCTCTCCTGGGCTAACACCAACCACCATTTTCCAAACCGTTCGTTTCACATTTGGTTGTTTTGTGCGAAGCTGGGCTCTCCCACGCGTTATCAGCCGCGTACAATGTATCAATGTGAACATCCTCCGGTGATGGTCAGAGCCCCCAGTCAGCGCTGCCCGCCGAGCCCCGGGCAGGCAGGCGGGGGGGGGGGGGGGGAGGACGTGCCTCCCTATATAATAATAATACAATATATAATATAATGATACAATATGTAATATAATAATATATAATGAGATCAGTGAGAGCCCGGGAGCCGGCCTAGCCCCCATACATACCCCCTATACCTGCGTCGTACCCTCGGATACCTCCACCATGGAGGTGAGGGAGGGGGGTCGCTACCCTTTTTCCCTCCTCCTCCTCCACTCGTGTCTCCGCCTCACCCGCCCTGGTTGCAGACAAAGCGCCGGACGCGGCTGGGATGCTCACGAGAGGGAAGCGGCCGTCACCGAGCCCCGCTGCGGACACCGCGCCGGACGGGCATTGATAACGCTGCTCGCGGCCTGGTTGTACCTGCGGTAGCAGCCTCTGTTCTCGCAGGCTGTAGCGAGGGGGGATGCTGCCTAAAGGATCCCACCTCTCCCGCCGGCCGCGCCACACAACGAGGCGGGGGTGGCTTTCTCCCAGGGCCCTGCAAGTCGGAGAGGAGAGGCGATTGGCCGAAGGATGTGTCAGTCAACTTCCCGAGCCCGCCCACCAGCCCCGGTTCATAAGCTTTCTTTGCTGGCTGAGAGGGAGGGGCCCCCTTAGTTGTCAATCATTCAGCGGCAAGGCTTATTCGAACACGCCCACAGCAGTCATTGGCCCAACCGTGTCTCCGAGCCCTGGTTGTTTGAGTCTGACGTCACCTAGTGGGCGTTTCCGCCCGCTGTTACCCTGCATACCTGATTGAGGAGAGGGAGTTGTCCAGCGGAGTGATTGGGAGAGCGGCTGGTCTATCCATGGAGATGGGCTACTGCCGGGTTACGCCCTTAGCAGGCTCGCTGCTGCTGTTCTCCTGTGTCACATCCGCTTATGGAAACTCACTGATTTCCTGCACGGTGTAAAGAAAGTGTGGTGGTGCTGGTGGAGACCTTATCACCTGCAGCGTTATCAGCCGCACTCACTTTCCCTGTGAGGCCTGGCATACCTGGCTGGGTGCTGGTCTCATACAGAAATGTGCATTTTAGCCATTCAGGGTCATTAAATAAAATGTGAATTGTGGGGAATTCCAGTTAGTTTTGCACATTTAAGACCCAAAGAACGAAGTAAAAACATAGCTGGTTTTGTTTTTTTTTCCCATTGGGTCTGTACGGACCTGAAATTCGAGATTCACATTGAATTCCTGACATTTCATACTTTAGTGACTAAGCCTGGGTTTCGATTGTGTTACGTACACATCGATAAGAGTTTGTTCAGTATTATTTTAACCTGATCCACACTAATTTTCAGGGAACTGGCAGAGTACACTTCTCACATTCATTGATTTTTTTTTTTTAGTAGTGCTTTCCTCTATATATCATAAACTTGTATTGATATTGTTTTATATTTATTGTGCATTTTCAAAAAGATACATCTAGAAGCTCCCTTGTGTCTCCACTTTCTATTCATATCTCTATTTATTCAGAAAACAGAATCAAAATCCAACTTGCTGTTAGAGTCTTTCTTTTCCTTTTGTCTCCACTTTCTATTCATATCTCTATTTATTCAGAAAACAGAATCAAAATCCAACTTGCTGTTAGAGTCTTTCTTTTCCTTGCTTTTTACCATGGCAGCATCACATGTTGGTGTTTTCCTAAATATAACCATTCAGGATTGAATATTGCACCCTAAACAAGACCAGCTACTTGCGCCTGCGCCTCCACCTCCATAAATAAAAATTTGACAAGTCCTTTGTGTGACCTTTTATGCCCTTCCTCAGCCCCTCTATGTGCATCTTTCCCCCGAGCACTTTAGTGGGTCACTTTGTCCCACCAAGCCCCTCTGTGTATATCTTTGTCCCCTCATCCCTTATGTCTCTTTGGCCCCCCTCAGCAGAGGCGTACCTAGGGTCTCCAGCACCCTTGGCGATGAACCATATCGGCGCCTACCCCCCCGCCCCCCCATCATGAAAAAACGAAAACTTATTTTTTTTAGATCAAAGTTTTCCTCCATGTAAAGGGAAGCTAAATAAATAAATCTAACATTATATTTTGTTTCCTCATCCTCCATGTCCCATAAAAAGTGAATAAAGAGGAATTGAAAGTTCCTGAGTCCTGCCAGTGCACATGAAATCGCAAATCTTCTTATACAATGCTTTCCCAATAATGCCAATGATAGGGTTTGCTGTAATGCAGCGTTTCCCAAACCAGTCCTCAAGATCCACCAACAGTCCAGTTTTTGTTAGTTTATCTCCATTGGAATAAAACAGGGAAATACATAAATCCTGGACTGTTGATGGGCCATGAGGACTGGTTTGAGCTTTTTTTTCCTCACAGAGCCGGCACCTGAGTTAATGGTAACTCCAGCTCTGCTCTCCCCCCTGCACACTGTTGGTTCCCCTCCCTGCTGTTTTAACTTACATAGCAGGGAAGGGGGGGCCTCTCAGTCTCCGGTGGTGGCGGCGGGCGTATTGAGTCACACTGCACGCCGGGTGGTCACGTGACAACCAGCGCTCCTACGCAGAGTGGGAGGGGGAGGCGCTCCCCCTCCCAGTGTACAGTGCGTGTGGTTCCATTATGGAGCCGCACACAGCCTTGGGGGCGCTGGGAGTGCAAGCCGAGAGGCGCAAAAATCAATTGTTAGTCTGACTGACAAGGGATTTTTGCGCTCCCCTTGGCCTGCGCCCCTGGCGGGCGCCGGTCTGGCCAACCCCATGGTACGCCCCTGCCCCTCAGTCTTCTGTGTGCCTCTTCCTTCCTAACCCTCCTTGTGGTCTCTCCTTCCCCGTGCCTGTTCATCTCCCTCCTCCACATAGCGTGGCCGAGCCACTGACTGGGGTAGAGGAGCTTGTTTCCCTCTCCCAGGACAGGAAGCAGTTCATCACTCTCAGTGAGAAATTCCTGTCAGACCAGGGGATGCAGCTGCCTAGTTCGTCTAGCAGTGGCGCCGGGTCCTGCTGCCATGGGAAATTGCCAGTAAAAAAGAATATTATAGTAAGATAGATTAATACAAGGACATTTTTTAATACATTGTATGTTTTCCTGGCCAACTATGGCAGCATCACATATGGGATTTGCTACAGGAATGGAAGAAAAGCAGGAATCATGAAGTCTTTAATTTTGCCAACACAATCAAAGATAAGACTCTCCTACCAAATCGCTACAAATTGTTTTGCTAAAAGCCCTGACATTGAGACAATGTCTTTTCCAAGAACCATGAAGCTTCCTCACAGATGTCATCTGCTGATACTTTTCCCTTGGTTCCCACAATATAGACATAGCCTTGGTAAAGTGAGCACTAAAGTTGATGAGAGCTTCTGTTCACGTAGTCAAATATGCTTTAGAAATCGCGAAGATAAACTTTGAGCAGTTGAGTAGCAGTAGAAGTGTGGCAAAGATGCCTCTGCCACAAGCTCCTGAAGGAACCTGCTGGCTAGCCTCCTGCCCAAGGACTATGGGACATGTAACAGACCTTTTTAAAAACATTTTTTTTTTTTAAACATGGCCCATAGTCCTTGGGCAGGAGGCTAGCCAGCATGCTCCTCCAGGAGTTTGTGGCAGAGGCATCTTTGCCACAAGAAGTTACTTCATCTTTTATTTAACCCTCTGGCATACTAAATAGTGAAGAAAATTTACAGAAATCATTTATACTCTCAATATAGGAGTCACAAACACCTATACACAAATGGTGCCCTGCATCATTCTGGTGTCGATTTTGATTTTGACCACTCTGTACTATATCCCTTCCTTCAGCTGAACAGGAACCATTCAGGATATAAAGAGACCCATCCCGCCCCCCCCAGTAACTGGACGGCACACAGTCCAGGAAGTACAACAACGCTTTATTGGCCACACACACATCTCAAGATCCTCCCCCTCCCTGGGACCCTAGCGCGGGAATGGACTTTATTCTCTTTGTCCCCAAAGCCCACCACTGGAACCACAGGGTTTCCCACACTAGCTGCCAGGGGTTTTCTTGCCATAAGCCTCTGTGCCTGGGAGTCCAGGGGTGGGAAAAAGGGACTGTCCCTTTGTCTCCCAGGCACAGAAAAGCCTGGCTGCAGGAAAAGAGGTGGTCTCTTTGTCTCTGTGGTCACCGAAAAGCCCGCCAAACTTGTCAGTGCCCCAAAAAGGGTTCACATCGACCTCAGGGACCCTCACAACGGACCCTGTCTCTGCAAGGGAAGCATCTCCTTTCGGGATACGAATGCTCTCCATGGGTGCCATTCGTTTATACGAAATGGCGGCCACCCAGAGAAGCACTTATTAATTACTTCCCTTGTGGTTTCACACTTATGTTGCGAGAGCGAACATTCTAATTGATTGGTGTGAACATTCTAATGGGGCACTGGGCAAGCCCTCGTTTGGGAAACGAACGAGTCAGGAAACAATCCACGAATGCTCCCCCTAGCTGGCGTTCATCTGGACAAATGGCAGCCAGCCAGAGGAGTGTACATTAATTATTTCCCTTGCGGTTTGTGGTTTGACACTATGTTGCGAGGTGTGAAAGTTCTAATCTAACATTCTAAATGGGGGGTATCGGGGTGGTCCCCGTTATGGAGGCGAATTACTTCCCTTCGAATGGGGTGCGGGCACATGATACGAAAAGAGGGGATTTAATATTTTTGCATATGCTTTTCAATTGATTTAATATTTTGAATTTTTTTTATATTTAGATTTATTTTTGAAAGATTAATATATATTTTTTTTATAGGATACATTTTTTATATTTCATTATTTTGAGAAAATAATTTGAAAAGCTGCCTAATAAGATTCAATAATTTGAAAACCTTATCCACAAATGTTAAACCTTAGTTAGGCCTTAGTTAAGTGGAACCTAAGTTATTCATGTTGGTCCTGGTCAGAGCCGGATTAAGAGCCTATTGGGCCTGGTGCTGACAATTATGATGGGCCTAATTACAGAAACTTATCAACAGAAAACACCTAAAGCAGTTATACTTCCCAAGCATCATGTACATTGCCGGGGCAAGGATTTTTGCCGCCCTAGGCAAAAACATTATTTTCTGGCACCCCATGTAGTGACATCTCAATGTCCTACCCATATGACCTGCCCATGCTATGACATTACATATGCCCAATCCCTGAGGGACTGCTTCTTCAGCAGTCTGACCATCTGGCCAGTATTAACGCTCTTTGCTGGCCTGCACAGCTCATTTGCCCAGACTTCGGTAAAGCCGCCACATGTGTGCATAGGCATGCGCAGCCAATTTTATTAGAGTGTGCACCAAGAAATTCTTCCCCTATTTTGTTTTTATTTTTATTATTGTTATGTAAATTGAATATTTTTAAAAATGTTTAGTGGATGTGCGGTGTGGTTGTGTGTTGTGTAGGGTGTCTGAAAGTGTTGTAGCTATGTGTTAAGTGTATATTTGTGGCTTTCTGTGTGTGATGTATAAGGCTGTGTAATGTGTGTATAGGTGTCAGTGAGCAGTTTGTGTGGCAGTGTGGAAAGCATTAGTAGGGGGCAGGGGCGGACTGAGAACCCTCAGGGCCCCCGGGCAAAATAAATCAAGGGCCCCTTACAGGCCCCACCCATACTCCGCAGCAAGCGCCACCCATGTCCCGCCTCCATGCACCGCCTCCAGCCACACCCTACACAATCTTTAGACACAAGGAACAAAAGTGCAATAATCCCTTCAAGGCCCCAGTAGAGACTACAATGGGCCATGGAGGGGGGTCTTTCTAGCAGAGGCTATCTCAGTGTCCTTTAGAGAGTGTGTTAGAAAGAATCCCCTCCAGGCCCTATTAGAGACTACAATGGAGTCTAATAGGCTTGGAAGGGAGTCTTTCTAACAGAGGCCATCTCAGTGTCCCTGCTGGAAACAGTCGCCTCCAGGCCCCAGTAGAGACTACAATTGAGGGCTAATGGGCCATGGAGGGGGGAGCATTCTAGCAGAGGCTATCTCAGTGTCCTTTAGAGAGTGTGTTAGAAAGAATTTCCTCCAGGTCCCATTAGAGACTACAATGGAGTCTAATGGGGCCTGGAGGGGGGTCTCTCCAACACTCTGGTTCCTATTCACAATATAGCAACACAACATAGCTGATACCTAGGCCAAGTTGGCTCCTCTTACCTTAATTACTGTTGCTGACTGGCAGTCTGTGGGCTTGCTGGAAGGCTGTGGGCTTACTGGCTGCGGCTGGCAGGCTGTGGGCTTGCTGGCAGGCTGTGGGCTTGCTGGCTACTGCCGGCAGGCTGTGGGCTTGCTGGCTGCGGCTGGCAGGCTGTGGGCTTGCTGGATGGCTGTGGGCTTACTGGCTTCGGCTGGCAGGCTGTGGGCTTGCTGGCAGGCTGTGGGCTTGCTGGCTGCGGCTGGCAGGCTGTGGGCTTGCTGGCTGCGGCTGGCAGGCTGTGGCTTGCTGGCTGTGGCTTGCTGGCTGGCAGGCTGTGGCTTGCTGGCTGCGGTTGGCAGGCTGTGGGTTTGCTGGCATTTAAAGCCTAACTGGTGGCCTGTAGGCTGGCTGGCTGTCTACTGGCCAGCCTGTGGGCTGGCTGGCCTGTGGGTTGGCTGGCTTGCTGGCTACTGGGGCACTCGTAGATTATTTAAAGAAATAATCCATGCACAATAACCACTACTACTCTGTGTAGTCGTTATGGTGCCAGGAGGGCCGGGCCCCCCTCCCAGAGTAAGTAGTCAAACCGTTTAAGAACAGTTTGACAACTTACCTGGGGATAAGTGGGATATGAGGCTGTAGTAGGGTATAGGAGCAGTGGTGCAATGTGTAAGGGGTGCAGTGTGTGTGAAAGGTTCAGTGTGTGTGAGGGGGTGTAGTGTGTGAATGTGTAGGGTGTGTGGGGCAATGTGTGTACGAGGGGGCTGTGTATGTGTGTGGCAATGTTAGTATGGGGGGCTGTGTGTGTATGGGTGGGCAGTGTATGTGTGTGTGTGTGAGGCAATGTGTGTAAATGTGTATGGTGTGTGTGGGTGTATGGTGGGCAGTGTGTGAATGTGTATGGTGTGTGGGGGCAGTGTGTTTATGGGGCTAAAGTTCACTCTCACCACTGCGACCACCAGGAATACCTGGTGGTCACAGTGTTGAGAGTGAACTCTAGCCCGTAGCTCCAGGGCTAGAGTTTACTCTCGCAAGAGCCGTAACGTTGCCGTGGTAACCGCGGCAACGATCTGTGCTCGCGCAAGAAGGACCCAGAGGAGCTGCAGGCTGAGCTCCTGGGTCCTCTCTTCCTCCCTCCCCTGCCGGCTGCCCGCACGGTGCCTGCGGACAGGGGAGGGGGCAATTGCCCTCCTCTTACTCCCCCCTCCCCCTCTTCTTACCCCCCCTCTTCTTACCCCCTTCTTACTCCCACTCTCTTCTTACCCCCCTTCTTACTCCCCCTCTCCTTACTCTCCCCCTCTTCTTACTCCCCCTCCCCCTCTTCTTACTCCCACCTCTTCTTACTCCCCCCTCTTCTTACCCCCTCCCCCCTCTTCTTACCCCCTCCCCGCTCTTCTTACCCCCCTCCCCCCTCTTCTTACTCCCCCTTCCTCTTTTTACTCCCCCTCCCCTCTTCTTACCCCCTTTACTCCCCCCTCTCTTCTTACTCTCCCCTCTTCTTACCCCCCTCCCCCTCTTCTTACTCTCCCCTCCCCCTCTTCTTACTCCCCCCTTCCTCTTTTACTCCCCCCTCCCCCTCTTCTTACCCCCTTCTTACTCCCCCTCCCTTCTTACCCTCTCTCTCTTCTTACCCCCTCCCTCTTCTTACCCCCCTCTTCTTACCCCCCTCCCTTCTTACTCCCCTCCCTCCTCTTACCCCCTCCCTCTCTCTTCTTACCCCCTCTCTTCTTACCCCCCTCCCTCTCTCTTTTTACCCCCCTACTCCCCTCTCTCTTTTTACCCCCCTCCCTCTCTCTTTTTACCCCCTCCCTCTCTCTTTTTACCCCCCCTCTCTCTTTTAACCTCCCCTCCCTCTCTCTTTTAACAACCCCCTCTCTCTTTTAACCCCCCCTCTCTCTTTTAACCCCCCCTCCCTCTTTTAACCCCCCCTCCCTCTCTCTTTTAACCCCCCTCCCTCTTTTAAACCCCCCTCCTCTCTCTTTTAACCCCCCTCCCTCTCTCTTTTAACCCATCTCTTTTAACAACCCCCCCTCTCTCTTTTAACCCCCCTCCCTCTCTCTTTTAACCCCCCCTCTCTCTTTTAACCCCCCCACCCTCTCTCTTTTAACCCCCCCTCTCTCTTTTAACCCCTCCCTCCCTCTCTCTTTTAACCCCCCTCCCTCTCTCTTTTACCCCCCCTCTCTCTTTTACCCCCCCTCTCTCTTTTAACTCCCCCCCCCTCCCTCCCTCTTTCTTTTTTTCTTTTTACCCCCTCCCCGTAGCGTGGCCGAGCTGCTCTGCGTCCGCGGTGCCGGCCGGATTGATAGGAAGGTGCGCACACACACTGAGTGTGCACCTTCCTGTCAGTCCGGCCGGGTACAGGAAACAGAAACTCCTGTTCCGCGTGGAACAGGAGTTTCTGTTTCCTGTACCCGGCCGGACTGACAGGAAGGTGCACACTCAGTGTGTGTGCACCTTCCTATCACTCCGGCCGGCACCGCGGACGCAGAGCAGCTCGGCCACGCTACGGGGAGGGGAGGTGAGAAGCTGCAGCCGCCTGAGCGCTCTTAAGAGAGCGCTCAGGCGGCTGCAGCATTTAAAGGGGCGGCCGGGCCCCCTGAGGGCGGGCCCCCCTCCCGGCCGGGCACTCGGACCATGTCCGAAGTGCCCGACCGGTCAGTCCGCCCCTGGTAGGGGGTTAGGGGCAGTAGTGGGTTGTTAGAGGCAATAGTAGGGGATTAACCATTGTACAGCACTACGGAATTTGCTGGCGCTATATAAATAATAAAATAATAATAATTAGGGGTGGTAGTGGGTGTTTAGGGGCAATAGTAGGGGGTTAGGGGTAGTGGTGGGTGGTTAGGGGTATTAGTAAGGAGTTAGGGGCAGTGGTCAGTGGTTATGAGCATTAGTAGGAGGTTAGGGTCAGTAGGGGTGGTTAGGGGCATTAGTAGAGGGTTAGGAACAATAGTAGGGGTTTAGGGGGGTAGGGTGCAATGGTCGGGAGTTAGGGGCAGTAGTGGGGGTTTTGTCTTTAGGATGTTAAAAAGGGGCTAAGGGGAATGTTAAAAACTATATATATATATATATATATATATATATAAAAAAATATTTGTAAATGTTTCTTCCCCATCCCTGAGGCTTACCTTGGGCCAGGGAGTGGGATCCGGTTCCAATTCTGCATTCAAGGGGCACTGCAAATTGTAGGTGCTCCTGGCGCCCACGATTCCGGCCGCCATTCTACGTGCGGACACTGCCGCCGTAGCTCTTCCACAAGTGCTGCGTGAAGAGGTCTGCACATGGCAGCCTTTCCGAACATGCGCCCTAGGCCGGCGCCTACTACTCCTATAGGTGGTGCCGGCCCTGGTCAAGTATCTGGTGAAGGTGGTGCTGGAGGGAAAATCACAGGATATAGCACATACCCTGTGCTAATCTCTCGCTTTCATCTTTCAAGTAAATCCCTGCCTCCTAACAGTGTCCAGTGAATCAGAATTTCATTGGATAGGGTAAAAGGGTGGCCCACTGATGTGAATCATGTAACCAGAACCCCTCCAAAGGGACAAACATGCCCAAAAAGAGGGCTTGTCTGCATGAATAATTAGATGGTCAACTTGTCGTGAATGCATGTGAATTCATTGCTTGCCACTTATCTAGGATGATAAACCATATTGGCATACTGTGAAGACAGCATCCCGAGCTTGGCATAAATACATCTAATGATGAACTAGCTCTACGTTTTCTATGGACTGTCTCCTAGCACTTGCTGGTCCACTCCTCTCTTAACCTTCTTACTAGTGGGCAGAAGCTCCTGTTATACAGTCTAGGACAGAGAAAAAGTGTATGTAGTGAGTGTATAGGAAAGGGAACATGCCACAGTGTTAGAGAGACTGAAGCAGCAAGTGCATTTGCATAGTGCGCAAAGTCAGCTTTACTTTAAAGGACCACTATAGTGCCAGGAAAACATACTCATTTTCCTGGCACTATAGTGCCCTGAGGGTGCCCCCACCCTCAGGGACCCCCTCCTGACGGGCTCTGGGGAGAGGAAAGGGGTTAAAACGTACCTTTCTCCAGCGCCGGGCGGGGAGCTCTTCTCCTCCGATCCTCTTCCTCTCCTCCCATTCGTCTGAATGCGCATGCGCAGCAAAAGCTGCGCGTGCATTCAGCCAGTCTCATAGGAAAGCATTATCAATGCTTTCCTATGGACGCTTGCGTGCTCTCACTGTGATTTTCACAGTGAGAATCACGCAAGCGCCTCTAGCGGCTGTCAATGAGACAGCCACTAGAGGCTTTGAGTGCTGGATTAACCCATTTATAAACATAGCAGTTTCTCTGAAACTGCTATGTTTATTAAAAAATGGGTTAACCCTAGCTGGACCTGGCACCCAGACCACTTAATTAAGCTGAAGTGGTCTGGGTGCCTAGAGGGGTCCTTTAAAGGAGCACTATATATACAACCATGTATTCTTGATCCTATAGTGTTAAACGCACCATTTAAGTGGCTTGCCCCCCCACCCTCCCCACCTCACCCCCCTGAAAAGCAATGAAAACTCACCTTATTTACAATGCATCTCTATGGGGAAAATTCAGCGTCCCCATGTGTAGCGGAGAGCTGATATCCAACAGCTATTCTCCACTTAAGATCCCATTGAGGCTCAGGAACAAGGCAATAGTAAATCTACAAGCAAGGTTTCCAGCAGGCAAAGTAATATGGCAATATCCCACAGCAATCCCAATAACTGGACGACACACAGTTTCAGGAGCAGAACTAAAATCTTTTAATCACACACTTTCTTATAAAGGGTTCTCCCTTGCAAGGGAGGGATTTACAGTAATCAGTACAATGACCAATAGTACAGTAGTTACCTTCCATACCTCTCCTCCCCTCAGTGTGACACATAATCCACTTATAACTAGTAAATTTTTACCCCTATTCTGGATGTACCCCAAAACAGCCTGGTACAGTTATTTAAATGGTATCCCCTGGAAGCCCTGATCTGGGTGACCAACATATCCAAAATTCACCCAGATCGGACCAGGGGTTCGGGAGTTAGGTGGAGGGTATAATTTGACTGACAGCACACGAGGTGGTATCCGAAAATGGTTCCATACGTTTTGGCCCTGCGGTCGGTCTTCGTTCCGGAGGTGAATTGTATAGAAAATACTGCCATCCATGGTTAAATTTCCCTTTATTCGAATACCCTCGTTCAGTACTTTAAAACTACCGAACGGGGTTCTAATTAACCTTCCCGTTCGGGAGTTATGGAACTCTGGAGGTCTCAGCGGTGTTCGGGTAATCGAGTGGCCAATTTGAGTTCCAGACACTCGACAACCAAACACCGGTGAGGTTCGTTTGCGTAAGATGGCCGCTGCCACGTGTACGCATACGAACGGCGACCACCCAGATACATACATAACGAGCTTGTTAACCTGCGGTCAGAGAAAGTGTGAACCTTAATAGCTGCCACACTTCTCTCTGGGGTGGTCCGCCAGTTCGGTAGTTTCCCTTCGCATAGTATACGGATGGAAACTACCGAACAACATACGTTAAATACATAGAGATACATTAGTAATGTGAACAATACTATACGAATTACATACTGAACATGGTTACATAGGAATAATACAGGACAGGCTTAATGCATTCCGCTACACTGCTCCCCCTTGCCCACAAGCCGGCATACACAGTCTGATCCCACACGGATCGGCTTGGGGATGTCCGGGGTGCTCACGGATCATTTCTCCAGATCAGTTTGTCACGACAACCCGTCAGCGTTTCCATTTTGCTTACCCGGGCAGTACTGAATATTAAAGTCAAAAGGCTGCAGCGCCAAACTCCAGCGCAGCAGCCTGGCATTGTCCCCAGCCACCCGGTTCAGCCAGACTAACGGGTTGTGATCCGTGAGCAGGGAGCAAGCCTGTCTATATGAGTACGGTTGCAACTTTTTCAAGGCCCACACCACAGCCAGGCATTCCTTCTCGATGGCGGCGTAGCTTACTTCCCTGGGTAATAACTTGCGACTGATGTAAGCCACGGGATGTTCTCCGCCATCAGCCCCGACTTGGCTCAGTACTGCCCCCAATCCAAACATAGAAGCATCTGTGTGTACAAGAAAACGTTTAGTTGGATTGGGAGCTGCCAAGACAGGGGCATTAACAAGTGCATTTTTCAGGTGTTGGAATGCCTGCTCACACTCCGGGGTCCAGGTTACTTGGCGGGGAAGGTTTTTACGGGTCAGGTCAGTGAGGGGTATGGCCAGGGCACTATAATTAGGGAAAAACTTCCTATAGTACCCTGCTGTCCCTAGAAATGCTAACACCTGGGTCTTAGTCTTAGGGGTCGGCCACTGGGCTACAGCCTCTATTTTGGCTGGTTCTGGCTTCTGCTTGCCACAGCCCACTCGATGGCCCAGGTACTGTACCTCGGCCATCCCAATGCTACATTTAGCCGGTTTCAATGTCAAATCGGCTTCCCTGATTCTGTCTAGAACCGCTCCTATACCTCTGGCCATCCGGTCTAGTAGCTCATCTATCCTAGGCATAGGGTATGCGTCGGATACCGTCTTTTCGTTCAATCTCCTGTAATCCACGCAAAAACGGGTCGTACCGTCCCGCTTTGGTACGAGGACCACTGGAGAAGCCCAGGGGCTATCCGAGGGTTCAATCACGCCTAACTGGATCATCTCCTCAATCTCCTTACGCATATTCTCCCGCACCGCCTCAGGGATGCGGTACGGGGTCTGGCGCATGGGGAGTTGTCCTGGGGCTTCTACTCGGTGGGTAGCCAGAGGGGTGTATCCAGGTATATTAGAAAAGGTCTCCTGCTTTTCTTGCAGTAGTTGTTGTACCTCAATACGCTCCTGTGGACTCAACCGATCCCCCAGGACAAGCTCTCCTAAATCTCCAGACAGCTGTCCGTCTCCCAGCAGATCGGGGCAGGCTGTCACATGCTTCAGAGGTGGATGCACAAATAGCCGTCACCTCCTCTGAACATTCCTGGTAGGGCTTCATCATGTTCACATGGATCATGCGTCGCCCTCCAGTCCCTGCGCAGGGGACAATTATATAAGTGGTGTCACATCTCTGTTCCACCACTCTATAAGGGTTTTGCCAGGCGGCCTGTAGCTTATCATATCGGACAGGTTTTAAAATTAAAACTTTCTGCCCAACCTGGCGCCCCGATCGTACCATGTGCGCTGGCGCGTCTGAGCCGCCTGTAGGTTCTCCTTTACCGTCTTAGTCAGTGCTTCCAGGCGGCCTCGGAGAGCCAACACATATGGTACGATAGGGGTGCCATCTGCGCTACGGTCTCCCTCCCAATGTTCCCTAATTAAGTCTAGGGGTCCCCTTACCCTCCTCCTGAACAACAGTTCAAATGGGGAAAATCCTCTGGATTCCTGCGGCACCTATCTATAAGCAAATAGGAGGTGAGGCAGAAATTGTTCCCAGTCTCGGTGGGTCTCAGCGAAGGTTCGGAGCATCTGTTTTAAGGTGCCATTGAACCATTCGCAGAGCCCATTGGTCTGGGGATGGTAGGGGGCACTAATTATGGGCCTGACCTTACAAAATTTCCAGAGATGTTGGGTGACTTCTGGCGTGAACTGAGTACCCTGATCCGAGATGATCTCCCTGGGTAACCCCATCCGGGAGAAAATCTGCATCAGCGCCTCAGCCACAGTCTCAGCATTAATATTGGTCAAAGCTACCGCCTCGGGGTAGCGAGTGGCGTAATCCACTACTGTCAAAATGTACTTTTTGCCCGATGGGCTAGGTTTCCGGAGGGGGCCTATGAAATCCACGGCTATTCTATGAAAAGGTTCTTCAATTATGGGCAGCGGGTGTAACTTGGCCTTGCGCTTATCCCCCCTCTTTCCTACCCTCTGGCACGTATTGCAGGTGTTGCAATATTTGCGCACCTCCTGGCTAATTCCCGGCCAAAAGAAACTTTGGGTCAGCTGGTACCGGGTACGACTGACCCCCAAATGTCCGGATAGCGGAATATCGTGAGCTATCCGGAGTAATTCGGTTCGGTACCTCTGAGGTACTACAATCTGCCTTACAACAATTGGGTCTGACCCAGCTACCTGCTTATCAGATTCTCTGTACAGTAACTGTCTATCCCATATAAATCTTTCCCCCTCCGCCCCCGGGTGGTCAGAGGTGACTTTATTTCGATATACCTGTAGGGTAGGGTCAGTGATCACCTCTGCCGCAAATTCGTCAGGAGGGGCCCAAGGGACACAGTCTAGGGGAGGGGAAGGATCTCTTACCTGGACCTCCGGCAGTGTGTTGTAGTCCTGGGTGCGGGCCTGTTGCCTGGTGACCACTGGGTGTGCTTCCTCAGTGGTTTGGGGCTCAAATGCCGATGTAAGTTTGCCCAGGTCATTTCCCAATATCACCTCAGCAGGCAATTGCGGCATCAGGCCCACCTCCACATTTCCTGACCCCGCACCCCAATGCAAATGTACCCTGGCTGTATTTAGCCGATACACGGCTCCCCCTGCAACCCTGACAGCCACAGTCTTATTGGTTTTGGCCCTGTCCGACACCAAGTGACTTTGGACCAAGGTGATAGTGGCTACCGAGTCTCTGAGCCCCTGCATAGGCTTCCCCTCTAGGTACACGGTTTGCCTATGGTGCTGTCTGTTATCCGCCTGTGCCTGAAATGGGTTGGCCTCATGCAACACTTCCCACTGTTCCACAGCTGTGACTGGAGCTGCAGAGCCATAGGGGAGTGGTGTCTCGTCCTGGTAGTGATGCGCTGCGGCTCTCGGTGGTGGTGGTGGCCCTGGTCGGATCCAGGTGGTACAGTCTCTAGACTGCGGGCAATCTCGCTGGTAGTGTCCCCACTTCTGGCACCGGTGGCATTGCACAGAAGCAGGTGGGCGATATCTCGGTTGCGCTGTTGCAGGTGCTGGTGGAGGGAGTTGTCTCGGTGGGGGGTGAGTGTTAGTGGAGAAAGAGTTTCCTCCCAGCAGTCGCATAGCAGGTTTAACACTCACTGCCTTGTGTTGTCTGCGCGCATCCATAAAATCATCTGCCTTTTTAGCAGCTTCTGTGAGGGAGTGGGGTTACGGTCTCTCACCCCTTCCTGCAGCTCTGCGGGTATCCCCTCATAAAATTGTTCCAATAACAGCATTTGTAATAAGTCCTCCATGGACCGTGCCTGGTTTGCCTGTACCCATCCGAGAGCTGCCCTTTGTAACCTGCAAGCCCATTCTGCGTGTGAGTCCTTTTCCGCTTTTTTCAGCTCCCTGAAGCGCCTCCGGTATGCCTCTGGTGTCATAGCATACCGGGCCAGGATAACTTCTTTCACACGGCTATAATCTCTGATTTCTATGTCTGGTATGGTACGGTAGGCTTCAGCTGCCCTCCCAGTTAACCGTCCTGCTAAGATGGGTACCCAATCTTCCCTATGGATGTTATGCAGCGTACACAGTCTTTCAAAGTCTTGGAGGAAGGCATCTATATCCTCCTCCGCTTCTACATACTTCTTAAGCGCTTGGTATGGGATTTTAGGCTTACCCTCTTGCACCATAGCTACTGCTGGACTTCTTTCTGGTGTCTGCGGTCTCCTTTGTCGCATTACAAACTCTTGCACCTCCGTCATGGTTTTGGAGATGATTTCCGCTGATGGGTTTCCCCATAAAGTGCCAGTCTGAATTGGACTTGCCTTTGGAACTCCTCTTGCTCTGTTCTGTCGGTTCCATTTCTTTGTTCAGGGATCAAACCCTCCTCTGTTTGGTATTCTGCCATCACTTCAGCGATAAGTGTTGCTTTTGTTTTGCTGCTGGCTGGAATACCTTTCGCTTCCAGAAGGTCTTTCAATGTGGATCGCTTTAGTGTAGAAAAGTCAATCTCCATTAATCCTTGTTCCTCTGTGAGTCTGGATCCCAGCGCTGCCAACCAATGTAGCGGAGATCTGATATCCCACAGCTATTCTCCACTTAAATCCCAGTGAGGCTCAGGAACAAGGCAATAGTAAATCCACAAGCAAGGTTTCCAGCAGGCAAAGTAATATAGCAATATCCCACAGCAATCCCAATAACTGGACGACACACAGTTTCAGGAGCAGAACTAAAATCTTTTAATCACACACTTTCTTATAAAGGGTTCTCCCTTGCAAGGGAGGGATTTACAGTAATCAGTACAATGACCAATAGTACAGTAGTTACCTCCCATACCTCTCCTCCCCTCAGTGTGACACAAAATACACTTATAACTAGTACATTTTTACCCCTAGGAATAATACAGGACAGGCTTAATGCATTCCGCTACACCATGCAGAGCGTGGAGACGCTGAACGCCAGTGCTGCCTACTGTGCAGCACTGAGCCAGGAAGCACCTCCAGTGGTTAGCTGAGGAGAGGCCACTTGGAGGTGTCCCTAGGGGCAATGCATGAAAATGCCTGAAGGCAATGATTATACTCACCAGAACAACTACATTAAGCTATAGTTGTTCTGGTGGCTATAGTGTCCCTTTAATTAATTTCATTGTCAGCCAGTCCACACTACATCCCTCTTAAGTTTCCATACTTACCTTTCTTTAATCGATTCCTCTTCTCTCCCTCTGTCAGGATCTGTTCTTCATTTCTTCCTGTCTGCTCTAGTTTTCTTAAAAACATAAGATAAAGTAGGGACTACTTGTCTTACGGAGGTTTCCAATGCCTGACCATCTCTGACCAGCGGAGGAGCAAAGTGTGCTTCATTTCCGGTGGTCAGAGAAATTTTCCCACAATTGTTAGCTTGCCTCCCTGTTCCGGCGATGCTTCCTGTCAGTGTTGCCGAACGTTCTGTCATTTCGACAGAATGCAGGCAAAACTGCCAAATTGCATCCTAACAGAAGGATAACAGTTTCTCCATTCGTGTTAGGACGCAATTCGGGACTTTGTTCAGATCGGAATTTCATTCGAATGAATGAAACTCTGATCTGATTTGTGCCGCAGCTGCATCTTGCAGCCGCTTAGTAGATAATTCCCACGGTATCAGGGAGTTATCTATCAAAAGGCTGAAAGACCTAAATTGGTCTTTCAGCCACATTTACTATTACTAAGTAAAGATAACTTAGTATTAGTAAATTCTGTCCCTACTCGCTATACAGCGAGTAGGGGGCATGTCTAGTAAACAGTGAGCAGCCTGTTAAAAAATAAATAAAAATGTGGCCATAAATAACAATAAGGGGGGGGATCTACTGTCCTCCCCACCCCTCACCGGCGGGTGGGGCTATGAATAAAAATAAGGGGGGGACCTATTGTCCCCCCCGGCACCCACCCCTGCGCGGTGGGTGGGGGCCCTAAAAAATAATAATAAAGGGGGGACCTATTGTCCTCCCTTCCAGCCCCCACCCCTAAGCGTAGGGTGGGGGCCATGAATAAGGGGGGACCTATTGTCCTCCCCCCGGCCCCCACCCCTGAGCGGTGGGTGGGGGCAATAAATAACATAAGGGGGGGGAAATATAACAATCATTCATTCCTTAGCAGGTCTTAAAATTTGGTGAATACAACCTCAGATGATCACACAAGGCCGTCTTTAATATTGATTGGACCCTGGCAAGCATTTGCTTGGGGCCCCTGGTCTCTGCTCCCCTCCCCACTCCCTGGCATGCAATCACGCCCTCCACCCCAATGCAGTGGCGGAACTAAAGTAGAAAGAGCCCTGGTGCAAGAAATATTTGAGCCCACCAATCTCAAGCTTGGCCACTCTACTTCACTGTGTTAAAGGCATACTGCACTATTATTGTCTCTTTTTCCTTTTTCTCTGAGATACCATGCACTGTATAACAGCCAAAGACTTTATAGACTTTTAACAAAAAAGTATGTACATATGATTTGTATTTGACTTCATTTTTGTACATTGCAGGTTTAGTTATCTATTTTTTTGTATTTGTCTTCTCTCTCTATTCCTACAAGGTTTTGGAGAATCCTTGTTTCTTACATGCTCATTAATTCTTATGTGGAGTGGGCGTTTTGTTCTCCTAACATAATATAACTGGCATGGACATTTTAAAATATAAATTACTTTCATTGTGAAACAGGTGGTCATATTTTTTACGTTAAACTCTTTTTTTTTTGTTTTGGGGATCTAAAAAGGTTGTGACATGCCTTTTCTTACTTTTTGTGTTCCTGCATGCCAAGCATTGTCCACACCTAAAAAAAACCTTCCTTTTGGAAAAAAGGATTGGATTTTTTCTCCCTGATGTGGTTGTGTGTCAATTTTTATTTTAAATTTGAGGCTCCTCTGTATGTAATTTTAGGTTTATCTGGTAACATGTTATATAGCATTGGATTATTTCTTAAAATTGGCCAGTGTTTGTGGATTTTATCACATGACAGGAGGCTTCGTATTTTGCATAATCTTTCTTTACTAACTCCATAGCAGCAAAGAAAAGAGTGACATAACTTTTAACCAATCATAATATAGAATAGGGTATAAGAGGTGTGACCTATGACATCATTTCCTCTTTCTTTGCTGCTCCATCACAAGCTAAGTACTATATTTTGTGTCTCTATACTTGACATATTATATTCATGCATTTGTACTATTACTGTACCTTTAATATTTACACTGTTACTTCTCATACCCTATCTGTATACCATGGGACCCTGACTGGCTCTCTAGGTGTCTTTCACGGCTTCACCGCCGTCTATATTTCCCTCCATGTCTCTATTTCTGCCAACGGCTTTTCTGTGCGGTCGCGAACATCATTTTCGGTAGTTTTCTACCGAACGCGTTGTTCGGTAGTTTTTTGCGCATTCGCCTGTTTTATGCGAATGCCGCGGTTCTTCTATGCGATCGCTCATTGACTTTCGTTTCTTTCTACCGAACGCTTCGTTCGGTAGTTTGAAGCGTTCGCCTATTTAAGGCATTCACATCATTTTTACAGTTCGCACGTTCGGCAGTTTAACTATACGAACGGTAAACTTTCAGTTTTGCCGCCCAAACTAGGGGAGGTACTATCCTCCCCACACTAAGGCTGTCAGTCTGGTGGCCATCTTAAAGGGATAAACTGTGCCTGATTTCTGCTCCAGCAATCCTGCAAGCAATTGAATTTCTTTTTCATTCAGTGGGACCAGGTTAGTGCCTTACTTTAGGGGTTGGTTTAGCCAGTTGGTCTACACCTTATTCTGGCCGGGGTGAGCCCCCATTTTATGCTGCTAAACGGACCTGTTTAGGCAGGATTCCTATTACCTGGGTGAGCCCCAGTAAACAGCCCTCTCTTATTTATGACCTACCGGTCTCTAAACTCAGGTTATTTAGTCCTGATACTATACCACCCAGTCCCCAGGCCTCTCCACCTATTGTGCCTAGGTGCCCTCACGCAATTTATCGGGTGAGCCCCGAATTCTCATTCATTATAATGGAGGAATCACAAACCTCAGACCACCAGGCCATGATAACAGCAGCCGTGGCTGCAGCTATGGAACAAGCCGCTTCCAAGTCGCTCCAGACAGACTCTGAATTCCCCAAGCCCATCTCTAAACGGGTTCATTATAAAGCGGACTCCGAGGACTCCGACTCCTCCAGGGAGCGTTCACAACGGCGAAAGCGCCATTGGAAGGGCAATGTAACCCCACGCAAGGCTAAAGGGAAAGCCCCTGCTGATCGCAGGAAAGCCACGGTTCGTGCAACCCACGAGCTCACACAACTTTCCTCAGGTGAGGAAGATGTAGAACCCACTCAGGCACTAGCTGTGCTGGATGAATGGCAGGCGGCAGCCTCCGACCAAGGGGACTCAGACAGGGATTCCACGGCCAACTCTGACCCTTACTGTATAAGGGAAGAAGGTCTGGGTGAGCCCCAGGACTCCATGGCAACACCCATGGATAACCCACAGGAGGGCATGGAGATTTTCCTCGATAATTCGGGACTCCAAATGTTTGACCCACGAAACATCTGGCACCCCCGTTCGGAAGAATGGTCACCACCTGAGCATCTGGCAAGGTTTATGCACTTCTGGCTCAGAAAATCGTTGGACAAGGAAGTTAGAAACCGGATGAGATCCGAATGCCCTGGCCTAGTCTCCCAGACAAAATAACGCACCCCCCCGAATTTGACCCGCTCATGACTACGTTCATGTCCCGAGGGGGTCGGGATCCGCGCAAGGACATAGAGCGCGGTTTCAAAGGAGCGCAAGACAAACTGCTAGATGCCATTGGGCCACTAGCCAGAATAATGGATATGGCGGATGAAGCCTACGAGAGGGCTGATACTTTTACCCTAGATACGGTGCGTGAATGGGCACGAGATACCCGGGAATGGGCACAAAGGTGTTTCTGTTTCCTAGGGAACACCAACGTAGCGCTCTCTTCGGAGAGGCGCCGAGCAGCACTTTACCGTATCGATGAAAAACTGGTCGAACTGGGGGACAAGGAATTAGGACCCTTAGCACAGGGTAAATTATTTGGAGAGGCCTTCCTTAAGGAATTAAATAAAAGGGTCAACATATTCATGTCCCTTAACAAGGCACAATCTTCGATGCGGAAAGTGTTCCGCGGCTCTCATACCCGTGGGGTTTTTGGAAGGGCTGGACGGCAGAGGGGCCGTGCCGCCAGCCATTTTTGGCCATCTGGCCCCCGTACAACAAGGACTCAGCAAATGTACTACCCGGATTCATCTACCCGACATAGATTCCACCAATTCAGGGGATTTGATCGTGGCCGAGGCAGCCGAGGACGCTCACGGGCAAGATTCTCCAACGGTAAGTCGGAATCTTACTCTGTCTCTAACCTCCTGTCATATCGCAGGTCGTGTTTCTCTTTTTTTCCAGAACTGGAAAGAACTATCTTCAGACGCGTGGATACTCCAGACGGTGCAGGGCTATCGAATAGAGTTCGACTCGACCCCGCTCCAGCGGGCCCCTCCATGTCCGATTCAGACTACACGGGCAGATGCCCGCCTCATAGACACGGAACTCCGAGAACTCCGCTCCAAGGGTGCCATCCAACCGGCTCCGGATGCCACCGGTTTCTACAGCAATATCTTCCTGGTCAGGAAGAAAACCGTCGAATTTCGCCCTGTTATCAATCTCAGGGAGCTCAATTCTCACGTGGTATACCGTCATTTCAAAATGGAAGGTATACATCTTCTCCGGGACTTGCTTTCGACGCGACGACTGGTTCACTCGTCTGGACCTCAAAGACGCGTACCTTACCATTCCGGTACACCGAAGCAGCCGTCCCTACCTCCGTTTTTTCTGGCACGGGATTCCCTGGCAGTTCACCTGTCTCCCGTTTGGCCTCAGTTTGGCCCCGTGGTGCTTTACCAAGATTATGAAGCCAGTAGTGGCGAAGCTCAGATCCCAAGGCATAAGATGCATCATCTATCTCGACGACATCCTGATCTTCGACGAGGATGCAGAGACTCTTCGAAGACACACGGAAAACACACTACACCTTTTGGACTCTCTGGGCTTTGTCGTCAACCGTCCCAAGTCCGCATTGACCCCGGCTCAATCAGTCCAATTCCTCGGATTCGTAATAGACTCCACATCATGCACTCTCCATCTCCCGACTACCAAAATTACAGCAATCCGCAGGGAGATCCGAAAAGTTCTTCGTCGGACTACCATACCTCTACGATTACTGGCACGGATTGTGGGCCTTCTCTCCGCATCCATCCAGGCCATTTTTCCCGGACCCCTGCACTACAGGGCCATGCAGCGCCTCAAGGCAAGTTTCCTTCGCAGGCAACCAACATACGACCAACCGGTTCCAATGTCGGCCGAGGTTCGGGAAGAACTACACTGGTGGCTGAACTGCATGCAGACTTGGAAAGGCAGGGCCATATTCGGGAACCAGCCAGACTTCGTGCTGGAATCGGATGCCAGTCGTTCAGGCTGGGGAGCAACCGACGGAACCACCTCCACAGGAGGAGTCTGGACTCCAGAAGAGCTCTCGATGCACATAAATTGCCTGGAACTCTTGGCCGGGTCCTTCGCCATTCGCAGCCTGGAAAAGAATCGATCCAACTGCTGCATCCTTCTCCGCATGGACAACTTCTCTGCGGTCAGATACATCAACCGCCTTGGAGTCACTCGTTCTCGAGCACTGGCGGATCTCACGAAAGAGATCTTCGATTACTGCCTTCCACGCAACATCACCTTGCTGGCAGAGCACTTACCGGGAGACTCCAATACGACGGCGGATTGGTACTCACGCCACTGGCGGGACGCCAGCGATTGGCAGCTAGACCCTCATATTTTCACGCTACTGGATGCACAGAGGGGCCCTCTCTCCATAGACCTATTTGCGTCCCGCAACAATCGACAAACAGAGGTTTTCTTCAGCTGGCTCCCAGACCCAGAGAGCCTCGCAACGGACGCGTTTCTCCAACAGTGGCCAAGGGACGGTGCCTACGCATTCCCTTTCGCAATGATAACGGATCCGTCTACAGGGAGTGAGAATAATTCTCATCACGCCGCTCTGGCAGAGCCAGCCATGGTACCCGGACCTTCTGGAACTTTCAATCGAAGATCCCCTCCTCCTTCCAGATGCCCCAACCATCCTCAGGAACCCATTGGGCCTACCTCACCCACTAGTCCTGCAGGAACGCTTGCCCCTTGTGGCCTGGACTCTTTCCGGGGCTCCTGGAGAACCGAGGAATTATCGCAGGAAACTAAGGACCTGCTATGGGATTCATGGGCACCAGGAACAAGGAGGTGCTACTTATCAGCATGGCATTCCTGGACAAGTTGGTGTGTGGGACGGGACCTCAATCCCTTTACTGCACCTACTCACTCCATCATGAATTTCCTGACCTCACTCTTCACTGCCGGAAAATCATACCGTTCCATCAATGTGGTATGGTCGGCTATCTCAGCGGCTCATACTCCGACTCAGGGGACTCCTGTTGGTAAGGACCCGCTCATCTGCAGACTGCTCCGTGGCATGCGCGGAACCCAAATACTCTAGACTTTGGGACGTTGGTGTGGTCGAAATTGGCCTCCCAACGAAGAACTGTCACTCCGCCAGCTTACCGCAAAATTCACCCTCCTGCTCTGTCTGGTTTCTTTCCGACGGGTATCGGACGTACGCGCATTTGACGCCAACGCGTTTACCTTCTGTCCGGCGGGTGTCACCTTTCGGATCTCACGTCGCACTAAGTCCAACTCTCACTTGGTTTTCTACCCTTTCTTCCCTTCTGACCCTCAACTCTGCGTGGTCTCAACCCGCCGTCAATACATGGAAGCCACCGCAACGTTGCGGCAGCCTTCCACTCATCAGCTTCTCATCTCTTACGTCCGCCCTTATGGTCCGGTTTCGGTCACTACACTGGCCAGATGGGTTAGATGGCTATTATCCCTTGCCGGTATTGACCAAGCTTTCGGAGCACACTCCGTGCGTGGGGCAGCGGCCTCTTCCGCTTATGCGGCAGGCGCGTCCCTTTCGGACATCTTGCGAGCAGCGGACTGGACCAGAGAATCTACCTTTAGGACATTCTACTTTCGTCCTCTGGATAACCCAGCTTTTTCTTTTCTTTCACAGCGTTGAAATTGCAAAATACGAAGCCTCCTGTCATGTGATAAAATTGAAGATTATGCTAGCTTTAGTGTACAGATAATCTTAATTTTAATAATGACAGGAGGCGAGTATTTTCCCTCCCTGTTCTCTTTCGTTCTTCCCTCCCTTTCATCTTCACCTCTACTTATGACACTTGACTCTCTCATATGGGGGTATAATGCCTGACTCGGTAACACTTGTTTCAATGTCTTATTTTCATTCACTTATGGTTCTATATATATACTGTTTGGGGTGGGATACTTATTTAACACCATTAGGGGAGGACGTTTAGTTTATTCACATTTTATTAGTCAATATTGAGTTGAATTAAGGGACAGACACTCATTGTTTTTAGACAATCATTTCTGGACTCTAACGCACCTTATACTCTCGTTTCAGCTTAAACAGAGGTTACACGGAATCATCAAAGTCTCCATACAAGATGTCTTCATCACCGCATCAGGAGATTTATCATCAGGTCTAGGGAGACCATCGTTTGAAAATGGGATGCCTTCATCTGCATTCTACCTGTTCCGGTTCAATTTATTCTGATTGAGTTTCCAGTTTCTTATTTTATGGACTTTTCTAATGTTCTGTTATTTCTACATTATTACCTTGTGATGTCGCAAGGTTAAAGAGGAAATGATGACATAGGTCACACCTCTTATACCCTATTCTATATTATGATTGGTTAAAAGTTATGTCACTCTTTTCTTTGCTGCTATGGAGTTAGTAAAGAAAGATTATGCAAAATACTCGCCTCCTGTCATTATTAAAATTAAGATTATCTGTACACTAAAGCTAGCATAATCTTCAATTATTCTTCTTATATTGTTACTATCCTGATTAAAAGTGCAAATTAAAGCTATCCCTTTGGTGTCGTTTTCCTTTTTAGGCTCATATTCCAAAAGGCACATTCTATCCATATCTTCTACCTCTTTTAAAGTGCTTGATAATGTAGATTCCTGGTAGCCTTTTTCTATAAAATTTTTTTTTCAATGTTTAGTGTTTATTAGTTTTTTTTGTTGCAAAGTTAAACGGAACACTTCATATTGGGGTACCGACGAAGAAAAGGGGAGGACAGGACATATCCTTATCAGTTTTCTCGTTTCCAGGTATTGAATACATACATAGGTATCACGTACAGTTATCTTTAAACACATTGTAATGGACCGTTTTGCTCACCAGAGGTTAAAGAACCATTTAGGCGATATTCCCCTTTCCAGATGCAAACTACACGAATCCTAGAAACAGCTGAACAGGAAAAACCATACGAAAGGTTTACACTCCTGGCAGTCAGCATACAATCCAATTCCCCCAATAACGAGACGACACTTTGTTTTGCGGGTTAAGCAGAATCTGGCTGTCCTGGCACATACAGTCTCTTTTATTCCCAATCATAGTACAGCCCAAAGGGTTTTACAGAACAACCAATCAATCCGTACAATACACACAGACACTCCCACACAAATTCCTCCCCTCTTCCTGTGATATGATTACTGAACACAATGGGTAATCTCATTATCACAGGCAGAGGAATACAGTTTTTACACATTATTCATAACTTTGAAAGTATGCATTCACATAAAACGTACATTTTCTGAATCAGCATACTCCAAATACAAACATATGTCAAAATCATCCAAATTGGTCCATTGGTTCAAAAGATAGATCGAAGTCCTTTGTGACCAAATGAAGCATGGCTTTTCTGCCCAAAACCAGTTCCACAGAGTCTTCTATCCTGGAGATAATTGAGAAGTAATCCAATTATCTCCAAGGACATAGGCAAAACTCCATTAAGAAAATGGCTGTAAAAAGACAGTAAAATAAAATACACAAGGTTAAATTTATTACATAAATTACAGACATTCTACCTATCCCCAGATAGCTTAGATCTGAGCGCACATTATTACCGGATGGCGCTCAGATCACATACATACAGTTCAATCGCCATGGAGCCAAAGTCTTTCATACAGTCTTTCAGTATACGGCTGGGCTCCATGGCATAGCTATCTGGGGTAGCATGGCTTTAACAGTCCGCAGAAAGGTACAAACCAGCCTTTCTGCAGGGAAAAAGAACAGGGGCCATAGTCTAAAGGCAAGCAGCCTCCTTCAAGGACACGTGGCGAGGTCGATTTCGCCACACACATCGACATATAGTGCACGTAAACTGTGTATATGATAATATATTAGTTGTGATAGGATAGTGTGGTAAGAGAAATGAGCAAAAAAAAAACAAAATAAGAAACAAAACAAAAACATATGGTTTTGGTTACATCGAGCTGCGTAGTGTGTCCGCTCGGACTGTGGCTTCTTATGCGTGACTAACATAGTTTGTTCCCTAGGTGCTCTTTCTACCTAGTCGGTAACTGTGATGATCAGAGTGCGATGCCTTCCTCTTCTTCTGGTGTTAATTCTAGGAGCTGAGTGGTCACCTATCTTACGTGCGACTGTCCGCATTTTGTTTCGCTGAATACCTCTCATAATCATATTTTGCCTGAGCCTACTGTTCACTGTGCGTTGAGCTGTAACGCAGATGGTATTGTAGTCTTGCGTGAGCTTCTAAGGTAATCCATATATACAGTTGCAAGAAAAAGTATGTGAACCCTTTGGAATGATATGGATTTCTGCTCAAATTGGTCATAAAATGTGATCTGATCATCATTTAAGTCACAACAATAGACAATTACAGTCTGCTTAAACTAATAACACACAAAGAATGAAATGTCGCCATGTTTTTATTGAACACACCATGTAAACATTCACAGTGCAGGTGGAAAAAGTATGTGAACCCCTAGACTAATGACATCTCCAAAAGCTAATTGGAGTGAGTTGTCAGCCAACTGGAGTCCAATCAATGAGATGAGATTGTAGGTGTTGGTTACAGCTGCCCTGAACCTATAAAAAAAACACACACCAGTTCTGGGTTTGCTTTTCACAAGAATGATGTGAAATGATGCCTCGCACAAAAGAGCTCTCAGAAGACCTACGATTAAGAATTGTTGACTTGCATAAAGCTGGAAAGGGTTATAAAAGTAACCTGCTGTTCATCAGTCCATGGTAAGACAAATTGTCTATAAATGGAGAAAGTTCAGCACTGCTGCTACTCTCCCCAGGAGTGGCCGTCCTGTAAAGATGACTGCAAGAGCACAGCGCAGACTGCTCAATAAGGTGAAGAAGAATCCTAGAGTGTCAGCTAAAGACTTACAAAAGTCACTGGCAAATGCTAACATCCCTGTTAGCGAATCTACAATACGTAAAACACTAAACAAGAATGGATTTCATGGGAGGATACCACAGAGGAAGCAACTGCTGTCCAAACAAAACATTGCTGCACGTTTACAGTTTGCACAAGAGCACCTGGATGTTCCACAGCAGTACTGGCAAAATATTCTGTGGACAGATGAAACCAAAGTTGAGTTGTTTGGAAGAAACACACAACACTATGTGTGGCGAAAAAGAGGCACAGCACACCAACATCAAAACCTCATCCCAACTGTGAAGTATGGTGGTGGGGGCATCATGGTTTGGGGCTGCTTTGCTGCATCGGGGCCTGGACAGATTGCTATCATCGAAGGAAAAATTAATACCCAAGGTTATCAAGACATTTTGCAGGAGAACTTACGGCCATCTGTCTACCAGCTGAAGCTCAACAGAAGATGGGCGTTGCAACAGGACAACGACCCAAAGCATATTAGTAAAACATCAACAGAATGGCTTAAACAGAAGAAAATACGCCTCCTGAAGTGGCCCAGTCAGAGTCCTGACATCAATCCAATTGAGATGCTGTGGCATGACCTCAAGAAAGCGATTCACACCAGACATCCAAAGAATATTGCTGAATTGAAACAGTTCTGTAAAGAGGAATGGTCAATAATTACTCCTGACCGTTGTGCATGTCTGATCTGCAACTACAGGAAACCGTTTAGTTGAAGTTATTGCTGCCAAAGGAGGTTCAACCAGTTATTAAATCCAAGGGTTCACATACTTTTTCCACCTGCACTGTGAATGTTTACATGGTGTGTTCAATAAAAACATGGCAACATTTCATTCTTTGTGTGTTATTAGTTTAAGCAGACTGTGATTGTCTATTAAAAGGAGGGGGGAAGGCTGCGCTAGTGAGTAGTAATACAGTACAAACCAGACCAAATGGTCACAATCCGATGATAACGGTAAGGATAAGTCTCTAAATACAAGTGTAGAAAAATGTATATAAAAAGAGTCCTTGTAAATGATAAAAATACAGTAAAAAATAAAAAATAAAATAAAAATAAAGAGTCTCATTGATATAACTTGGTGGGATATCTATACAGTCCTCAGGAGTTGATCCGTCCGGGTAGTAGGATAATCCGTATATGTGGAGACAAAATAGGAAACACGACAAACTGCCAATAGTGAAGTATTGCGGCTCCAAGGATAAAATGAAGAGTAAAAAATAGGATAATACACTCACATTTGCAGGAGCTTTGAACCAGCTCTAGACTTTTGGGCGTTGTAGCGGTATGATCCCCACTACCGGATAAACTGGAGGAATCGTCCGTCAATCCAACCTTGGTACTCCGAAATGTATGGGAAACAACGATAGTACTCTCAGTAAGAAAAGTATGTAGAAATAAAATAAAAATAAAATATACTTACAAGTATAGAGCAGGAAATACTGCTCTATTAATACAGCGCTGGTGGAATAATCCCCACCTAGGATTTCTTAACTCAGGATACGAGTAATTGGAGATAAAAGATAAAAAATAATAAAATAAAAATAAAAAAATATATAAAAATGCCAGGAATAATAAAATTGTATATAAGGTAAAATAAAGTAGGAGTTGGTCCTATAAAAAAGGTAACCAAAATCACATTTATTATTAAAATACACAATGTAAAACCATTGACGCGTTTCACCTAAACAGGCTTTATCAAAATGGTAATATAGCATTATACCTGGCAAGATACAGTATATATAGGAGAATGTAAATGTTTAAAATTGGCGCCAAAAACTGATTAGCCAATCAAAAAACACTTGAATTAAAACACTGTTATACACTTTATAAGTTAAAAACAAAAGTACATATAAATAGGTATTACTATTACAAACAGGTTGGAACAAAATAATATCTAAAACGAAACTTATAACATATAATATAAATGGGGAAATTATGTCACATGACCCGGACTTAGGGTTTCTGGGAAATGTAGTATGTGGGCGCGGTGCGCGTTCCGAGAGGAGTATAAGCCCCTCCCCGTGGGGCTGCACTCCGCCGGCATTGCTGGGAAGCTAAGCCCCATGGGGCTTGTAGTAGTGCCGGTCAGGTGTGCGCACGCACGAGGGGGTGGAGACCAGGAAGCGGCTCGCTTAAGATATTGACAGCGAGCCGCTCCCACATAGAGAAAGTACGGATGCCTATAATGCTCAAAATACTTGACGGCGAAAATCCTTACCGTCAGGGCCGTCTTTACCGCGGGGCAAACGGGGCAGCTGCCCCGGGCCCAGTTACTCCTGGGGGGCCCGAAGCAGCTGCACCGTGGGCCCCGCTGGCCTCAAGCATTTCTCCCTCCGCCGATGCAGCCGCGCACTAAGGAGGCCCACTGGGTGGCCCATGCACTAAGGGCCACCCGGTGGGCTTCTGTCAGCAGGGGCCCGGTTCTGCGCTCTGGCGCTTTAAGAGCGCGACCGGCCCTCTTGCTTTTCGGCAGCTGGCTGGGAGGAAGTGACGCCTGTGGCAGTCACTTCCTTCAATAATGAGAGGAGCGCGCGGGAGGGGGAAGAGGCAGAGCGGTGGGGGTCTGGGCCGAGCTAGCCAGACCCCAACTCCCAGCACCTTCAGCCACAAGTGGGAAAGCCACCCTCCAAGGTAGGAAGGGTGGGTTTAATAGTGTAAATTTTGTGTGTGTATCTGTGAATGTGTCAGCATGTCTGTCAGTGTGTCTGTCAGTTTATGTGTCTGTAAGTATGTCTATCAGTGTATGTTTGTGTGTCAGTTTGTCTGTCTCTGTATATCCGTGTGTGTCAGTGTGTATATATAAATATATATGTGTGTGTGTATATGTGTGTCTGTGTAACTGCATGTGTGTCAGTGTTTGCATCTTTGTGTATGTCAGGATGTGTGTCTGTATGTGTGTCAGTGTGTAGCTGTATGTTGTCTTTGTGTATTTCAGTGTATCGGTACGTTCTCAGTATGTGTGTCAGGTTGTGTATTTGTGTGTCAGGTTGTGTGCATATCTACGTGTGTGTTTGTGTGTGTATTTGTGCATACATCTCAACATTCACACGCTAACACTACACACAAATACACCCCTGCATTCAAGCTTCAGCACAACATACAAATACACGTCTGTGTTAAACACCAACATTATATGTATACACACCCTTGCATTCAAAAACCAACACTACACATAAATGCATGCTTACATTCAAACGCCAACACCACATACAAACATATTCCATACAAAAACCTGTTTACATTGATACACACAAAAACTGCTTAGGGCTAAATAAAAACCTGCAAACATGGGTAAATGGTAGAGCCCCAGCTGTCAAGGCATTGCTGGAGTAGCACGACAGATGGGGATCTACCTTTTAAACATCCTTGCAATAGGGAGGCCCAAAAAAATATTCTTGCACCTCTCTACTTTAGGTAGCCACTGCGTTAAGGGTGATAACGTGTTTGCACGCCTGTGGAGGGGTACAGGGTCCAGGGGGCCCAAGCAAATGCTTTGCCCAGGGTCCAATCAATATTAAAGACGGCCCTGCTTACCGTTATCATCGGATTGTGACCATTTGGTCTGGTTTGTACTGTATTACTACTCTCTAGCGCAGCCCTTCCCCCCCTCTTTTTATTTCCAGTCTGTTTTATTAGGGTTTTGTGGGATTCCCTAATTAGGGTTGCAGCTTTTTCGGTTATTTAGCGCAGACTCTTCTTTTCGTTTTTTCCATTTGTGTAATTCCCTCTAGAGTCAGCTGCTTTTTAACGACCTTATTATGTCTATCTTTGAGTTTAGAAATAATTACATTATCGATGTGGAAAATGTATTTGATACAGAGATTACCAGCCCAATTCCAATTAATTTTCCAAGTTTAAGCCAACAAGAACTGTTTATTAAATTGGAAAGATCTCTTACCTCTGAGATTAAACTCAAATGGGAAATAGCCACTTTAAAAAAATACATTGATGAAAGAATTACACCACGAGGGTTAAGATTACTTAAACTACCGACCTCCGACCAAGATGATCTTGAATTTATGGAGGAATGGAATAAATTAGAATCATGTACTCTTGGTCTAATGGAGACATTGATAATTTAAAAAAGTTAAAAATTATCAATATTAGATTCTGAAATTAATAACATCAGGGATAAGCTTATCCCCTTTACAGAAACTAAAGCATATAACCAAAATTGTATATTAATTCAGAGCAAAATTGAAAAGGTCGAAACAGATACCAAACACATTAAAATCAAGAAGTATATTAGAGACAAGACAGATTATTCAAATAAGCAAGTATGAACATATCACCTAAATAAGAGACATACCACATATAATCATGTCCAAAAAGATAATTTCCAAACAAGCAACAATTATATAGGGACAGAGATACCTTCACAAACAACAAAAAAACACACTACCACTACTCGTCACTATGATCACCATCCACGACAATATCAAAATTATGCCACCAGAAAACCCTTATATTCACCTTACAAACAGCGACCACATAAAGCCCACAACAATCTTTATTCGGGCCCCTCATCCAAACCCTATACACATGCATACCAAGCACAACCGCTCCACAATTACAGACACTCCTATCCTTCACCATCCAGACCATATCACCACACCACACATCCTCATAAAAGACCACTCTCACCCAAACCCCAAAGATCCAGATACATAAATGAACGCCAAGAACATCCCATATCACCCACTATCCCCCACCACCATAACCGATACCAATTATTGTCCATTGATTCTGAATTTGAAAACGAAGATCATTTTTTAGAAATTCGTACCCACCCCAGCACATTTGCTCCAACACCTCACCAGTCAAGATCTCAAAAACGAACATTAAGCCTAGAGGACGAAGAAGTGGCAGACGTGAACAAGAGAGAAAGATTAGAAAGACAGTAATTCCCCCAAGTGAAGAATCCAATGGGATTTTTAACCTTTCACAAAAAACTCTCACTATTGCCCAATTATCGGTTTTAAGAAAAGGACTTAAATTTGCCCCAACTAATCCTTTTAAACCCTTTGAAGCTTTTATTGATGTCAATAAATTTGTTCGGAAGGCTACCCTAAAACGATTTTTTTAGTGAAAAGACTGCAAATATACCTACCTCATCCCCTTCCCCTTCTCGAGACAATCATATTATCAACACACATTTTAAAGAAAAATCAAAATTTTATCCTGCTTTTATGAAATCAGCACCACTCACAGTATTTGAAAAAAATGGTCACTAAAGATCTTGACAAAATACAAACAAATACATTTAACACACACAATCTGACAAATGCAGAGAAAAAAGCACTTAAAGAATTACAAGACGACAATGATATTGTAATAAAGCCAGCAGACAAAGGAGGTGGCCTGGTTATTTTATCAAGCACTATGTATATAGAAGAAGCACATAGACAACTTAATGACACTGTTGTTTATGAAAAACTCACATCAGACCCTACTACTACTATTAAAAACACTTTATGTGATTTTTTAAATAGAGGACAGGCTCAAGACATCATAACTAAGCATGAGTTTAATTTCCTAAACAAAAAATTTCCAATTATCCCGGTTATTTATTTTCTCCCCAAAATACATAAAACATAAACAAACCCCCAGGGAGACCAATAGTATCAGGCATAGGTTCTGTACTTTGCAATCTTTCTCAATACATAGATACTCTTCTTCAACCTGCTGTTAAACAAATGAAATCCTATTTGCAAGATTCTATGTCTCTTTTAAACTTTTTAAGTCATTTTAAATGGGATCCAAATTTTATTTTAGTTACTTGTGACGTGCAATCGCTATATACAATTATACCACACAACATAGGATGTCAAGCGATAAAAAACATTCTAACAAAAGAAAAAAGGATCTCTGAAATACAAATAGATTTTATATTAGAAGGTATAAATATTATTTTAAAAAATAACTATTTTTGGTTCCTCGATTCCTTTTATCTCCAAAAAAGAGGGACCGCTATGGGTACCAGGTTTGCCCCTAGCTATGCCAATTTATTCATGGCAGACTGGGAGTCCACAGCTATCTACGATGGAGATAAGCTAAGGGCAAACCTGGTCTCATATTTTAGATATATTGATGATCTTTTTTTTATTTGGAATGGATCCGAAGATAGTCTTATTTCTTTTATCAATGGTCTTAACAAAAATGATAGAGGCATAATTTTATCTCATGAATTTAGCAAAGTACAAATTAACTTTTTAGATTTAAATATATTTGGTAAACACGGGCATATCCATACGAAAACTTTTTTCAAAAAAGTCTGTGTAAATACAGCAATTGATAGAAACAGCTGCCATTATAAACCCTGGCTCGATAGTGCTCCTAGAAGCCAATTCTTACGTTTACGTAGAAACTGTATGGAATTAGATGATTTTAATGAGCAAGCAAACATTTTAAAAGACAAATTTATCGAAAAAAATTACTCAGAGACCGATTTATTAGAAAATATATATATATGATCAAACACAAAAATAGGAATGAACTTTTAACATATAAAACAAAAAACAACAACGAATCTATATCCCTCCCTATAACTTTTAATTACAATAATAAAAGCAGTGAAATTAAAAAAATTATTAAAAAACACTGGCATATTTTGAAACAAGACGACAAACTTAATAAAATTATTCCTGATAAACCAAATATAGTTTTTAGAGGAGCTCCTAATTTTAGATCGATTTTAACTACAAATTTTACCAAAACTATTGCACATAAAAATCCTGTATCTTTCTTTCCCCAAACTAAAGGGTTCTACAAATGTAAAACATGCATTGTATGCAAAACTACAGATTCCACATTGGCACCTAAGGTGACTCAATTTGCTTCAAATAGGACTAATACTGTGTATAATATCAAAGAGTTTATTACTTGTAATACCAAAAATTTAATTTATCTGCTCGAATGCCCATGTGGCTTCCAGTACGTTGGAATGACCACAAGGTGTCTAAAAATCAGGTTGAGCGAACATTGTAGAAACATTAAAAATGGATACTTAAATCACACAGTATCCAAACATTTTATTAACCATAACAAAGACCCTAAAATGTTAAAATGTATGGGTATAAAAAAATGCACTCTACCCTGGAGAGGGGGAGATATTAAAAATGTCCTAGGAAGAACAGAAATGGAATGGGTCTATAAGCTACAGACACTCTCACCTCATGGTCTAAATGCAGACTTTGATCTGCATAATTTTTTATAAAAAAAAATATTTTTTTTTAATATAATTATACAGTTTTAATATTATTATTCCTATTATTTTTAATAACAGCTAGTCATAATATTATTTTTATTATTTTTAATAACAGCTAGTCATAAATGTTCAGTATTATTTTATTCATGTTACCATTTGCTCTTCATATTACTATTTATAATGCTTATATGTTTATTTTATTCTTTAGTGAGGCAATAACTCTATCTCTCTTTGCCTCACTAAATATCCAGTCTGACGGCTATTGTCGCCGTCAAGTATTTTGAGCATTATAGGCATCGGTACTTTCTCTATGTGGGAGCGGCTCGCTGTCAATATCTTAAGCGAGCCGCTTCCTGGTCTCCACCCCCTCGTGCGCACACCTGACCGGCACTACTACAAGCCCCATGGGGCTTAGCTTCCCAGCAATGCCGGCGGAGTGCAGCCCCACGGGGAGGGGCTTATACTCCTCTCGGAACGCGCACCGCGCCCACATACTACATTTCCCAGAAACCCTAAGTCCGGTCATGTGACATAATTTCCCCATTTATATTATATGTTATAAGTTTCGTTTTAGATATTATTTTGTTCCAACCTGTTTGTAATAGTAATACCTATTTATATGTACTTTTGTTTTTAACTTATAAAGTGTATAACAGTGTTTTAATTCAAGTGTTTTTTGATTGGCTAATCAGTTTTTGGCGCCAATTTTAAACATTTACATTCTCCTATATATACTGTATCTTGTCAGGTATAATGCTATATTACCATTTTGATAAAGCCTGTTTAGGTGAAACGCGTCAATGGTTTTACATTGTGTATTTTAATAATAAAAGTGATTTTGGTTACCTTTTTTATAGGACCAACTCCTACTTTATTTTACCTTATATACAATTTTATTATTCCTGGCATTTTTATATATTTTTTTATTTTTATTTTTATTTTATTATTTTTTATCTTTTATCTCCAATTACTCGTATCCTGAGTTAAGAAATCCTAGGTGGGGATTATTCCACCAGCACTGTATTAATAGAGCAGTATTTCCTGCTCTATACTTGTAAGTATATTTTATTTTTAGTTTATTTCTACATACTTTTCTTACTGAGAGCACTATCGTTGTTTCCCATAAATTTCGGAGTACCAAAGTTGGATTGACGGACGATTCCTCCAGTTTATCCGGTAGCGGGGATCATACCGCTACAACGCCCAAAAGTCTAGAGCTGGTTCAAAGCTCCTGCAAATGTGAGTGTATTATCCTATTTTTTACTCTTCATTTTATCCTTGGAGCCGCAATACTTCACTATTGGCAGTTTGTCGTGTTTCCTATTTTGTCTCCACATATACGGATTATCCTACTACCCGGACGGATCAACTCCTGAGGACTGTATAGATATCCCACCAAGTTATATCAGTGAGACTTTTTATTTTTATTTTATTTTTTATTTTTTACTGTATTTTTATCATTTTTTTTTTTATAATTCTTTATTTTTGTGGTGCAAATAATAAACATATGCTCTTGCTATGCCACAACAGCAGTAACAAGGATCGTAGTATACATAGATTAACAGGTATATGGCATATACGATTACTGCACATATTTTTAAGTAAAGTTGAAACAAGCTTATCAAACATATTTGGAGTATAGAGAGGAGCCTCTTAGAAATCATCGCCTACTGAGATATGTTGAAGATTATAAGAAAAGAAAATAAGAAAATAAATGGCTAAACAGGCTTATATGGCAGGATATTAGAGATCAGGAACTGATGCTTTTCAGCCTTTTATGGTATCTGTATACCTATAATAGCTACTGACATGTTGCACATTACTGGCTGCACTGGTTGAAGAAGCATAAAGGAAGAGGGAAAACGAGGGTTAATACAGCCTATCAGATGTAATTCTCTATGTCCGCTATCCAGCCAGCCATGTAGTTTTCAATTAGGTATGTGAACTCATAGAGGCATCATAGACAAGGCAAGTGGACAGCAGGCATGAAAATTTAAAAGGAGGAGAGGAGTGCTTAGTGGGAATTACGTTTGGTAAAAAGGCACTTTGCCATAGGTACAGTCCCGGACACCCTTCAGGCGCAATAGGCTTTAAAGCGCCTGAAAGCAGTAGCTGTATTAAGGCTACAGCTGCCCTTACCCTGCCGCCATGGGAGTACTTTATGTTATTAGAGTCCATGCTGCGGGGGTAGTTGTTCTGTGTTGGGATATGTTCATCCAACTCCCGTAGCTGGGGCCTCCGTTGTTCCCGGGCTCCGCTCCTCCTGCTGCAGGTTTCTCCATGCTTTCTGCCTCGTTATGGTGTCACTCTCAGACTGGATAGCTGGGTTGCGTGGCAGAATCAGGGTCATCCCTGATGCGGCAGGTACTTGTGGAATTCTCCTGCTTTTGGCCTCGCCGGAGTTTAGCGTTGCTGGGCCCCGGGTTTGAGGTTTCTGGCGTGGGTGTAGGTCTTTCTTCCTTGAAGGGCGGCTGGGGTTCTTGGTGGCTGTCTGTCTCCTGGGAGGCCCGTGTTTCTGTCTCTGCATGGGGCGTCCGTGATGTGAGGCCTTGCTTGCCTTCTGCTCTGGTGGGCTAGGTACTTGCTGCCCCTGGAGAGTCCTGGGGTCATGCTTCGCGCCAAGAGCGCTATTGCTTTGTTTGACCCAGTGAGGTCGGGTGGAGTGCCGCTTCCAAGGTTTGCGGAGCCGCCGAGGAGAGGTAACACCATCTGCACTGCCCTCAGGCCTCCCTTTTTGTTTAAATGTCAGGCCCCCTGCATGCTTTGTCGGCCTGATCTCCAGTGCTGTGCCTTCATCTCGTGGTCGCTGGGGTATGTCTTGGTGTGGTACTGTGTGACCTGCTGGCCAGCTTGGCCCAGAAAGTCTCGAAGATCCGGTCAAGCTCTGACATGCTGTAGGACAGTGGGTCTGATGGGCACGAGGCAGCCGCCATCTTAGGTGAGACTGTGCACTCTGTGTCCGTGTTTCCCGCTCGTGCCGCAGCAGGTCCCAGAGCTGATGTGTGCCGGGTTAACCCTCACCGGCAAGGGGGGGAGGAATGTTGGGGCTCAACCGCCCTGTTACTGCTTCTAGGTAGGTCGGAGACTGAGAGATCGGCCGTTTCACTCTGCCTCCGCTGCTAGGAAGGCCGCAAGTATGTCGCTTGTGTTTCCACTGCTAGTATTCTGGCCTACGAGCGGGCAATGCTGCTCTCCTGTAGGGCAAGGGACTCGCGGTGTTGTCACGCTTGAAAGTCAGGAGTTTAGGGTCCATAGATTGGGTTAATTGCACAATGCTGCACGGAGCTCAAACACCGTGCGACCGCTCGCCATGGCGGTCAGGCCCCGCCCCGTATTTTTATCATTTTATATACATTTTATATACATTTTATATACATTTTTCTACACTTGTATTTAGAGACTTATCCTTACCGTTATCATCGGATTGTGACCATTTGGTCTGGTTTGTACTGTATTATTACTCTCTAGCGCAGCCCTTCCCCCCCTCTTTTTATTTCCAGTCTGTTTTATTAGGGTTTTGTGGGATTCCCTAATTAGGGTTGAAGCTTTTTCTGTTATTTAGCGCAGACTCTTCTTTTCGTTTTTTACATTTGTGATTGTCTATTGTTGTGACTTAGATGATGATCAGATCACATTTTATGACCAATTTGTGCAGAAATCCATATCATTCCAAAGGGTTCACATACTTTCACTTGCAACTGTACATAGACAGGAAATTGTCCAAAGAGGAAAAACAGGGGTAGGGGAGAGTAACAGCTGATTGATGAGATCCTATTTGGTACACTCTAGCATTTCTGGAGGTGAGCTCGGATCCATTTCGTATCTAGTTGTCTGCGTCTTACATTAGTTGGTCTCTTATCTCTAGCCACCTGTGCCATCTCAAGGTATATGTACCCTCTCTGCCATTTAGTCGGCTTGCCATTTGCTTGTATGTACTTGAGGAGTCGAGTCTACTAAGAACCTTGGATATTGTGGGTGCCTGTGATGGTTTCCATCTGTGGGCAATTGCAGTTTTAGCTGCTATTAAACTATGAATGACTAAATATACTACTTCCTCGGGGAGCGGTGTGGGGAATATGTGTAGTAAGAAACATTCTGGCCTCACTGGGATGGTAACCTTCAAAGAGTCCCGGAAAAAACGATCTAGAGCCTGCCAAAGTTCGGCAATACTTGGACATGCCCAAAAAACGTGGTGTAGTGTCCCCACCTGTTTCAGACAATGCCAACATATGTTGTTTGTCCCTGGGTATATGCATGCTAGCTTAGTGCTTACTAGATACCATTGCATAGTGAGTTTGCAAAAGGTTTCCCATTGATTAAGGCTGCTAGAGGCCTTTCTTGTTTTCATTTGTGCCTGATGCCAAGTTGTTAGTGAAAATTGTTCCCCTAGGTCTGTTTCCCATTTTAACATATATGTGGGTTTTGTTGTGTCACCTTGGGCCGAGAGGGTGTTAGCAGAGAGACAGTGCTTTAGTATTTGGTAATTTCCCCATACATTTATGGACAAAGGCTGGTAGCAGTTGGATCTCTTTCGCTCTAAGTTTGTGTTCCTGCATAATATTTCTAATAGGAGAATATTTCCCTGGGTGGCACAGGGTAGTCCCTAAGTATTTTGGGAATGCCCGAGCTGTTCTATAAAGAGCATTTGTGCTCAGAATTTATCTAATACGTAATGGAATAGAATGTAGAAAGAGAAGCAAAGTTGGTTGAGGTGTGCCGAAACCAACGTACAAGTAGGCCTGTAGAAGAGGGCCCACAAAGGTGAATTGTTAATATAGATGGGTGTAGGTGGGTGGGGACAAACAGCTTGCACAACAAAGGTAAGTAGGGGGTAGGGTTTATATAGGATCATAACTCCTCCCACAAATTCAGGCCAAATGGCTTTCCAACTTATGCTTGGAATTTATCTAATACGTAATAGAATGGAATGTAGAAAGAGAAGCAAAGTTGGTTGAGGTGTGCCGAAACCAACGTTCAAGTAGGCCTGTAGAAGAGGGAAAAAGAGGATTCAAAGAAAACACACTTTATTGCAAGTTTATACAGCTTGTGTACTGAAAGCTAGTAAGGAGCTTTTACTCTGATTGAGGAATATATGTAACTAAGCTGAGGATTACCTGTGGCCCCATCACCTAGTGATGTGGACTGGGGTGTAAGAGCTTGAAGCCGCTTATGCAGCGCTTCTGCGAAAAAGAGAGACCAGCGAAGGAAGCTTTTATGTAGCTAACCTTAATGGAATGTTTAGACGTGAAGTAATGGATTAGTACTGATAGTGTGTGGCTGACCTTGGATATGTAAAACGGAGTGACAGCATAGGAGGTATAGATAAGATGCTTGATTTGTAGGTTTAGAGTAAAAGGCAAAAAGTACAATAGTTTATAAAAGTCTTGAATCAAGCAAACTCTACTTGTGACATGGAACAATATACAAAGCCCTGGCGTGAGTGATAGAGTAGTCGTGCAACTGCGTGAAGCGTGCGTAACTGTATGAGGTGTAACTTTGTGCTTAGTCCAAGATTATCTCATGAAAAGGTAGTATCCTGGATGGTATGTAGTAGGTCGTAGTGAGTGCCTGAAGGAAGACCTTAAACTGAGCATGCAAGAGCGTCAGCGGCTGTGTTGTGGACACCAGGAATGTAAAAGCAGACTAAAACGAGCTGAGAGGTTGCTGCCAGCCAAGTCAGCCTGTGAAAATAGCCACAAAAATGGTTAGCGAGGATGGCCGCCCGAACGTAGGCCAGGTGCCATAGTGAAGGGTGAATAGATAGTAGATTAAAGGCGTTGGATAAGTCCATCTTGCTCAACCAAGCCTTGCTATTTGCTAAGTGATAGCTTGTATGGCATGATCGATTTGCGTAGTGCAATGAGAACTCCATAGCGGGAATGAGGGAGTTTGATGCTGGGAATGGATGTAGAGTGCAGTGCGGAAGAGGTCTATGATCAGACGTATTATAGGGTATAGTGAATTGCTACCTCGATGGGAATGGTATGCCAAGATGAGAAGTGTGAAGACCGTTCCCATTGAGGTAGCAATTCAATTGACAGCTGTGGACAGGAGGTGGTCCACCGTAAGAGGGTCAATGGGTGCAGATAATAGGTTAGGGCATGCGAGTGTACCTGTGGGAATGGCGATAAGGCCCGTGTGAACCCCTGTGAGAAACCCGGCACCAGAATCTGAGCCGTCGTGAAAGAATGTAGTTCTGCCATACTGGCAGTGGCTGGGGAGTGGATACCCCTGTGTCAGAGCTCTGCTGATATTTTTTAGAATGTACCAGAATCCCAGGTAACTGAGGGTAGAAGGGGTGAGGGATTCCTATGGAGACCCAGGCCAGACTGGCGTGCTGGGTATTTCGTCCAACAGCAGATCGATTATCGGGATGGATACTTGTGACATTCTGAAAAAGAAATAATGATTTGGATAAGTAATGTGTCTTAGGTATGCATGAGGCCTTCGGAGAACTGGCCTGCTAGCTAGTGCCGAGGCAAAGAATTTACCTAGAACCAAGTGACAGGTGAGGCCCTGCTAGTGCCAAGTGGCAGGGAGAGACTCTACCTATGATTTGGGCTGAGGGGATTTTGTGGACACTTGAACGTGGTGGCAGGATGTTGACCTCTCGGTGACCGTAAGAGATTCAAAACGTGTGGCCGTGACATGGGAAGCCCTAACTGTAGCCCTAAAGAAGGGCGAGCGAGGTGGCTAACTATGATTTGATCGTGGGGCTGAACCTCTGTGTTGAGGTGGAGTGTAGACCTCGCGGGACCGTAGTATTACTTAGGATAGCTAAGGCCAGCGCCTAACCCTCAATGCCAGTTCTCTAGCCTGATGGGGCTTGTCTCTTAGAATGGTGTGATATAACGTATGTAGATACTTAACCTTGAGTGTTTGCCCTCTTTATTTGGGCAACGTGCCGGAAGATTACAATATATTCTTGCTTCTGCAGGGAATGGGCCCGGTCCGGGAAACCTTAGGGGGGAAAAAGATGCTAGTGGGCCTGAGGCGTGCCACTAATATAATGGGTGTAAAAATGTTCAACGTATGAGAAGGTGTGTATCAGAGATACTGTAACGCACGAACGTGGGTAAGCTGAGGGACCTGAACGTTGGTCCGTAAATTAGAGACAAGCCCCTGGGTTCCCATAAATGTGAATTTTTTGAATGATACGTAGGCAAAGTGAGGTCTTAAGGAGAAACGTAATCGTGGTGAGTAAGATTACCAATAACTGATACTGCAATGCAGGGAACCAGATAGCCTGTAGGTTGTCAATGGCGTATGAATTGGTGAGCTGCGGCAATGACACAGGTCTAAGTAATGATATGTAGAAATAAATAACAAAACATGTACCGTTAAATATAGTAGTAATACGGTGGATTATGATTATGAGATTGTTGTTGACATTTTGTAAGGAATCTTAGCCCAGGTACGTTTTGAAGTGTAGAGCCCACTTTGGGAGGTGGGGGGCTGTATGAGGCCGTGGAGGCTGAATGAGGCCTCAAGGGAAAACGTAAAATAGTAAACCTTCTTACCTGTTACTGAAATGCAGGATACTGGGTACCTCTTCTTGGAGCTCTGTTTGAAGAAAAGTATAAGTAGTAGCAAGGTGGTGTAGGTTTGTGTGATTGATATTTTAAACGCCGTGAGGAATCTCAGAACTGGCCTGTTAGAAGTTTAGAACCCACTTTGGGAGGTGGGGGCTGAATGAGGCCTCGAGGGAAAAGTGAACTGGTAAACCTACTTACCTGATACAGTAATACAGGGTACTGGGATACCACTTCTTGAAGACTGATTGGAGGAAAGTGGACGTGTTTTATATACGTAAATTATAAAAGAAAGTGGCCAAACTGTGCCTTTAAGAAGATTACCCTGTGAAAAATAGGTGTCCCACAATTATAAAACAAATATATTTCACCCAGTGGTGACTTTAAGAGCCATATAATAAATTTAACATCATATAGGAAAAAAATAATGTGAGTGCTTGGTATAAGTAAGAGACATAACTAGATATTTTATAGTAGATTAGTAAATTTAAACACTGTAGCCCCTTTTTTCAGTTAACCGAATGAACAAGAGTACTATAAATAGAAAGAACTCCCGCATTTGGTAAATGGAACACACGAAAGGATTTAAACGAAAGTCAATTGAAAAATCAGCTGCAGGCTGTAATGTGTAAATTAACGAAAGGTTGCATGAAAAAGCCGTTTGAACGTGTTCAGCTGAACAAACGTATGAAAGAACGAACGTAGGGTAAGTGTGCACGTACCTTACATAGAATTAAACGAAAGTAAATGAAAGCGTGTGTATTCCGCGTTCGGCTGTTAGCCACACGAAGGCGGAAGTACACGAACAGCATAATATCACGAATAGGTAAGTAATGAAGAGAGCCCATCCCCGCGTTTCTAGGCCTGAACGTGGGAAATAGCCAAACACTATTTCCTATGTTATGCTTAACTGGACGTGCCGGTCCTGTGACCGGAAGCAGGGTAGCGAGTAGGGAAGTCGGGTAGAAGCCGGTGGACAGGCACGGAAGACGGAGGTAGGAGCTGCTGGCAACGGACTGTTTGCTGGAGACTGACTTTGGCGGGAACAATGGACTAGAAGTGCTAGTTGCTATGGTGAAGACAAACAGCTTGCACAACAAAGGTAAGTAGGGGGGTAGGGTTTATATAGGATCATAACTCCTCCTACAAATTCAGGCCAAATGGCCTTCCAACATACAGTAGTATACTGCATACAGTAGTTCATTCTCTGTCATGAGTTTTGGGATTTTCTGTCTCCATATGTGGAGTAGGGTTTTAGTGGTGGGCAACTTGTGTTTCTGGGTGTTACGGCGCCGGCCCATAGGCCATGCGGTACTGTGCCTTGGGACATATAGGCATTTTCTAATGGCAGCCACAATGGAGGAGAGGTCCGTTGAAGTGCTGAGAGGCCTGGTGCTAGTAGTGAGGCTTTGTTTAGCATTAGGTATTCCTAGGCCACCTTTCGCGAATGGGAGCCATATTAGGTTTTGTGCTATTCATGGTGGTTTCCTTTTCCAGATGTGTGCATTGATAAGTGCCTGGAACTTCCGTAGTATAGGATTCATGAGGGCAATTGGCACGGTACGGAAAAGATATAGTATGTGTGGCATGATCATCATTTTTTTTTTTATTCTTTATTTTTGTTGTGCAGAAGAGTACAAAGCGCATTTATACGCCAGAACAGCATACATTCATATTTAAACATAGATAGATTAAACAGTGGCTTGGAAAATTTTTGCACAGTTTTTGTTTTATAAACGTAATAAGCTATTCAGACACTTGCTTGCGGCATCCTGATGTAGTTGGCATTCAGAGTTTGAACATAAGAATAAAACAATGACATGGTATAAACGTTCGCAATAGTTTGTGATGCCGTGCCATGATGATTAGTGTATTTGAATGATCAGGCGTAAACTATAGCATGATCAAGCTATTTGTTAAGCTAGCATATGTTTGTTTTGAGATTGAAAAGGGCTGAGTTAAGATAGTGTGGTGAGGGTGCTTGGTATATAAGCTCATCTACCTGGTAGCGTTAGCTAGTTGAGTCGTGGGTACATAGATAAAATGCATATTTTTATTGTTATGTATACTAGCTGAATGTATCGAGCTTCAAAATGGAGTGTGGTGTTTATGTGACTTAAGAATGTTACAAGGGTGTTATTCGATCTATGCAGGCATGATTCACCGCCTATAGCGTAGCTTAGCGGGGTTAGGTAGACTGTCAGAGTGAAGTCTGTTGTATACCTGACATTGTAGAGTGCCGAGAACATGCTAAACAATAAAATTATCATTAAACCGGTGAGCTGTGGGACTGGGCATTCACTGTATTAGAAGTGGGACGACACTTGTCAGAAAAGTTTTTGTTTGTACGTATGTTATTAGCCTAGGTAGGCATTTCTGGTGCAAGCATCAATTTAAGCAGTGCCACGTAGCTGGTTGAGGGAAAAATTAACATTAAAATCATACATAGAAAATTATAGTGAACTTGAGAGCCTTGAAATAATAAAACAAAATGATCTGGACTGAACACAAGTCCGGACAGGCAAGTGCCCAAGTGAGTCCCGGTTGTTAGTACAGTAAAAAATGCTAGTGTCATGATTCGGGGAACCCAACACGCTAACACACACACACAGAAAAGGTGCAGTACCGGACCTTAGAGTGGCCGGGCTAAGCACACACAGAATAGTCAGGAGACAAGCCGAGTAAGGGGAACCAGAAGACAGGATAACGAGAAACAAGCCGAGGTCAAAGGGTAGGAGAAAGTCACAAAGTCAGATTAACAAGCCAGAGAGTACGTAACCAGAAAACACAAGTTCGGTATCAATACTAGCAAGCAAAGACCACAACAGGGCAGGGAGGAACAGGAAAGGTAAGTATTTAAACCATCAGGTTAATTCTGATTGGATAATTTCCAATCAGAATTAACAATCACACGTGGGAGATATCTAAACCTCCTACTGTGATTGAGGCACTGTGCCTTTAACGCCGGGTCAGGTGACTGACCCCGGCGTGTCATATCTTGGGCGGTCTCCCAGCGTGCAGCGTCATGCATGCTGCCACTGGGGGACGTGGAGGAAGACGCGGGCGGCATCCGAGGCTGGAGGGATGCCGCTCGCCGAACCCACGTGGAGGAGGGGACCGCGGACGGCTGGAGGGTGAGTACTGCGAGCGGAGTGCAGCCTCCCCTCGCAGCCGCCCGCGGGATCCCGACATTCCCCCCCCTCGAAGACTGCCCGGAGGGCGGGAAGCAGAAGGCTTCAAAGGAAACCGGGCATGAAAGGAGCGGACCAAAGAGGGAGCGTGCAGATCAGAGCACGAAACCCAAGATCGCTCCTCAGGGCCGTACCCCTTCCAATCCACCAGATATTGCAGCCGACCCCTAGAAACACGAGAGTCGAGAAGGGCAGCCACTTCGTACACGTCACTAGAGACAGTGCGAGGGGAAACGGGCCGTCCGAGGGGACGAGAGAACCGGTTACACAGCAAGGGCTTCAAAAGCGAGACGTGAAACGTGTTCGGAACACGCATGGAAGGAGGCAGGTCAAGGGAGTAGGAAACGGGGTTAACCCTACGTAACACCTTGTAGGGACCAAGAAATCTGGGAGCAAATTTCATTGAGGGAACCTTGAGACGGAGGTTCCTGGAGGACAACCATACCCTATCACCCGGAACATAAGAAGGGGCCGCAACCCTACGGCGATCAGCGAACTTCTTCTGAGCAGCTGCTGAACGAGACAGCGCAACATGGACCTGATCCCACATCTTCCGCAAAGAGGCGAGGTGCTGGTCCAAGGCAGGCATTCCCTTGTCGGAGAACGCACCGGGAAGGACAGAAGGCCGAAACCCATAAGCAACCTCAAAAGGACTTAAGCCAGTAGACAAATGAGACACCGTATTCCTGGCAAATTCAGCCCACGGAAGGAGGCAAGACCAGTCGTCCTGGTGCGCATTAGTGAAGCAGCGCAGATACAATTCCACAGACTGATTAGCACGTTCGGCTGCACCATTAGATTGCGGGTGATAGGAGGACGTGAACGACAAGGAGACCCCCATCTCAGCACAAAAGCCCCTCCAAAACCGAGAGACAAATTGAGGGCCCCTGTCAGATACGATATCCTGAGGTACCCCATGCAAGCGGAACACTTCTTTGGCAAACACCTGAGCTAGCTGAACCGCAGAAGGCAGTTTCTTAAGCGGAATAAAGTGCGCCATTTTAGAGAACCTATCCGTCACAGTCAATATCACTGTCTGACCGTCAGAAAGAGGAAGGTCTACAATGAAATCCATGGATAAGTGGGTCCATGGTTTCTTGGGTATAGATAGAGGCATCAGTAGACCCTGGGGTCTCACATTAGGGGACTTACACTGCGTACAGACCCGACAAGCCTGTACAAAATCCACTACTCTCGCTTAAGTGAAGGCCACCAGAACTGTTGAAGGAGGCCCTTATAGGTTTTGGTATGACCTGAGGTACCCCATGCAAGCGGAACACTTCTTTGGCAAACACCTGAGCTAGCTGAACTGCAGAAGGCAGTTTCTTAAGCGGAATAAAGTGCGCCATTTGACCGGCAGTTTTGGCGGTGTGAAATAAAGTTAACAACTTTTTTCTGTCATTTGTTTTGACGTATAGTTTGCCAACCGGCGTCTCAGGGGGTGCTTGGGTTTGGTATGCCTTAATGCCACCAAGGAAAGGAGACGAAACAACCAAACGGGTAGCAGCTATTATCTGAGACACAGGTACAATAGGTTCAGGAGTCGGGTTAACATATTCTAATGGTTCATGCTGTCGAGAGATAGCGTCAGCTTTGGCATTATGGCAACCAGGTCTGTAGGTAATGACGTATTGGAAGCGTAAAAGAAATAGATACCATCTAGCCTGCCGGGCAGATAACCTTCTAGCATCAGCTATATAGGAGAGGTTCTTATGATCTGTTATAACCATTATTTTGTGCCTAGAACCCTCTAATAAGTACCTCCATTCCTTAAAAGCTAACACAATAGCTAATAGTTCCCTGTTCCCAACATCGTAATTCTTTTCTGGATCAGACGACCTTTTAGAAAAATAACAACAGGGATGGAGGGGTTTGTCATACGACAACCTCTGTGACAGTACTGCTCCCACACCCGACTCAGAAGCGTCTACTTCCATAACAAAGGGAAGAGAAGGATTAGGGTGGTGCAGCACTGGAGCAGAGGCAAATGCTTTCTTGAGAGTTTCGAAGGCTTTAAGAGCTTCGGGAGTCCAAACCCTAGGGTGTAGACCTTTTTTAGTCAGCCTCGTTATAGGAGAGATAAGTGGAGAAAAGTTTTTTATAAATTTCCTACAATAGTTGGCAAATCCTATAAATCGCTGGATAGCCTTCAGTCCTTGGGGAAGTGGCCAGGACAGTATGGCTTCCAATTTAGCAGGATCCATACTGAAACCCAGTTCAGTAATTATATATCCTAGGAATTGCACAGAGGTCTGATCGAATAAACATTTTTCTAACTTACAGTAGAGTCCGTTCTGTAATAACCTTTTGAGCACCATCCTAACATGGTTATGGTGTGAGTTCAAATCAGGAGAATACACAAGTATGTCATCAAGGTACACCACGGCACAGACATGCAATAGATCCCTAAGGACATAATTTATAAGGTCCTGAAACACAGCAGGAGCATTACACAGTCCAAAAAGCATGACCAGATATTCGTAATGCCCACTGCGCGTATTGAACGCTGTCTTCCACTCGTCATTCTCCTTTATACGGACCAGGTTATAAGCCCCCCTGAGGTCTAATTTAGTGAAGAACTTAGAACCTTTCAAACAACTCAGTGATGAGGGGGATAGGGTAGGCGTTTTTAATCGTTATATTATTAAGACCCCTGTAGTCTATACATGGCCTCAAGTCGCCCTCCTTCTTTGCCACAAAAAAGAAACCAGCACCCGCAGGAGAGGAGGAGCTTCTAATAAAACCTTTACTTAAGGATTCCCGTATGTACTCCTCCATGATCTGGTTTTCTTTCTCAGAAAGAGGGTAGACCTTACCCCTAGGAGGCATAGTACCCGGTAACAGGTTTATGGCACAGTCATACTCACGATATGGAGGTAGCTTATCTGCCTCCCTTTTTTCAAAAACCAATGCAAGGTCTGCATATGCAGAAGGGACAGAAACAGAAAGTGGTTTAGCCGTGGGCACATTGAGTGAACAAACAGGACGTACATGAGCCATACAGTCTCGTTGACAAGATTCCCCCCAGGAGAGTATATCCAAACAACCCCAATCAAGTACAGGGTTGTGTTTAACTAACCAGGGAAAACCCAGAACGATGGAGGCAGTAGGGAGTCAATTATTTGGAAGGCTAACCTTTCCTTGTGCAAAGCACCCACAGACATAACGATTTCTTGGGTTTCATGGGTTACCAGAGGTTTCTCAAGCGGTCTACCATCTATGGCCTCAACGGCCAAGGGTGTGGCCTTTTGGATCAAAGTCAAGGTTGCGGTTTTGGCAAAGTTCTCATCCATAAGGTTGTCTGCCGCACCTGAATCGATCAAGGCTTTAGTTGTTATAGTGGTTTTATTGACCAAAAGAGAAACCGTAATAAACGGTCTGGAGATGGACACATGAGGGGACAAAGTCATAACACCCGAGGCCGACCCCTCTCTAGGCCTTAGGTGCTGTAGTTTCCCTGTACCTTAGGGCAGGCATTACAGTGGTGCCCCCTCTTTCCACAATAAAGGCATAACCCCTCCCTTCTATGGTACGCTTTTTCAGCCTCAGTTAATCCCGTAGCACCCAATTGCATGGATTCAGGGGATGGTGGCCTAGGAGCGGGTAATGCTAGTAATGCAGTACTGGGTAGAGCAGGTAACACCCGTGTATCCAGCCGTCTTTGACTACGCCTCTCTCTAATACGGTTATCAATAAGAATCATATAGTCTATAACATCATCCAGAAGAACAGGCAATTCCCTGGATGCTATTTCATCCAGTATGTAAGCGGCCAAACCCTCCTGAAAGGCTGTTACGAGGGCGTCATTGTTCCAAACCACTTCAACTGCTAGAGTGCGGAATTCGATAGTGTAATCCACTACAGATCTGTTACCCTGTCGGACCCTAAGCAGAGCTTTGCCAGCAGAAGCAACCCTACCGGGTTGATCAAACGTGCGTTTGAAAGCTGTCAGAAAATCTGCAAAGGACATAGGAGACGTATTCTCCCACATGGGGTTAGCCCATGCTAAAGTGCTCCCTGACAAGTGGTTTATCAAAAAGGCTATTTTAGATCTGTCAGTGGGATAGGAACGTGGATTCATCACCAAATGGATGTCGATTTGGTTGAGGAAACCACGACACAATGCTGGGTCACAGCTTTAGCGCTGTGGTGGCGTCATATGCACTACATGAGCAGGAATGGGTACTGGAGTGGGAATGGGTTCGGGCACAGCAGCAGCAGCCTCCTGAACTGCAGGCTGCAAGTGTGCAGTACGAGCCAGTATGGTCTGCAAAGCTTGAGCAAACTGATCCATACGGTGGTCCAAGCCATCCATTCTAGCCTCCTGATTAACTAGGAGCTGTGGTATGTCAGCAGGTTCCATTATGGCCCTGTTGTAATGTCACAATTCAGGGAACCCAACACACTAACACACACACACAGAAAAGGTGCAGTACCGGACCTTAGATTGGCCGGGCTAAGCACACACAGAATAGTCAGGAGACAAGCCGAGTAAGGGGAACCAGAAGACAGGACAACGAGAATCAAGCCGAGGTCAAAGGGTAGGAGAAAGTCACAAAGTCAGATTAACAAGCCAGAGAGTACATAACCAGAAAACACAAGTTTGGTATCAATACTAGCAAGCAAAGACCACAACAGGGCAGGGAGGAACAGGAAAGGTAAGTATTTAAACCATCAGGTTAATTCTGATTGGATAATTTCCAATCAGGATCAACAATCACACGTGGGAAATATCTAAACCTCCCACTGTGATTGAGGCACTGTGCCTTTAACGCCGGGTCAGGTGACTGACCCCGGCGTGTCATATCTTGGGCGGTCTCCCAGCGTGCAGCGTCATGCATGCTGCCGCTGGGGGACGTGGAGGAAGACACGGGCGGCATCCGAGGCTGGAGGGATGCCGCTCGCCGAACCCACGTGGAGGAGGGGACCGCAGACGGCTGGAGGGTGAGTACTGCAAGCGGAGTGCAGCCTCCCCTCGCAACTGTCCCGACAGCTAGTTGCTAGGCACGACTAGTCTAACAATGAAATGATGATCTCAGTTTTAAGGCATTAGTAGATTCAGGTTAGTTAGGTTTTCAAGAGGATCCCTGGTTTCAAGTACTGTAACAACGTGGGTCAAAGCTTGTAAACTACCAAGTAATAACAGGTTTTAGGACCCTGGGTGAGCTATCATGCCTATCCTTAGTGAATATATATCCGTAGCAGCGTATCTCTTAAGTAGGCTGGTGTTTTGGGATATCTGCCTGGCTACAGCATTAAAATTATGACTGAGGGTACAAGAACATTTAACCTTAACCTTAGCAAAAAAGTCATTATAAAAAATTGGAACTTGGAGGTATTTTCAAGGGTTGTGCGTTCGGGCTGAATGTCTAATCAATGGTGGGTAGTGGAAGTCCCCGTGGTTATTCCTGTCTGTCAACCTATGCCCACCCTGGAGGCCTGGTACGCCAACCTGTTTTGTAGATGTTGCTTCGGTGGCTTGCTGTTGTGCAATGGTTCTTTGGGTAGGCATTTATATGCATTTGCCAGTCTTTTGGATGGATGTTAGACCGGATCGATTCTCCATGCTTTTTCTTGCATGTCTGCAGGTGCAGAGCGTCCCCTTTCCTCTTGTGTGGGGAGCGGTACAAGGCTCTCCGACTGCTTTTTGGAGGAAATCTCCGATGAAAGTGTTTAGCGGTTGTCTGTCCGCGGGGGTGTTGTGCTGTTGCCTTACTCCTGGTGGGAATCTGCCCAGGTGGATGTGTGTGGTTAGTTGTCGCTATGCTTGGAGTCGCCTCGCCCGGTCGGGGCCTCTGCAACTCCTCTGCATGCCGTCTCCGAGTCTCCCGTGCCGGCTGAGCAGCCAGAGCCGCCATTCTCAAGCGGGCCTCCCATTTCACCCAGAAGATCTCAAAAGCGGCTTCCAGTGAGGATCATCATTTTTATAATGTGTATGCGGCCCAGCCATGATGTTCCCCTATCTTCCCATGTTTTAAGTTGTTGTTCTAATTTGTGTTTGAGTGGTAGGTGGTTTTCTTTTATTATTGCGGTTTGTGATGTGGGGAGTTTAATGCCAAGATAGGATGTTGACGCCAGTCGAAAGGGTAGGTGGATTTTAGGAGTTGGAAGGTGGGTGCTAGGAGCCCTATTGCCAGTGCCTGTGACTTTTTAGAGTTATTCTTGTAATATGACATCTGCCCATATCTGTTTAGCAAGGTTACTAGGTGTGGGATTGATGCCTCTGGGTTTGTTAAGAATAGTAGGATATCGTCCACAAAGAGGGCTAATTTCGTTCCCCGGTCGGAGTGCCCAGTCCTTGTGTCTGTACGGGAGGTATCATTTAGATGGTCATCATAGAACGACTGGATTGCTGTGTGTAGCGTGGAAACCAAGTTAACCTCATTTAAGAGGGATTCATTGAGGCGCCATGCACTCCTGCCCCGTGCCGGGTACAAAGTTCTAAATGTAGTGATGACCGTTGCATGGTCAGACCATATCCTGCCTATATTTATGTCTGATACATTCAATAGGGTCATTTTATCCACTAAGCACATATCTATGCGTGAGTAGGTGCAATGTAGGGGTGAAAAGAATGTGTAATCCTTATCTGACGGTTATAAACTACGCCATATGTCATACAGGTCATGTGAGTTGAGGAGCGTGGAAAGTTTGTGACTCAGAAGGGTAGCCTGATGCAGCGGGCGCTTCCTTTTGGTCCTTTTAACGTCCAGTTCAGGGTCCAATGTACAGTTAAAGTCCCCACAAACTATAGCGTGCCCCTTATGTAATGTGGCAATCTTATTCAGAGCTCTGTTCAAAAAGGAAGTTTGGGAATTATTGGGAGCATACAGGGCTGCCATCAGAAATGTTGCCCCCCCCACCTAGTCCACTGACAATGATGCAGGACTGAATGTGGTGTGTATAGTGGAAGTGAATTAGAATGTGTGTAATGGATGTAGTGTTTGTGTGTATTAGATACTGTTTGTGCAGTGAATGCAGAGTGTGTGTTTGTGTAGCGGATTCAGTGTGTATAGTGAACGCAGAGTGTGTTTGAGTAGTGGATGTAGTGTGTGTACAGTGATGTAGTGTGTGTTTGTGTAGTGGATGTAGTGTTTGTATGTACTAGATGAAATGTGTTTAGTGGATGCAGTGTCTGTAGTGGATGTAGTGTGTGTATTAGACGCAGTGTCTGTGTATAGTGAATGCAGAGTGTTTCAATTTGTGGTGGATGTAGTGTGTGTACTGTGAATACAGGATGTTTGTGTAGTGGATGCTGTGTGTACAGTTAATGCAGAGTGTGTGTCAGTATAGTGAATCCAGAGTCGGTGCATAGTTTAGTGAATGCAGAGTGTGTGTTAGTGTGTAGTGAATGCAGAGTGTGTCAGTGTAATGAATGTAGTGTGTGTGTTAGTGCAGTGAATGCAGAGTGTGTGTAAATGTGTAGTGAATGCAGAGTGTGTGTTAATGTGTAGTGAATGCAGAGAGTGTGTTAGTGTGTAGAGGATGCAGAGTGTGTGTTAGTGTAGTGAATGCAGAGTGTTAATGTGCAGTGAATGCAGAGAGTGTTTGAGTAGTGGATGTAGTGTGTGTACAGTGATGTAGTGTGTGTTTGTGTAGTGGATGTAGTGTTTGTATGTACTAGATTAAATATGTTTAGTGGATGCAGTGTCTGTAGTGGATGTAGTGTGTGTATTAGGCACAGTGTCTGTGTATAGTGAATGCAGAGTGTTTCAATTTGTGGTGGATGTAGTGTGTGTACTGTGAATACAGGATGTGTAGTGGATGCTGTGTGTACAGTTAATGCAGAGTGTATGTTAGTGTAGTGAAAGCAGAGTGTGTGTCAGTATAGTGAATCCAGAGTGTGTGCATAGTTTAGTGAATGCAGAGTGTGTGTTATGTGTTTTCACATACATTTTTAAAATCTGTTTTAAATTTAATTAAATGTTTCTCCCCCCTCCCTGCTTCTTACCTTTGTCCAGGGAGGGGGGAGATTCCATCCCAGGGGGTCCGGTGGGGGGCCCCCGGCTCCCTGTTACCAAAGAGGGGGCCCAGGCAGCACACAGCTTCTTCTCTTCTCTCCTCTCTTCCAATAACTCTTGCGAGACCCGCGGAGCGTTGCCATGGCAACCGGGTCTCGCGAGAGTTATTAGAAGAGAGGAGAGAAGAGAAGAAGATATGTGCTGCCTGGGCTGCCTGGGCTTCCTCTCCGGTAACAGGGAGCCGGGGAGGGCCCGCGGCTGCACACATAGATAGCGATATTCTTGTGTCACACCAGTGCAACTCATATCTGGTGTAACAGTAGTGTACATTTAAAAAAAACAACACTTTTTTGACTGTGAAATAATAGCAGTCAGTTTCCTTCACATGTGTGCGTTTCAGGGCCTGCCAGGGCACAGTGTCACACCAGTGCAACTCATACCACCACATTCAGCAATCCGCCTTGTTCATCCCTGTAAACAGTTTCTTGTTGAAATACCCAGTCCGCATGGAACAGTATGGATATCCCTTTTGATTTATGTGGGGAGAGGGCATGAAAGATTTGGGGATATTTGGGTGGTTTGAAATTGGGGGGATTCCGTTTGCATAGGTGGGTTTCTTGTAGGCATATTATTGCTGCCTTGGAATTATCTATCTCTTGTATTGCTGATCGCCTTTTAAATGGACTGTTCAGGCCATTAACATTTAAATTGGTGAGCCATATTTAAGGTAGGTTGTCATCTTTATCTGAGGCAGTAAGGGGCAGGTATAGAAGCATGAAGTAGCCCCTCCGCCGTGGTCTGCCGTGGTAAGCTTGATGAGCTGTGCCAGAGTGGGGATTGGTCTTTTTTTTTTTTTTTTTTTTTTTTTTTTTTAGTACAGGAATCTGCTGTTACCGGGGGCATATGTCTAACTTGGGTAAACAAAATAAAAACTAAAATAGCTATATACAAAGACTCTCGAGCATGAAAGTGTACATTGGGATGCAATGGGGAGCTTTCATACTCCACATCCATTAAGCGTCCCATGGAGGGTCGTGTGGAGTGGTCCCGCTCCTGAGCCAAAACCTGTGCTGTCATCAGTTCTATGACGCAAACTGTCAGTGAAGGTGGGGGGGGGGGGAGGGGGAGTGGGGCCTCTACAGATTCATAGTGGGTAATGGGATAGTAAGCTTTTTTTTTTTTTTTTTGTTCTCAGCTTTGGTGTGGCTAGTAGCTATCTTGCGAGCACATTTGGTATCGCTGTGTATATTGTAGTTATATCGGGTTGCTAGCGTAAACTGGCTCTAGGTTGGGATTAGGATGCCAGAGGGATTACTTCTGTATAGAGATGTCCTGAATAGTTCGCTGGCGAATAGTTCCTGGCGAACATAGCTTGTTCGCCACGGCGGGCGAACATATGCGATGTTCGGTCCGCCCCCTATTCATCATCATTGAGTAAACTTTGACCCTGTAACTCACGGTCAGCAGACACATTCCAGCCAATCAGCAGCAGACCCTCCCTCCCAGACCCTCCCACCTCCTGGACAGCATCCATTTTAGATTCATTCAGAAGCTGCATTCTTAGTGAGAGCAGGGACAGTGTAGCTGCTGCTGATTTAATAGGGAAATCGATAGCTAGGCTAGTGTATTCAGTGTCCACTACAGTCCTGAAGGACTCATCTGATCTCTGCTGTAAGGACAGCACCCCTTTTTAGGGCTAGAACATCAGTCTGCTTTTTTTTTTCCTGTGTAATCTAATTGCAGTTGCCTGCCTGCCAGCGTGTGTGTCAGGCTCACAGCGTATACTGTGCCCACTTGCCCAGTGCCACCACTCATATCTGATGTCACAATAGCTTGCATTTTAAAAAAAACAAAAGCTTTTTTGACTGTAATATAATAGTGATACCGGAGAAACTGACGGAAGCCAAACACAGAGAGATGGACACAGGTTTCTTCAGGAAGGAAGAGATTCTTTATTCGATTCACCGACCGGGACTCAGAGGGACTAATGTCACCAAAAAACAGCAAAGTCTGAGTCCTGATCATACAGTGTAGGTCCCTTATATAGGCATGTAGCTCCTCCCATAATCAGTTCAACCTACACATACTCTTATCTAATCAACCGAATAGAGACTAAATTCCTGTTTGACCACATGGCTTGCCCAGCACAATGGAGGAGGGGAAATACTCGTATATCCTGTATTCCTACATATGCTCCTTACACTACTGATTGTATCTTAGCTACGTGTAACTGACTAACTGATACATCAACATATGCAAGTGCACATACCACGTGGCAATCTTGTCCTAGTAAATTTATTTTTACTGAGATTCCACCACAATAGCAGTCAGTTTCCTTCACACGTGTGCATTTCAGGGCCTGCCAGGGCACAGTGTCACACCAGTGCAACTCATATCTGGTGTAACAGTACTGTACATTAAAAAAAAAACTAGAAATTTGACTGTGAAATAATAGCAGTCAGTTTCCTTCACACGTGTGCGTTTCAGGGCCTGCCAGGGCACAGTGTCACACCAGTGCAACTCATATCTGGTGTAACAGTAGTGTACATTTTAAAAAACCCAACACTTTTTTGACTGTGAAATAATAGCAGTCAGTTTCCTTCACACGTGTGCGTTTCAGGGCCTGCCAGGGCACAGTGTCACACCAGTGCAACTCATATCTGGTGTAACAGTAGTGTACATTAAAAAAAAAAAAATTTTGACTGTGAAATAATAGCAGTCAGTTTCCTTCACACGTGTGCATTTCAGGGCCTGCCAGGGCACAGTGTCACACCAGTGCAACTCATATCTGGTGTAAAAGTAGTGTACATTTAAAAAAAAAAATTTTTTGACTGTAATAGATTGAATAGCAGTTAGTTGTCTGCAAGCGTGTGTGTCAGGCCTACAGCGTCTACTCTGCCAACTTCTGCCAGTGCACAGTGCCACTCATATCTGTTGTCACAGTAGCTTGCACGCCTAGTACCATTAATCGAAAAAAAAATGACAGGCAGAGGCAGGCCCCCCGCAGGGGCCATCGTGGTCGTGGTGCTGTGACTCCCTTTTGCCCTAGAATAATGCCCAGTGTTCAGAGGCCACGTACCCTGAACTCGAAAAGTTCTGAGGACATAGTTGACTGGCTAACACAGGACACCCAATCTTGTACAGCTTCCGCTCGGAACCTTGACGCACCATCCTCCTCCAGCTTAGCTTTGGGCACCTCTCAAGTTACCACTCGCCCACCTGCCGCCATCACCAACACTAGCACCACAGCCGCTTCACTTGATCTGTCAGAGGAGTTATTTACACATCAGTTGGAAGAAATGAGTGATGCATTATTGCCAGAGAATGTAGATAACAGGGATATGTCTCAGTCAGGCAGCATTAC